>NW_017962977.1:96941-378983 GCF_001890905.1 Aspergillus aculeatus ATCC 16872
TGGGGGAAGACTCAGAGCCGGAGCTAGAACCGGAGGAACCCGAGCCGGAGCTGGGAGTAGAACCAGTGTTGCCAGAGGAGGCACCGCTGGGGGAGGTCTCAGAACCAGTGGATCCGGGGGTCGAGCCGGAACTGGAGCTGGGAGTAGGGCCAGTGCCAACGGCATCGGCACCGCTAGGGGAGGCTTCGGAGCCGGAGCCAGAGCTAGGGGAGCCGGAGCTGGAGCCGGAGCCCGTGCTGGGAGTGGCACCAGTGCCAGTGACAACAGCAACACCAGTCTCAGTCGCAGGAGCAGCGGTGGCAGAGCTAGATCGTCCTTGTCAGTCAAAGTGATTCACTTGGTTCCCCGTTGAGGGCACACGAGAGAGACGTACCACTTGTCGCAGTGGGTCACAGTGGAGGTGACCAGAGGAGTACTGTAGGTGTAGGCAGTGCCGGAGATGGTGACGGTGGAAGGCTTGTCCAGCAATTAGTCTCATAGGCATCCAACCAGGTCTTACCTAGTCATTTCACACATAAACACTCACCTGAGCAGCAGAGGGGTTACCCTGGCTGGCAGTACCGGGACCAGCAGCCAGAGAAGTGGCCTGAGGGCAGTAAGTGGCATACTCAGTCACAACGACGGTCTTGTACTCGGTCGCAATGGCACCGGCAGCCAGGGAGGCGACGACAGCAGCAGAAGAGACACGCATGATGAATGATTGACGGGTGGTCTATGGATTTGGTGTGTTTGTGGTTGTGTGTGTGTGGTGGGCTCGAGATTGGCGGAGAATTGATTTGCGCTGAGTTTATATTGGTGTCAAAAAGAGTGACGAATTGACGGGATTGATCGACTGTGTCGAGATAAAGAACGTAATCGGCGCGGAGACCGGAATTGTAAAGGTGAAACAGCGAGTGCGTGGGGTGAGAGAAGAGAGAGAGAGCGAGAGAAGTAAAGAAGAGAAAAGAGAGGGAAGAAGAGGTAGAAAAGAGGGCGGAGGAGGCGTAGAAAAAGGAGGCCAACGGATGATCACTCAGGGACTAGACTACAGCCGACTACCTCATTTCCTGGACTGGTGGTTGACTAGTCATTTTCTAAGGGAGATTAAATGAAATCTCATCAACGCGGGCAATCCATGAGGGTTTAGTTGCTTTACTAGCCTGTTTCACCTCCAGCGGGGGCGGATCCGTAATATTTGCCAGGGCTCCACGCATGAAGGCGTTCTTCAGCTCGTGTGTGCCTGACTAGGGGAATAACTTGAAGTGCAGACTGTGCAGTACATACACAGGTACTACTGGCAGGGGTTCGTGCAAAGAGACGGTGTGCTACTGTGTGTACTTTCATGGCAATAGTGGTGGTGGTAATAATGGTGATAGTAGTGCAGGATGCAAGGCACAAGGTAGGGCTTGGCTCGATCAGCTGGGCTCCAACTTGCTTAGTACGTATTGTACCTACTTTATCACTCACTGTAGTTAATAACTTACCAGAGGGGAAAAGAAACAAATCCAACCCTCCGCCCGAGGCTAGGCTTCGATTCGAGCTCCTCATTGCACTAGACTAGGGGTCTATTCTCATCTTTCCCCTCCCTCCCTCCCTCCCTCCCTCCCCTCCCCTCCCCAGGGTCTTACTTTCAATCAGCCTACTAGTCAGAAAGACTCTGTTTTTAGAGTCAACCAAGTATGTCGAGGAGACTCTGTGAGTGGGAGGTGGTGTTCCTGAGAAGGAGGTGTTCCGTGGAAGTCATGGATGGACCGACCCATTCAATCGGGCGACTCCTGACCATCCTTGCCCACTTCAGAATGGCTCAGCCTGTGGTGTCTCGGGAAAGAACAAGGTTCAATTAATGGAGGGAGATAGTTTAATTTCTATGGCTCTGGCTCTGGCTCTGGCTCTGGTTCCCAGTGCGAAAGTCGGATAGTATGGGGGGGAAAAAAGGAGACTTTATTATTGTCAACCAAGTCTCCGTACTGAGAAATAATCTGTGGTGAGAGGAGGGTTATTCCCGTATTTGAGTGGGATACAGTCAACCAGTCAGTCAGTCACCCACCTGGCACCCACAGCACTCTCTCTCTCCCAATCGGTCCGGATCATATCTTGTCCGAAGAGGTTTGTCATCACCCTAATCTTAAATTATGATTCAGTATGCAAGACATTGTACCGCTATGCTTCATGGTGGCACTTGCAACAACAGTTGACTTACTATGTACTCCGTACTGCGTACTGTACTGTACATTGCTTAGACCACCACTTCTTGCAACATGTTCCATTTGATACCATCACTGCCGATAAAAACACTTCCTCTATGTTTTCTTGAACCCGAAACAGCCACAACAAGAACATATTTAACTTACCAAGTTACTGAGTACCTGATCAATGAAATCGATCGAGTCTTAGTCAGACTGATACATACCTAAGATAGCTAATCAGCACGTGCGATAGATGCTCGTTTCCGCATCAGTTGGCCCCCAACAACATGACGCCCGTATCCTGTTTCAAGGTCCAAGGGAGGGAGGCTCCAACTTGATTTGAAATATCATTGATAGAAACGGCAACAACTACGCTGCATACCCAGCCATCTCGCAGCCATGCATATCAGCCAGGTATGTCTGTTCTCTGACTTCTCCAAGTGAGTTCTACATCATCTTCACCTGACTTTCGTTCGCGAGATGAAGGGACCAAGCTTTCGAGAGATGGGCTGGAACCCTTCGCTTTACGTGATCAGGAATACACGAAGACTAACTCATCGTCTATCTAGCTATACACTTACCCTATCAAGTCGATTCGTGGGACGGCCCTCTCGTCCGCTACCGTCACCCGAACAGGCTTTCTCTACGATCGCCGGTTCATGCTCCTGAAGGTCCTTGACGATGGCACCTTGAAGAACATGCATGTTCCACACTTCCCAGAAATGTCCCTTTTTCAAGCCGAGATTGTCCTCCCTAGCGAGGATGGTACGGAACCAGGACAGATTATAGTGACCTTCCGGCCAGCTGCGAGCGAGACCCTCAGTGATAATAATGGCACCAAATCAACCCGCACCCTCCACCTCCCCCTTTGTCCTGACACGCGGCAACTGGAAGAGCTGGCCATCGTGATGCATCAGAGCCCCACGAAGGGGTATAATATGGGGGCGCAATATAATGATTGGTTTAGCGAGTGGTTCGGATACCCCGTTGTGCTGGCCTACCTGGGACCACATTCGAGGCGGGTTCTCGGGAGTTTCGAGCCCTCAAAAAGTGCAGCGCATGCGGGGGTGATCAAGCAAGAAACCACAGGAAAGCCAAAAGGAAAGAAAAATGATGCGAACATGCTCACTGCGGGGACGGTGGTTGGGATCGCTGGGATGACCCTTTTGTTCAATCTACTAGTGGGCTTGAGTACGACGGGCGCACAGAAAATACTGTCGATGTCCAGCGCGGCAGCGGTGATCGTGTTGCTGATGGTTATGCTTGCTGGAAAGGCTATCTATGATCGAGTCGGTGCAAGAGGGGAAGAAGAGGAACGCATCACATTCGCGGATACGGCCCCGTATCTGCTAGTGTCGGCGACATCGGTGGACAACGTGTCGGAGCGGCTGGGAGGGGGCCTGGACATGGATGTCACCAAGTTCCGCCCAAACATTGTTGTGGCTGGCGCAGAAGAGGCCTTTGAGGAAGACTTCTGGGCGGAGATGGTCATTGGGTCTGGCGAGGAAGGAAAAGCGCGGCTGCTGCTGACAGCCAACTGCGTTCGGTGTCAGAGTCTGAATGTCGACTATGCGACGGGCGCGATGGCACAGGGGGAGATGGGCAATGTGTTGAAGAAATTGATGAAAGACCGTAGGGTCGACAAAGGAGCGAAATTTAGCCCAGTCTTCGGTCGGTATGTCTTCCTCGACGGTGAGTCGGAGGGTCAGACAGTGCAGGTGGGTGACGAGGTGGTCGTCACTCGACGCATGGATGAACGAATGGTGTACGGTGAGTACTGACTGCAGAGTACAATGACTTGTGATACGAACTCGACGGTGACTGGCATGACTGACTGAATGACTTGCATAGACTGGCCCGGGTTGACCAATTGAGATCAAGGGGGTTGGGCACGAGATACGAGATGGAGTATACTGTAAGGGAGGTGGATGTGGGACAAAGACCCTAGTCAACAAGTCAACAACAATGCACCGCGGAAGATCTTGTTCCGGTTCCTGGGATGGGCAGTCCCATGGTTGAAGCGGCCAACTGGCTTGGATACTGCTGGTACTGGTAGGTTCCCTCATCAATGACATTGTTTATTACAAAAATATACAGCCCATCCGAAGTTCCGAACGCGAACCTGACAAACTACTCGTACTATTTATACTTCGCGATACCTACTGAGTACTAGGTAGTACTTTAATAGGCAAGGTAAGGTATTCCGTAGTGTTTGCCCAATTGGGCTCATTACGTCAGGTACCTTTAGGTAGGCAGTCCAGTGAAGGTAGTTCGTATGGCAAATACGCACGGTTCCACTTTTTCTTTTGCACCGCCACCTGCACGGCACCCTGCATGAGACCAATCAGATGACGATTTATCTGCCCTACAAAATCCGCTCGTGTGTGGTTGCAGATCAGCTGTGCTGCTTTTTCGGATCGCGTGGAACGAAAACTGCTTAATAAGCAGTTTAATCATATAACTTCCAAGCAATCCGATTACCCACACAAACAGAAAATTTTATTCTATATTATTTTTTTCAGTATATTTATATATTATATTTTTTATTACTAATTATTTTCTTCTTCTTCCCCACATCCGCAATTATAGCTTATAACTGAGCGAAAATATAAGTATAACTGCTTATTAAAATCTTATTTATTACTTATTATTATTTATATAATAAAAAAATAATTCTAAAGTGATTTTTTTAATAAAAAACTAATAAATTTTAAATAAAATAGTTTTAATATATATAATATTTATATAAAGTCGAAGCCGGGCACCTTAAATTATCTAAATTTAATACTATAAGTTTCTAATTACTTTTTAATTATTTAATAAGTACTTACTAACTACTTAAAATATAGATAATAAGATTTAGATTTATTACAGTAAGATCTATTATTATATAAATAAATACAGTAAATATAAAATAAGTACTTTTCAATTACTTATATAATATTATATTAACTATTTTTCAACTATTTTAAAAATAGTTTTTTAATATAAATAATCTACATTCGCATGTACGGTCTTATAATAGTATAATTTTAAATAAAAATAATAAAAAAGACCGGATCAGTCAGGGCGAAATAGATTCAGCTGGTAGTAAATATTTATTAATTATTTAATAAATATTTTAGAATTATTTATTAATTATTTAATCTAATATAAAAGTCTTTTTAATAATAAAAAGTCTAAATAGTTTTATAATATTTTTAATAATTTTAAAATTATTAATTTTACTAGTATTTCTGCTATCAGCTCTGCTGCTGGCTCTCTAATTAAAAAGCAGAAAATTAATTATATTTTTAATATTTTTAAATTTCTGCTGAATAAGACCGGTAAAGTAAGTATATTTAATTATTTAAAAAATATTTAAAAAATACTTACTAACTATTTAATTTTATATTACTAACATACGTAATATTATTTTTTATTTTAAAAGCTTAATATCTTATAAAAATTATAATAATAAAAAGTCCTGCTGTTATAATATTTAAAAATATATTAATTTTATTTTTTTTAATTATAGAAATCTGTATCCGATTGCAGCTGGTAATACTACTAAAAAAAGTCGACAGTAATACTAATATAATTTAATTATTTTAAAAATATTTAGTAAGTACTTTAAAATTATTTAAATCTATAGAGGAAATTAAATTTAAAATATATATCTAGCTAATATAAAAATATTTCAGCAATTAAAAACTACTTTTTAAATATTTAAAAAAATAAATTTAAACTATATAAAAATTAAAAAAATATAGATTTTATAAACTAATATCAGAGTACTGATATATATATTAAGTTAGAATATACAATAAATAAAAAGTATTAAAAAAAATAAAATAAATAGTTTTTAAACAGTTAGAAAGTACTTAGAACTATTAAAAATCTAATATATATTAAATTAATACTTTTAAAGTATTTTTTTATATAAAATTTATAAAGTACTCTGTAGTATAGAAGCTATAAAAATATATTAAAAATACTTATTAAATACTTTAAAACTGCTTAGTAATTATTTAAATTAAATTTTTATAGACGGCGGCGGCGTTTAAAAAAATTAAATTTATATTTTTTATTTTATAAAATCTTTTTACGTATCTTTTCTTTTTATTTTTTAATCTTAGTTTTTTATTTATTAAGTTTAGTTTGAAGCTTTTAAATCTCAAGCTTCTAATATTTTTATTTTAAATTTAAAAGATTAGTTGAAGCAGTCTGACGCAGACTTCTTCGAAAAAAAAAATTAATCTAAATAATTTATAAATATTTAAAAATTATTTAAAAAAATTAAAAATATTATATTAAATCTTATCTATCTAAAAGAGTATCTGAAAAAGCGATTATAATATTAATCTTCTAAAAGTAGAAGCTTAAAGATTAAAAAAATTAAATTAATCAGATTTCTAATTTAATAATATAAAATAGGCTTTTTTATATCTTTCTAAAAGATAATTAATTTATAAATATTTTTTAAGTAGTTTATAAATATTTACTACTATTTAAACTTATTTAATATATATAGTTGGCCTCAACAGTAGAAGTACAATATAAATAATAAAAATTAAAATTAAAATAACTATTATACTAATTAATATTATTCCGATCCAGCTTTATAAAATTAAAATATAGATTATTATTTTAGATTTTTTTTAAATAGTTTTTAAGTATTTAAAAACTGTCTAAAAAGTAGTTGAAAAATACTTACTTTTTTATTGTTTTTATTAAAATTAGATATTTTTTTAATATATAAAACTTTTAATAAGATTGCTCAACTGCGTTAATATAATATTATAATTAATTATAAAAAATTAAAGAAATTTTAAAACAGACTTTAATTAAATCTACTTTAATAACTGTATTTTTTTTTAATTAGTCTAGTTAACGACAGAGTCGTTTTTATATTTTATAAATAGTTAGTAAGTAATTTGCAACTGCTTAGAAAATAATTTAATTAAATATTTAGAAAATATTTAATTATTTTATTAAACTCTTTTTCAGTATTACAGTTTAAAAGACCCAGCATTTAACTATAAAAACTTTTAGAAAAAGAATTCTTATTTCTTATTCTAATAATTTTTAATATTATATACTAAAAATAAATATAGTAAAAAATAATAAAATATTATAACTGCTATATATAATCTTAATACTGCGGGTCAATCTCTAAAAGATAATATTTAAATTCTAAATATTTAATAAATATTTATTAAATATTTAATTAGTAATTAATAAGATTCTTACTGTTATACTATTTAGTATTTATATTAAAAATCACTTTATAAAATCTACTGTTATAAATAGAATAAAAAAATATAGACTTTTCAGTAATCTTTTTTAAAAAAGAAAAGACTTATTTAAAAAGCAGATAGTATCCATCAGCAGTATTAAAAATAGTAAAAATATAAAAAAATATAATAACTTTATTAAAATATTTAATAAATAATCTTAAAGTACTTAGTAAGTACTTATTTTTATTCTAATTTTTAAGAAATATTATAAAAAAAATTTTATTTATATTATTTAATCTAAGCTGTTTATATAATATATTAATTTTAAATAATTCTAAATAAGCAAGTAGTTAAAGCTGTTCTTTATAAATATAAAAAATTATAATTCTGTCTATATTATAATATTAATTTTAAATATATAATTAAATATTAAGATTTAATAAATAAGCAGTCGGTAACTGCTTGGCAAGTACTTATAAAATACTTATATAAATAAAAAAATTAATATTTAATAAAAAGATTAGTTTATTAATATTCTGTCTATTTAGATTTATTAAAAGATATTATTTTTAAATAATAAAACTAATTTTATTTTTATTATAAAAGCTTAAATATAATTTAATAAGTATAAATAAATTATACTGGCGGTAAAAATCTTTAAACTGCGGATTTTAAAGAAACTGAACTATATAAATATTTAATAAATAATCTAAAACTAATTAAAAAGTATTTAAAAAATATTTATTTATTATTATATTTAGATTACAGATCTGCTGAACAAGCTGTTTTATTTTTTAAAAAATTCTTTCTAATATTTTTATTAGCAGCGGTAGAGAATGTTTATAAATATTATAAAAAATAAAAATAAAATAAAAATATAAATTTAAATTCTTAGAAATCAAAGTAGAAAAGTCTATATTATAAATAGTATAAATTAAACACCCTAAATTTTAAAAATATTATTTTTTTATAAATAATTAATAAATACTTTAAAACTGCTTAGAAACTACTTACTATAGTATTTCTACTGTAATAATAGTAATTTAAATATATTATAATTTTTTATAAATAGTATAATATTATTATTAAAAAATTTTTTAAAAAAAATAAAATTAAGAATTATATAATTTTAAATTATAGTTTTTTAATACTTTTTTAAAAAGTCTTCAGTCTTATAAATACAGACTATATAAAATATATAATTTTTATATAAATTTTAAAGTAGTTAGTAAATACTTTTAAAGTAGTTTATAAATAATTAAAAATAATAAGTACCGGTTAGATAGAACGCTTAAATATAAATCTGTAAATTAAAAATTTTTTTATATAAGACTTCTAATTTTAAAAAAATCTATATTTTATTTTATAGTAGCTAGAAAGTAGTTAGTAAGTATTTTAAAAATATTTAATAAATATTTTAATATTATTTATCTATAAATATTCTATTTAGCAGTATCCGTTTCTAAAATCTTTATATTTTAGTATATATTTTAAAAACACTTCTAAAAGTCTTTATTAATAAAAATATAATAATAGAATAGAAGAGACTGGCTTAAAAACTTATATCGAAGAATATTAGAATATTTTTAAAATTATTTTTTAATCTAATATTAAAAAAAAATAAAAAGACTGCTTGTTTTAAACCGCTTATTTAATATTTATTATACTATATTTACTAAGAAATTAGCAAGTAGTTCGGAAGTGGTTAATAAATAATTATATACTAATATTATTAATTAAAATACTAACTTTAATATTTAAAAGTCTATATAATAAAACTATATATATATATCTATATAGTACAGTTTTTAAATACTTAGAAAGATTATTAATATATTCTATAAACTGAGTAGTTAAAAATAATATCTTTATTTAAATTAGAAAGATTAATAATAATAATTTTTAAATATAAATTAATTTTTAAATATTTAATAATTATTTAAAAAATTATCTAGATTGAGTATTCCTCTTCCGTAGAACTAAATTTAATAACTTTATAAAAATCTATATCTAGAAAGTACTTGGTAGGTACTTATAAAGTACTTAATAAATATTTAAAATAAAATATATAATAAATTTAGAGAAATATAAGAGGAAGTTGAATTTTAATAATAAAAAACAGTAATTTATAGAATTATATAGAACGTTTCTGCTTATATAAAGAGCTTGGCATTACGTGCTGCGGGAACGTTCCACATGTACACAAAAAAAAGTTCATATAAACTGTGTTCACCGCTCGTGTCTTCTCTGTGATTCCCAACTGATTATCTCAGCGGGGCGTGGCGCAGCAGCCGGCATCAGCCGTTCATGCCATCACCGTTCGTTCCGGAGTAATCATTTTGTAGTCATTCTCCATTCTTCACTCCATTCCTCACTTCTTGCCGCCAGAGGCTGAGACAGAGAAAAAAAAAAACACTATCTGTCACTCTCCCACCATTATCTTCCATTCAACCTTCGGTCAGCACTTGTCTACTTTCAGTTCCGTGCCATCTCACCAGGATCCTCAGGAGCACTACTTTTCTCCTCTACTGCCTACAACCACAACCATTTCCGCCTGATCGTGCGTATCTCAACCCCGCGGGGTCATGGATCACTCCGTCAATCTCCGCCGCAAGGATACTACCAAGGGCCCTCCCTTGAGGATCCTCTCGCTAGGTAGGGCATTTATCTCCGGCTCTTACTTTCCATACTAACTTCTATGCTCTCAACTCTCAGATGGTGGCGGCGTCCGGGGCTATTCCATGCTCATTATCCTCCAAGAACTCATGTACCGTGTCTACGTTGAATGCGAAGGAAAGGCACCTCGTCGTGAGGAGATTCCCAAACCATGCGACCATTTTGATCTGATCGTTGGTACCGGAACCGGCGGTCTCATTGCCCTCATGTTGGGCCGTCTCCGCCTTGACCTCGAAACCTGCAAGGAAGTCTATGTGCGCATGACCCGCAGGGTCTTCGAAACCGACAAAACCATTGCCGGCATCCCATTTCGCTCCACCTTGTTCAAGGCTTCCAGACTCGAAGAGGCCATTCGCGAATGCGTCCGTGAACATACCGTTTTCGAGGCTGAGGGGAACGACATGACCCCCGGCAGCGCGCGAAGTTCACTCGCCGGTGCCCCCTATAGCCCCAATGCGATCGCCATTCCGCAGCGCTCGGGTAGTCGCGCTAGTTTCAGCACCACCAGTACGGCACATTCGTCCGGTCACAACAGTCATCGCAATTCTACATTTGTGAACGGCTTGCGGTGGGGAAACCCGGATGCGTTATTGTATGACAATCGGGAATATCGAACCAAAACGTATGGCCTCCTGCGCTTTCCACTATCATATGGACTCTACTGACTTCTTCAGCGCGGTCACCGCTCTCTACAAAGGTACTACCAGAAATGGGTCGTCTGTCATGCTCCGTTCATACGATTCCCGCAGAGAGCCCCCACCCGAGTTCAATTGTACAATCTGGCAGGCCGGTCGGGCCACCTCGGCCACCGGAATGGCTTTCAAGCCGATCCAGATCGGCCAACACGTGTTCATTGATGAAGGGGCCGGCACCTATAATCCGGCGCCCCAGGTATTGGACGAAGCGACGGTGAACGAGTGGCCGGGCCGTGAAGTAGGTGTGTTCGTCAGCGTCGGCACCGGCAAGCGACCGCCCGGCACGAACAACCGCCAACACGAGTGGTGGGAGGATTTCTTCGGAGATGCGCTGGGCTCGTTCGCGGAGGCACGTCGGCGACTGATCGCCAAAATTGAGGGCTGTGAAGACATTCATATGGCCATGCTGCGCGACCATCTTTCGAAGCGCAACGTCAGCCAGGATAACTATTACCGATTGAATGTTGAGGTCGGGGTAGGCGAGTTCGGCATGAACGAGTGGAATCGCCTGGCGGACATCAGCACCAATACAAGGCGCTATCTGACTCGACCAGAGGTAAAGCGACAGATCCTCGATGCAGGGGTCAAATTTGCCAAAATCAACCGACAGCATCGACGACTGGCCGACCATGCGGCGGCGACTGGAGGGAATGAGGCAGGCGAGGAGACCAGTTCCATCCTGGGCAGTCCCGTTTTGTCGGTGCAGCCTCAGTTGCCCCATCCGATGGCGGTGGAATTGCCTGCCGAATTGCCAGGCGATTTTGTTTTACGACCGATGACGGCGACCGATGATACACTCTCCGCGCATCCGACGCCGCACGATGCAGTCCTAGGGTCCCCAGCGCGTGGCTCAGGCAGTGATCTGGCCAGTCCAAGTCCTCATGGATCTTCGCGGCCTAGTTTTGAGCTGCCGTCGCATCATAACGGGGAAGAAATGCCTCCACCCGTGCCCCCGAAAACCCCCATCCCTTATCCTGACCATCCCAGTGAACTTGGGGGAATCCCCATGCCGATGCCGACAGTGATGCCTCCGATGACGACAAATAGTGGCCACGGTTATTCCGGGGCGGGCGGGAAGACCCGACCGCCATATCCTATGGATGAACCCCCCGTGGTGAACAAGCAGCGGAAACCGAGTTATCATGTTCGATGAGGGAGATGATTCTATGTAATGATCTGCCTAATACTTTGTGGAATGGAGAAAGGGGGGCTGCTGACGTTATGGTGTCAGGATACCCGAAGAAGTCCCGTCGAAAGCATAGTGGAGGAAAGGAGGCCCGAGGAGTTTGACTGAGGACTTAACTTGATGATATTGAATCGAAGGATACCCTAATGAGTGAATGAATTTCCTATTATATTTCCACATCTGTCCACGTCTGTTGAGAGGTCATGTTGTACTGTAATCAAGGTATCGAGTAAGTTAAGTATGTACTGTACGTAAATGACAGACAGACCCGCTGCACGTGCAGCTCAACCTTTCGTTGTGCTTCCCCAGCCTCTCTCTTATTATTATTTTCCTATATCTATTTCCTGACGGTCCATCTTAACACTGACCACAGATTTGACTCACAGATATCTATCAACATTACTGCAACTTGACTTATTGACTTACTACATCGCTCCTGCTCTTTTGCGTAGAGACAGCCCCAGTTTTTGGCCAGTAGATTAAGAATGTTTATGTTATCAACCTGACACATTCCCACCCACCGGCTCACTCCACATTCCCGTGTTGTCGCAACTCCGCCACCGTCTTTCCCACGGTTCTTTCCCACTCTCTTTAGCGCCGTCTAATTATATTCGGTCCATCATTTCTTTTTCGCCCCGACTTCCTTCCTGTTCCCAACCTCAGCCTGAGACCATACACAGGAAAGGCACAGGATCAATTGGAAGAGAAAAGAAAAAGGGGTTGTCTGCTGACTAGGTACCACCATTTCAGTCATTCACTGCTGGCAGTGTGTCTTCATCAAATCACCTCTCTCTCTCCAACTCCCATCTCCCATCTCCATGTGGTTCTCTCCGCTCTGAACCACTTTCTTTCCTAATCCCTTATCTTTCTCCCGGCCTCTTCTCGATCATCATGGCTGCCACGACAACCGCCGCAGCGATGACAGCGCTCTACAACTACACCACAACAGCCGCCCTCTTAGCCGCACGAGAAACAACTACTTCCGCCGCCGCCTCTTCCTCCTCTTCCACGCGACCCGCCTCCTACAAAGTCGTCGGTATCTGCCTCGCCGTCGCTTCCGGCTTCTTCATCGGCACCTCTTTCGTCCTCAAGAAGATCGGCCTCCTCCGCGCCAATGTCAAGTACAACGAAGAGGCCGGCGAGGGGTACGGCTACCTCAAGAACCTCTACTGGTGGGGGGGGATGACCCTCATGATCGTCGGCGAGATCTGCAATTTCGTAGCCTATGCGTTCGTTGATGCGATCCTGGTAACCCCGCTGGGCGCGCTCACCGTCGTCGTGTGTACCATCCTCTCCGCCATCTTCCTCAAGGAACGCCTCAGCTTCGTCGGCAAGGTCGGCTGTTTCTGCTGCATTATTGGCTCCGTGGTGATCCCGCTCAATGCGCCCGAGCAGTCGTCCGTCAGCGATATACAGGAGATGAAACAATATGTGATCACCCCCGGGTTTCTGTCCTATGCAGGGGTGATCATCGTCGGGTGTACTTTCGTCGCACTATATCTGGGGCCGCGATATGGGAAGAAGTCCATGTTCGTGTATCTTAGTATCTGCTCGCTGATTGGGGGGCTGAGCGTCGTTGCGACACAGGGGCTGGGCTCGGCCATTCTGGCGCAGATCAATGGGGAGTCTCAGTTCAAGGAATGGTTCTTGTATGTTCTGCTGGTTTTTGTGGTAGCAACACTTTTGACAGAAATCATTTATCTAAATGTGTGTGCTCTCCCTTCCGCCCACCTGCCCCGAGATGAATGTCTGCTGACCGAATGCAGAAAGCACTGAACATCTTCAACGCTGCCCTCGTTACTCCGACCTACTACGTTTTCTTCACCAGCGCAACCATCGTCACCTCCGCCGTTTTGTTCCAGGGCTTCCACGGCTCTGTCAAAGACATCGTTACCGTCGTCCTCGGGTTTCTACAGATCTGCGCAGGCGTGGTCTTGCTGCAGCTATCCAAATCTGCCAAAGATGTCCCCGATGCTGCCGTTTTCAAGGGCGATTTGGACCAGGTCCGCGAGGTTGCGGCGCAGGAAGAACACGAATTCGAGCCTAAGGCCGACTCCATCCGCGGCGCCGCTGCTATCATCCGCCGCATCTCTACCCCACGCCGGACCATGGAGGCCGAAGAAGCCCGCCGCTATTATCACGAGCGCCAGGAGGACCTACGCACTCCGCTGGCCGAGAATGAAGTCGTTGAGTGGGATGGACTGCGCCGGCGCAAGACTGTTCTCGGCGAGGGCCCCACCATGGCAGCTCGCACACGCACCCCGTCCGTCCGACACCATCCACTTCCACCGCTGGGTATGGCCCGCGTGCCGGAGGAGCCGAAATGTGAGGACGAAGAGGACGAAGAACCGCCCCGACCGACTACGACACAGAGCAACAATTCATTCCTAGATGACCTCCGCTCGCGCGCGAACAGTATCTTTCATCCGACGTGGCAACCACTACACAAAGAGATGTTACATCTCTCGGACGCGGATCCCGTGTCGCTGAAGGCTATGGAATCAAACCGCAAATACCCCGATACTCACTATGCCGGCCGAGACGGCCGTTCCATTAAGTCAGCGGTCGACACTGAGAATGACAATCACACCCTTCCTCCTCCGAGTCCCCCTCTGCACGGAGGCGCTGAACGGCAATTCTCATTCACCAGTGTCCTCGGGCGGATGAAAGCCAGTAGCCCCGAAACTGTCGCGGCTCGTCCTGTTTCACGGCAGAGCGGCCTCCATCACCACTATCACCGCTCGTCGGGCGCAACGGAGGAAGAACGCCTTGGCCTGGTGCGAGGGGATTCGAGATCGGATGACCTGGACGAGAAGGCCCTGGGTAGTGCTTATGATGACGACGACATCTGGAACGACGGACTGGACCCCTTGCCATCGGGTCAATCCCACCGAGCCGACTCTCTTGAATCGCATCGCATGTTCTCCAGCGAATCACTGTATCCGGCACGACTGCGCTTGAACCCGCTGCCCCCTCTGCCCGATGAAGAACCGCTGGCTGATCCATACGCGCCAATCGGAATGGCGGGGTTACGACGCGAGTCCGATAGTAGCGCGGGAACATTCGTCTCGTCCCCGCCGACCCGCGGGAGCGGGATAGGAGGTAGCAGCGAGGGCTGGCGGAGACATCAATCAGGACGGAGCAGTGGCGGAGGGAGTGGAGGTCTTCAAGGGAAGAAGGGGGCATTTATCTAAGAACTGAGCCAAATGGTATGATATATGATATAAATGATGACTGATGAACTCGATAATGTATATATGAGGTTTTGGATATATTAATGTATGTATGTGTGTGTATGTGTTTGATCTTTGTTGAGGTTAACGTATTATCGTGAAAAGCTTGCGCAAATGTATGATGGCCTGATGAGAATGGGGCGCAGATTACATGGGGTATCTTTCAAAGAAGTCAAGTGGTGAATGGAGTCGTAGTCGATGTCGATGTCAGTATTGAAGATGTCTTGCAGGAGCAATTGTGTATGTATGCATCATACGCCCTCTGCAGATGTTGGTGTCACTGCCGCAGATGACGAGAAGCAGAACCCAAGCACACTACTCTGCCTCCCTCCTAACTGAACCGCATACCTACCTTCTGCGAGCCGCTTCCCAGCCTTGATACTATCCAAAGCCCTATTTTTTTGGTCTCAATCAGCACGGGCATTTCCTACTTACCTAACTTGCTGCTAACACCATTCCTAACTCGGAACTCCCCGTTGAAAAACAGAGTGGCATATGCGAGAGGCGTTAAGAGAGAAAGGGGGGGGGGAGCACGCTTACCACTGGACCCCTACAATTTTCACTCCCTTCCATCCTCCGCGCTGGAGCTCTTTCTGGATCTTGGTAGCGGCGAGTCCACCTCCCGCGCCGCCGTTGCCCGGTCCCGCATTGGGGACTCCAATGATGACATGCGTGATCTTCCGAGAGAGGGAAAGGCTTAGGGTAGCTCCTTGCGAGACTAGGAGGCGCTTGAGAGCGTGGTCGGAGATGAGAGGGGTTGTTTGGCCGTTGATGTGGATGGTGAGGGAGCTGAAGACCTTTTTGTTGTTCATGGGTTCGATATGCAGGGATGGCGGTATAGTTTCGCATGAGGTAGATGGGGTCGTTGCAGATTTCATTGAGGGGGGGGTTGATGTTGTTGATTCCTTGATCGTGGTCGTGGTTGTATTCTTCGAGGTGATGGAAGATGTAAGTGTAGGTGTGGGACAAGACTTGAAGGAAGTGGTTGTGAGGGGTGGCGCAGATACACCTCCTTTTGTTGCTGTTGTCGTTACTGCTGCTGCCGCCGGTGCTATCTCTGTAGCCCAGTCAGAGCTATACCCCGTCTTCACCTTCGCTTTCTTCGTCCCAATCGCCCCGGATTCACCACCACCACGGCCATCACTCACATCCCCAGGGTATCCTCGTTTGCGAACCTGCCCACCAAACATATTTCGTATATCCATCTGACCCGTAGATGTCGATGAGGAGGAAGCCCGAACCCCCAATTGGACATGTCTCGACCCGTTATGCGCGGAGCGCAATTGCGAGTGCTGCTGAGCAGCAAACTGCGACCCCGCGCCGATGTTGTTGGGGTAGTTGCTGCTGCCGTTGTTGTTGTTGTTCCCAGAGCAAACAGAATCGGAATGAGCAGCAGCAGCAGCAAACACCCACTCTCCCCTCCCCGCCTCCTCCTGCTCCTCCCCAATATTATCTCCCATCCCCTCCACTGCAGCAGCAGATGTCATGGCCGTTGAAGAGGTGCAACCCCCAACCCTCGACCCAAACTGCCGCGCCAGTTTCTCCTGCCGGGTGATCCGCCATTCGCACCCGCGGGCGCCGCCGCCATCGGCAACCTGATGACCCGTCGAGGCGGAGTTGAAGACGTCGAAGAAGCGGGCTCGAGGTTGTGGATTCGGATTGAATGTGGATCCCTTGGAGAGTGGTGGTGGTGGCATTGTCTCTTGTCGTCTTCTTTTTTTTTTTTTTTTGGAGGCCGCACCTCCCTCCCTTGCAAGTTGCGCTTTTTGGTTTTTGCTACTTCCCGAGAGAAGGCGCAGATTGGCTAGTTTGGGGGTTTCCTTCTCTGCAGAATCAAGTACGCGTGGGTATTTTCTGTCGCTGTAAGTTGAGGGGGGCTGGAGTCTTTTCTCGTTTAGACTTTGGTAGTTTGTCGATTGGATGTCGGGGGTTTCAAAATGAAAAAGAATGTTTTTGTTTACGATCCATGGATGCAGTTGGTTGCGTGGGCGGAGAGGGAGGGATGGAGTCATGTGATGATTGGAAGGGTGGCTAATCGATAAGCTGGCCAGGTCTTTATCGTTGACTTATTGTACAATGGGAATGATGGGAATCAACTTTCTGCCTACTTGTACCGAATGGGTACGAAATGATTCACTCATCTCTTCATAGTATGCACATCCTTAGCATGATTCTGAGTGGACCAAAAAAAAAGAAACACAAAAAAATACAAAAAAAATACAACCTTTCTAATCAGATGTATGCAGTTGTGATTCTATATATCACCGACCGTGAGCAGCACCGATGCAATCATTTTCCAGATATCAATAAAGTTACAGTACATCGCATCGCAGCGCGACACCACCTCACTCCCTGAGTCTACCTCCAATCAGAATGCGTGCTAAGATGGCAATTGACAAAGAGGGATATCATCTTCGCCATTATCTCAACACTCCAATCAATCCTGCTTCACGGCGCACAACGCACGCATTCCAGAGCGGCGGCGGCGGCGGCGGCAGCAGCAGCAGCAGAAAGACGGTGAAGCGAGGCGAATGCGTGGCCGGGTGGGCGGCCAGTGGTGTAATCAAGGGATGGAAGGATGAATGGCTGATGGATGGTCGACTTCAATCACCATTGATCAGCTGGACAAGCTATAATTAGGGGCAGATCGTCCCCTCCAAAGAGGGGCCGTAGATCGGCCGCTATGGAAGTGACATACATATGTATGTCACCTTGGAATGTGCACACACTACTACACTACGTGCTGTAGCTCAATCCTCGACAGTTGTGCAAAGGGTAACAAACAGAGAGATCAAAAGAATCCCAGCGGGGGAATACAGAAACGACATCCCCAAAAACATTTCCGGGTATGCTAGCGACTTGTCCTCGCAAAACGGCCAACCCAACCCTGCGTCCGCATATGCAACACGGGTCGTTGCAGCTGAAACCGACCCTGGCACAGACGCGCGAGGAGCGGCAAGGATGGCATAGGAGAGAAGCAGTCAGTCAGCCAGTCAATCAATAGAGGTCTTCAATTGAAGGCAATGCAACAGCCAGCCATGTTCTCCGGCTGGCGGCATCAACGGTAGACGGGCGCAAGGCAAGAGATGAAAGACGGAAGGGAAAAGAAAGAGAAAAAAGAAAAGAAAAGGAAAAAAGAGAGAGAGGGAAATAAGACAAAAAGAAAAAAATCAAGAATAAGAGGGAAAAATACTAGATGGAGAGAGAGAAAGATTTGGTAGATGTCCTTGCCAGCACATACGTGGTTGCCACTGCTGCCAATCAATGCATGATCCAACTTGGCCAATCCGGAGAGTCTTGATTGTCCCCTAATATAGGTAGCTCAGATACTGTTCTTGAATGATTAACGGGGGGAAGAAGAGGAGAAGGGGTCCGTGTCGCGGGGACATGAATCCTCAGCCCGGTGGCCAACCATCGCCACCATGTCTGTGTTGCACCTCTCAGTGTTTCTGTGACACCCTCTTTTTGGGGTATGGGATGATGCCATCGTGACATGCCGTACATTATTCTGGATCGAAAGGTCGCAATTGGCCCAGGTAAGGCCCCCTGTGTATTGAATCCAGATCGCTCAGAATTACCAGAGTGGAAAGTAAGCATGTCTTGTTCTGTAGAATTATTCTTGGGATCTGGGAAAAAGGCCATAGAAAAAAAGAAAGAAGGGAAGGAAGAAAGCCAGTGAGTAAGAAGATGCGAGCAGGATCCCACATCCGCAATTCCCTCGTCCTCTACTAATCTAACGCAAGGCAGTCCACCTGCGCAGTCGATCGTGCACGGGTAACTCGCCGGAACATGCAATGTAAGGTTAATTACTGCCTGCAGCCCGCCCTCCACCACCGAAAAGCGACTTCGGATCATCAGATGATGAAGGATTTACCCGCCTCGCCCCAAAAAAAACAGTAGAAACATATCTTAAGGCCATCGGCCATCTTTGATTGGCTCATTGGTTATGGCCATGGCGGCCCTCGTAGCCGGACACGGATGGACGAAGAAAGCGACTCGGTCTGAGCTGGGTTGTTATGGTCGGTCGATGGGATCGAGGACTTCTGGGCGGCTTCGACAAGCGCCGAACAAATACGGAAAGGGCAGGAGGAATACTCAGTAAGTAGAGCCAATCGCAAAGATAGGCCGCAGTATCATTGCAAAAACCGACTAACATTCCGGTCATTGAATCCCTGCGCAAAATCAGGTATTGTAAGCGCCGGCCGGTGGACGAATGGAGTAAAATTAGTCCCTGCTCGGAGCTGATGTCCTTGGGGGCCATTCCCTAACCCTTCTCGACTCGATGATCCGTAAGGTATTCGTGTCTTCTGAGATCGGAGAAGTACAGTACTTGAAGTTGATTATGAGATTGATGATAACGAGAATGATGTGGTGGTGGTGGTGGTGGTGCAACTTGTCCGGTCGGAACAAAGAATTCAGATGGAATAGGTTCCTTGATCGGTTATTCCCGCATCGCCTATCAGTAAGTTAATGCATAGGTCGCACTGCAGGCGGAGATTTGTCTTTGCCCTCCCCCCAGGGGTCTTCAGACAGTGAAGGGGGGTTATTAGTTGCTAGTTCGTTATTGATGGCCTCGGCTCGAACCCTCTCAGCCCCGGATGGGCGGGTGGAAGATGAAGGAGGGAGGAAGGAGAAGGTCGGAGCTCCCGGTCAGTTCCCCCACCCGTGCTAGTCATCGTCGGAGCTGCACTGTTGTGCATCCGGCTGGAAGTCTGTAGGGTACGGAGAAAATTGTCAGACAGCTGAAGAATCCTTAAACTAGGCGCGAGGCAACCTTGAAGGGTGGTTCGTTGCTTGCGCTTGCATGGCAGCTGCAGGTACAGCCGAGGATTTGACAGGTAAAATCATGGCTAGCCCAACGCAACCTCCCTAGAAGTTAGTTAGTACTGAGTATAGTCAGTGTAGTCCTTACATACGCCAGTGACCAGTCCGACTGAATCGATCCAAAGCACCATCCTAGGAAGGAGATTAATCCTGAAAGTAAAAGAATCCTTGGGCTATCGTACTAGAGTGTACGTACTCATAGGAGGACAGCATCGAATGAATTGAATTCGGTCCCCACATCTGCACCCGGAGTAATTCCTCACCTTCGAGGAAAGCGAGACACAGCCTGACCGGTCATCACGAATCAGCCCCAAGCCTTTTCGTCCTGAATGGGGCATCGAATGAGCGAGACGGCGCGCGATCCCCGGCCGTGATTGATCTGATTTGATCCCCGGGCATTTACGCAGTTCGTCCTAGCGTGGCAGGGATAGGCCCGGATGCTGAAGGGGCCGGCGGTTGACTCCGTTGAGCCCGTTCACTTTTTAGTGAGCCGCTAGTCTGTTAGTCTTCTTTTCTGTCAGTGTGTCACTGTCAGTGAGTGTCAATGGCGGATTGTCAATTGCAACCATCTGGCTGATTGGAATTTCCAATGAAGTGGGGGGAGGGGGAAGTGGAAGGGTTAGAGGGGAAACTGAAAGACAGGGAGGCCTCGATGAATTAATGGTGGGGACCGGAAGAGATCATTGGTGTACACTGGATGGAAATCTTTTGCCCACCAAGCTAAATGGACTGGACTAAATGAACTAAAAAAGCCTCCAAGCTTGATCAGGCGCAGACTTAGCGCAGAGCTATCAATGATCCCTGGGCTGGACTGCTGATGGTGGGAAGATAGAATAATAGTCTGTAGTAATGATAATGATGCTGATTGATGCTGCTGTTGCTACTGCCTGCTAATGACAGGCGGCCAGGATGCCAACTGGGAGAAAACTTGAGCTCAAACTGATTTGCTTTGGCCCTAACTTACCTAACGGCACTATTGTATGCCTGCCTATGGTTAAATCCTCCCTGTAACTCCGAACGGATCCCTTGAACTGAGAATGAGTGTTGTTCTGCACCCCCTATTCATTTCTTTTTTGTTTCCCTCTCTTTCTCTCTCTCAATTTTTCTTATTCCGCTCTCTTGCTACTATGCCCGGGTGCCTTCAGAACGTAAATGTGGGCCGATGGCAACTTTTTATGACCGCCTTATGTTTACCTACTACCGCTTCCTCTATAGGCATGATCTGAAGCTCTTCCACGAATGCCAATCATGAGTTGTGATAGAACCGGCAGATCACAAATTATCTAATCCAGTTCCACTTTTACGTTCTCAAGGCACCTTACCGAGTAAGTTGTTGGGGAAGGTTGATTCCCGATTGGGACTATATTATTATCTTTTATCTATATCTTGTCCTACGCAGGCCAATCCGAATCATGAGAGTATAAAGGCGACTATACCTGCAAATGAGTACCTAGGTATTGACCTGGACCCCGCAGGTAGGTAAGTTGGTAGGTAAGTATGTATGTATGTATGTACGACGGCTGCGGGAGTCGGCCCGTCCGTAGCGGACTCCCCTTTCCTTTCCTCTTGGTTCCTTCTCGACCTTTTATTGTCCCAGTATTTGATATCTAACTCCGTACTTATACCTGACACGCAATAATAACCGGGGTCCGATGGTCTTTCATGGACATCTTGATTATCAGCTTTCTCTCGAACCTAGTCTCTAGGAAAACTTGACAGGGTCGTAGCCAAGTTGTGAGAGCTTTGGTAGGGTAGTACTGAGTAAGTAGGTACAATACAGACTGCAGTTAACATCCACAGGCCGATCATAATTTTAGCCCTGGACTTATCTCCACAGGATCATCCTATTCATCCCACACATCGTCCATAGTTCGTGTCAGACTCAACACGGACCGCGCAGCGCATTGTGCTTTTTCGATGTGCATACAGTGAAGCTCCCCTCCGCCCTATACCTGCATAATTGCCGGCAGAAGGCCATGTTTTGTCTTGGATGTAAGCTGAAGCATGTGGCATGCTGGATGATGTTTTCTCTATTCCGGTAATCAGCAGTCGAGATCAGAGCACATGAGCACGAGGCAGCAACAGACTTGACCGAAGAGAGAAACAGTGGAAGATTACAGTAATCTGGGACGTTCGAGAAGCAAGTGCAAAGCTAATTTGGTAGACGCGCTTAACAGTATAAAAAGAGCAGCAACAAAGATTCAGTTGAATTCTCGAGGTAGAGAAGGCAGATCAAGAAGAAAAGAACGTGAGAGCTTTCAGTGGGAAGGGCACACTCCTTCCCCCCCCTTTCCGTCATCCACCTCCGCCACCACCACTCCTACTGGGTACCACGTCTTCTCATCCACTTCCTGTACGACATTCGTCCCTGACCTGTCAGCTTCATTCTTCATTCCTCCCACTACCACAAGTCATGGAGGGAGGAAGGCAAGAAAGAAAGAAAGAAAGAAAGAAGGGAGAGGAAACAAAAGAAAGACAAGACCTTGTTCGAACAATGGAGGCGCGCTATCCGTACAGTCTCTCTGAGTCCGTCGAGAATCATTCATAGGCCAGTGGCCGAACAGCAAGCAGCAACAGCAAAAGAAAGGTGGGGTTGGGCCGCCCAAGTGGGACATCATCGCTGCACCTCTTCTCCACTATCTACACGCAAGGGGTTGCGAGGAGGTGCTGCAGCAAGTGCAGGAAGAAGCTTCCTGGGCCTATCACCAGCCCTGACGCCATCAGCCGAGCATGGACAGCTGGAATGATAGGGCTTGTCAGTCAAATGACAGTCTTCCTCCCCCCTCCCTTTGATCCCCCTTCTTGCCCAAATCAGACTCTCGATGTCATTCTCATCGCGATGAAACCAGCGGTGAGGCCTGGAGTCACTTTTTTTCGTCCTTCTCCCCAGCTTCTCGCTCTTGTCGGTCGACGTTGTTCATTGCCCTTGCGCCTGAACAGGCCTGAAATCCGGGTTTTGACTTACACCGATTCGTCTGGACCCCGAATTCAATTGTTGAGGCAATTCTTCTCAGAAAAAAGCGATGAAGAGCGGGAACGTGAAGAGACATGGCCAAAAGAACAACTCAGATGAAGCTCTGGCAGTCCAGAAGGTGGCGGCTCATGCCTCTCACCGTCTCCATCGATCCATCAAGATCACTAGATTGATGATGGTACGCGCGCCTCCGTTCATAGTTCGAAGCACTCTGTAGTGGGCATGGATCTCCCCATCCGGATCGTGCGGAGCAGTTAGTTGGTGCTCTAATGATTGACCAGCGATGCTATACGGCGGAGAATATAGCTAAAAGGTCGTTCGTGAGCACGAATTTACTACTTCGGTATTGGAGGGGCAAACAAGCCATCATTCCACGAGAACTAGCTTCCATCTTGTATTGTACTCTAACTAGAAAGGAGGATCACCAGAATTTCCGTTGCCTCTCTGTACGACCTTCCTGGTAGAGATCCAAGACAGATGACGGTATTGAGGTACTCGTTTTGTACGAGGAGACCGCTTTCCAGGTATTCATCTTTGATTCTGACGTAGATCAATCAGGCTGGAAAGCCGCCCGAGCCCGCAAGATTCAAGTTGACCTACCTAAGATGGAAATTAACTCCAGATCTCTCAGCTTCGTTCTGTGAAACGCCAACCAACACCCAGCGATCTCTGACCTCACCCCCCGGTCGTGTGGAGCCAATGGTAAACCGCCAGTTGATCTCTCAAGCGGAGAATTATTGCTATGGTGGCCAGGGTCATGATCCCTAACTACCCGGGATTGGGCTTTCTTGACCGACTCGTGAGCTTGAGCTCTCCGTCTGATGTATCCAAGGAGCCGCCTCGCCAGGTGAGACGAACATCTTTCCATTCTTTGCTCTTTGCGTGAAGATTCCCTATTCGACTAAGCTATTGATGAAACAGGCAGGATTTTGTGAATCTGGAGATTGTTGGAAGCCTTACGGCAGCCTATCTTTGATCATTGCATTGCTGTTCGAAATGGACTAAGGGATACTAAAGATGGTCTCATTTGAATAGGATGTATGTGTGTGTGTGTGTGTGTGTGTCTGGCGGAGAAAGAGACACGAATGACCGAACGGCTTTAGTATAGCATCACTCTTTCCTTGGCCAAATTCCCCTAATCCAGAAATTTAACTTGATGAACCGAATCAAATGAGACAGACCAAGGTTCACTCCTCTCCCCCTTCCCCCGGTCAATAACACTGCATTTTCACAGTCGGCCGGGAAAAGGGTGACTAAGAATCCGTAACGAGGTGAGAATCAACAACTGGTGCTTACTCCGCTGTTGATAAACCTAAAACAGTAGTTAGTAGTTAATGGACTGGATGACAGACTGACAGATTGACAAACTGACAGGGCTCATCCCCGACCGACCAACCCAGAATGTGGATAGTGCTCTGGAAGGATGATGGGGTGGGAGGGAAAAATCGAAGAACACAGACCTGATCGACTATTGCTTGCACGCCACTTCTGCCTGCGTGGTGCACTCTGGTCCAGTGGTTTGGTCTGCCATCTGCATGTATCCCTGCCAATCCGGCCCTATCCTGGTCGATTTCTTCTGTTGCGCTGTGTAACCAAGGGATCGCCTCGCTTGCTTGCAGTATATTCTACTCTGGACTGCGTTGAAAAATAAGTTTATCTGGCTGGGAACAGTGTCCGTAGCTACCTACCGTGTGTCTGTCTAGTTGACTACCTAGATAGTGACTGCTAATAGGAACGAACCACTGGGTAGGGTAGTAACTTCGGTATAAGTTATGTAGAGTCCGGAGTACCTCGAATAGCCCTGTATACTTCTTCGGTCAGAGTAGCACTGGGGTGAAATCGACCAATTGAACAAATTATCATTCCCTTAGCCCCTCTCTCTTGGCCCATCAAGCTCACTTTTTTTTCAATCTAATAATCCCTTGACCCGTGATCGCTTCTCACCCCCTCGTTGTCGCTCTCTTGCTCGTCCGCGTCCCTACCTCAAAATACGTCGGATCTATTGAATTTGACTCTCGTCATCGTCCTCCACCGACTTGCCTCGTTTCCGATTTCCTATCTTCCGCCATGATCAGTCACAGAAGACTGGTCTGATTTGGATGACTTGTCATCCCCACCTGTGAAAGGGGCCGTGTTCCAGGCGGGGCCCACCTCTAGATCGCCCCCAACAGCTTGGAGTTGGTAGGAACGATGACGATGACGGTAATAATGGTGATAATACGGAGTAGAAATTATGGTAATAATCACGATAGCAACCATAATAAAAATCATAATCTTTATAAAACCAATAAAGTATCGCATACAACCCCCCAGCATCATGAGCCAAGTCTAGCTAGCTGATGATAGTAGTGTGGACACAGACCTGAATAATGGATCCTCCATTCGCTTCACATCTTACGAATGGGGAAGACAGATGATGAAGGAGTTGAGAAGGGAAGAGTAATTGCAATCTACGGTGGTGATGGATTACTACTAGGTAGCGAAGGCGAAGACAGAGAGAGAAGGAGGGGGGGAGGGGAAAAGAGCCCAGTGCCAGTCCAAGAAGGCTGGCTCCACTTGGCTAGTCAGGCTATTTCTTGGACTGGTGCTCTCTAGCCTTGTCGCGGAAGACTTCCTGAATTCCAAGCAAATGAAAAGATCTGAAGTTGGAGTCTCTAATGATTCATTCTGATTAAGATTGAAATGGAAATCAAAGAGTCCTCCGGACCATCTTTGTGATCGGTCCCATCATAATCATAATACCTATTGTCATATTCTCTATTCTTGTCATGTCATCAGCTGGGAGACCATTTGCGACCGAAAAAATCCCAGCATTTGGCTCATCGGCGTCGGAGAAGTACAATGCTACTAGTAGCTAAGTTAGTGTAATAATGCTAATGAGCGCCAACGGCATGCTTCGGAATAAAACAATGTGATCCTGTGCCGTAAAGTACAATGAAGAAGAGTAAAAGCACATTTTCTATTACCCATCTAGGATGCGCCGCGTCAACGATCAGTTGAGAAGAACTAACGCAGCCGTGCAGGGTAAGGCAATTGAAGTTGAGCTGCTCCAGGCATTATATGTTGTATCGTATCCCTTGTAAAAGCTTCTTATCCACGACTTTCCATTTTCGACCCATTTGATTATTGTTTCCTTTTCTTCTTCTTTTCTTCTCCTCATGCTGCTCAAGTCACCGCTATTCCTCCCTTCCTTTCTTTCGGGTGGGTGACTCTGTGTTCTCCCGCTGACCGTTGTCGTTCGTGGATGATGGCTTAGAGATAGGCTTGGTTCTAGGGTAGGGTAAGATCTTCAAAGCTTTGTCGCTTCCGATAATTTTGGGGGTGGTCTGTGTCGAACCGCTTCCCGCTGCTTTACTACTACGTACATGCTGGGACGATCCACTGCACCGTTTAGAGTGCGCAAATCTTGCATCCATCTACTGGACCCCCCCTTCTATTGTTCTTTCGACTGACGATAACTAACAATGACTGGCATTCCCTGTCGACCATCTCACTAGAGCGGATGGATCCCTGCTAGTCCTATATTACTCACATCAAGAAAATGGTTTTTTGGGCAAAATGGAAGGGGGAAGGGGGGAAAAGACTGGAGAGAAAGCGACTTCCCCCCCCCCGGGCGCTGAGTTGCGCAAATCAACCCGCCCACCGCCCCCCCTCTCTATTTTCTCCACTGGCGCAGGGTTCTATATGATAGGATGGGAGGCAGTGAGCTAGCTTGCTACAAATGTGTGTTTTCAGTATCCAGAAGAAGCAATCGATTACCAGCCGGTACGATCGCAGTACAAACTGAGTACCATACCGGTACACTCATTCTCTCCATCTCTGGCTTTGTCATACATGCATTCTCAAGTTGTAGAACTTATCTGGTCACGGATGATCTCGACCGCCGTCAGCACTCTATGCACCCAACAGACTGCTTCGTGCGTCCTCACGATCAACCTTGACGAGATTAAGAATACCTTACAGCAGGATGTGAAGCAGGCTAGCAGGCCAGCCGGCCAACCGACTGACCGATCCTATGCCCGAAGCACAGAAGCATGATGATCACTGACTGCATGCTCATACTCATAGTTCTCAACGTCCTCGAATCTACACAGTAAGTTGCTTACTGCCTCTTTCACTACGTAGCCTTACTATCTAACCCACCTAGTCAAGCACGGTACCTTTTTTACAGTAATCACAGCGTGCCTAGGTTGGCAGTCATTCTAGACCATGGATTTGACCATTGGTTCGCCGCATCGTGGCCGAGCTTACCCATGGTCGATTCTTTCTTTGAACCTTGGGTACGCTGAGTGGGACCCGCGGCCATCGTGGAGACAACTGTTCGAACCTGGAACACACGCCTGTCATCCATCCATCTACCATTATTATTATTGTTATTGTTAATACATTTTCTTTTGTTTTTTTTTTCCCCTTCTCCCCTCCCCTCCTCCCCCCGATGCTTTGCTTTGCTTTTCTTTTGTTTTTTCTCTCTTGGTTTTTTATTTTCTTTTTGGCGACTGCTGCTGCTATGCTGCCCTCGCCGCGGCTTCTTCTCTTCCTGCTTCCGTGGTCCCTTCAATCGGTAACGGTCTCGGCTGCCTAGTTTCGGCAGGTTCATAATTTGTTGTTCAGTAATACATGCGGGGTTCTGTGCTTATCAAACTACAGAACACTTTATCGTAGCATGCCTTTCGGAGATTATCTACTCAGGATTCCAAGTCGAAGAATATGGCGCGAATGAGCATGGAAAAGCCCCCGGCAGAAGCAAAGAGTGCCAGCCTGTGCTCTGTAGCTACAAGCACTACCTAACCACTGGAGATACTACCTAGGTACCGTACTCCGTACTAGAGTATCCTCTCCGTCTCCGTGCCCAGTGGCTACTAGGTACTAGGTAGTCCTCCGTACTGTATCCTCCTCCAATTAGGTCACTACTAGTTTCAGCATCAATCCGGCAGCGCAGGTCGATCGAATGACTTACAGCAGTGCGCGATCCATCCGTCCCAACAGTTCACCGTGTGGCCCCTCACGCACCGCCCGGAGTCCAAAAGTCACTCTCATGGTCTCACCACCATTTCCTTTTTCCTTTTTCCTTTTCCTTTTTCCTAGTGGGTTTCTTCCTTTCCTTGACAGATGGTTATAGTATGCTTAGTATTGTTCTGGAAACTCGATTTGGTTTATCGATATTTATCTCTCCATTTGCCCCTGTTCTCTTATTATTGTCCAGTGGTGATCTTCATCGTCTCCCGAGTGAGATTGGCATGAGAGATTCGAAACCTCTACTTGGATCATTCTGATTTCCATTTGCAATCGTGATTAGATGTATGTACAGAGTAAATGTAGATATCATTAGGAGTTCACATTGTGCTTTCCCAACGCGATCGATGAATGCAAGTGATCGGCTTCTGCTTCACCCGCAATCAATTGTTTCTTAATGGTGGCTCGCTCAACCCTGCAGACTTGCTCGGGCGGTCTTGTCTATCTACTCCGTAGACTATTTTTTTTATTAGCCTACTGCTCCTCTGAGATTCACCTGCGAATTCGGGTACCTGACGTTGCCATTATCAAGCATCAGCATCAATCCCAACAATACAGCTACAGTCACAGGTACGTAGCAAGTGAACTCTCCTTGATGTGTCTGTCAGCTTCTTTCCATACCTCTCTGTTTCTTCACGCTTGCTGTGGTTTGGTTTGTTTTTCTTTTTTCTTGATCCTTCTGCTCCATTTGCCGCCGAGGGTCCTGGGTCCCTACGATATGGGTACTGGGATCGCGCATCATGTTTCTTCATTTGATCTTGTCATGCCCTGCCGCCTGCTCTTTTGCCATCGAGATTTGGCGCCGCTTCCCCCTTTCTTCACCCTTGGGTCGGCAGCCAATCTGAAGCTGAGGTGCATACTCTTCCTAGCCCAAACGGTGGTTCCTGCCCGGCGTCTTGTTTAGCTTATCCGGCCGAATGGTCCTTGCTTCGTGGCGGATTGGCGGCATTTGCGCTGTTTGAGCTTGACGCTGGAATTTCTGGACCCTGCCAAAAAGACGAAGGGTATTGGGATCGGTACTCTTCATACTAGGTAGTAGTTGAAAGGGTAAAAGAGTGAGTGTGAGAGTTAGACTGGGTGAGTAAGTACTGTACTAGCCCCAACAGCAGCAGCCGCCGCCGCCGCAGGAGCAGTAGCAGCAGCAGCACCACTACCACCACTAATTTCACTTTAACCACTTAACTATACCTACCACTTTCCACCACCACCGGGCGGCGGCGGCGGCGGCGGCGGCAGCAGCAGCAGCAACAGCAGATCCCACGGTGTATCTCTCCGCTCTTCCGCACGACGCACGGTTCTTGTCCCAGAAAATCCATCCCACTCCTCCTCTTCTGCTGCTCGTTTTGAGTTGCGGGATCCACATCTGACTGCTAGCATTCATTCCATTTTTATTTTAATGCTGTCTGTCGTTTTTATTTCCTTCCACTCAGTTTTAATTTCAGTTGATATTATTTACTCATCTTGTTATGTCTCTCTTTCCAGTTTGATTATTTCAATTTGAATTTCTTTTCTTTTTTTTTTTGTCCTTCTTTTTTTCCTCTTCTGATTTTATGACTTTTCCCCCTCTCAATATCTTGTTCCTTCTGATTTCTCTTATCCGATTTCCTAAATTGCCCTTAGATTGAATTCTTGCTTCTCGCTTTTTCGACCCTTTCCCTCGGATGTTGATTTATTATTGTTCTTCTTGCCCGATCAGAAGGCGACAGTTATAGTGACAGCCAGCCCAGCGATCCACCACCCAGTTCCTCACTCAGCTTCTCTTCAATCGCCCTTTCTCCTCTCTCCTTTCTCTTCTTTCACCAGCCCCGACCGCTCCTCTTCCTCAACGGGCCTGTGACTCGCAAGAAGCCGATACCGGGACAGAGAATCCCCCCCGAGAAAAGATCGCCTGCGACGAATCATAAGAGACCGGACCAAGAAGAACGAGGTTGCTCAGCACGTCCGGACCAGAAGCGCGTAAGAGACATTTCTCGATCTCGCACCCGACTGCTTGCCTTGCAGCTTCTCTTACATTCCCGCGCAGCAGGTCTCAAGAAAGAAATCGATCTCGAGCCCGAGTCAAAGACACGTGCCGGTATGTGGTGTATCTCTTTTGGTTTTCTCGACTTTTCTTGATCTTATTTTCGGTTGGCTTTTGGTCGCCCCTTCTTTTAATTGCTTTTTGGCCCTGTTGATTTCGTCTTTGGATTTGGGTTAGGATTTTGGCTGTTGCAGCAGTTTCTTGTTCCTTGCTGCCCAGCCGCCTCACCTCGGGGTTGTGAATGGTCCTGCCATCGATGAGGGTACTGGAACTACTGCAGAGAGACACTGGGCTGTCTTGCTCCACCTGCATCGAAACAGCTTCAGAGACCGAATGTAGTAGTTCTGGGAGAGGATCTGAGAAAGCTAGCAGTCCCTATCCTTCTTTCTAGAATCTAAGAAGGTCGGGGGTGGCTTCAAGCAGAACTATCCATCCATCCATCCCTTTGATTTGCATTCCTATCTTGTCATCATTTTTGTCCTGGGAGGGGAGGGGGGGGGGAGTAGGGGCGAGGTGTTTCGGTTGCACCCGTCAGCCCCGAAGATCCTCAACCGTCATTCATCAGTTACCTATTGAACCTTTTTTTTTGGTGCTTTTTTGTTCTTTTTCTTTTTTCTTTTCTTTTTTTTTTTTTTTCTTCCCTGTCGCCTATTTTTCTTTTGTCTCCCCCTCCCACCTTCCCGCACCCAGACCCGATCTGGCTGTTCTCTTGACCATGGCAGAGCCTTCGATGGGCGGGAGCCGTCTGTGACCACCGGTTGACTTTCCCCACCCTTTCCAGCGCCATTCTTCGACTATTCGACTTTAGCATCATCACCATCTCCATCATAATCAGCTTCAAACAGTTCAAAGTTCAAGTCAGGTGAGTTTCTTCTGTTCTCCTTCTGCAAGTACTCATTGAATTGTATCTGGTTCACTTGTTTTATTCTTACTTTCCTTCTTTACTCAATTTGTTGGATCAGTGTATTTTTTCTTTTATTATTTGGCTTCTCCCTTGGTAATTTGCTTTTTGCTTGGTTTCTTTTCGACTTCCTCACAATAAGATTCCCAACCATCGTCATTTCCATTTTGGGCCACTTCAGTGAAGAAGAAGTCCATAGGCGGTCCAGAAACCCTCCCCCGGCGGCTGCAGAGAACATCAGGCTTAGCCTGCGTTTGCTGGCCGGCCTCCTCCCCCCCCCCTCTTCCCTCTCCTTCCCCTCCCCTCCTCCTCCACCTCAGAGTCCCAGCCTCCACCTTTCTGTCCATGATCTGCCGCGGCACTAGTCGCTGCAGCAGTCAGTCAGTCAGTCAGTCAGTCAGTCAGTCAGTCAGTCATTCGTTCATCCGCACATTCATTCAATCATCCGTTTTATTTCGTTCAGTCACCTATTCATCCTACCTAACTTATTTTTACTCGTTTCTTTTCCATTCATCTCCTCTCCACCGCCTTCTCTCTCCTCCCTTCGGGGTCGGTCATGATCGCTCACGTCTGGATTGTCTCAGACTTGGGCGGTTATTTATCGTCCTTTTTCGTCCTTTTGCTCAAATTTCTCTTCCTTTTCTATACTATTATCTTTTCTTGACTGCTCTGATATCATTTTCTCTTTTGGGGATTTATGCGATAATATCTTTTGCCCCCAAAATCCTCCCAAAAGAGAATTAGTCGCATCCTGTCTGGATTGTCACTTGCTCCTTTGACCTTTTCCCTACCTACGCACTTTCACCTTATCCTAATCCTCACCCTTCACCACCCTTCTCTCACACTGACCTCTTCTTCTGTCACCTTCCTTCCTCCCCGATCCTTCTTTTGCTGGATCTGCTTCCTTGGTTCAGATTTCTATTTTTTCCCTACTTTCTTCCCTCCCCACCCTCCTCCACCTCCCCCCCCCCAACCCAAAACCCAATTCGGCACTCCCTTGTCCGCCTTCGTTAGTGTGCCATCCCTTCCGTTTGGCGCCTTCTTATACATACATCGGACCTCCATCTCTCTGCCGCTACTTTCTACAATTCCTCCCCTACTTCCAATCTGATAACTCTCTCTCTCTCTCTCTCTCTTGTCCTTTGATGACCTTATGTGGATGACCTGAATGTTATTGTTCTTGCTATCTTTACTGTCTGCTTCCACTTGTCCTTCTTCTTTTGCACCTTCAACTTGCAATCATCTTTCCCGCGTCTTCCGGCTCGGTTGTTGACCGTGTTCTACCTAGAGCCTACAGCATACATTAGCATTGCACCCGCCGCACGCAACGACTTTCTACGACCCGTTACGACTCGATTCTAATCCACTTTGCTCGCCTCGTGTCGTTGTCGCAGCACACCAGCTTTCTCTTTTGTGCCTAGCATCCCCGAAGACACTCGACGTTGGATGCTGGACTGTCACGTCGTTTTCTCTCTCCGCTTCGCTTATCACGACTTGAAACGAGACCCATGACTGTGTGCTTCTGAATCGCCTGAGCGTTTTCCCCTCTAAACCATACGCAAGCGCTTGTTGTCTATCTATCTTCCTTGGACTTGCTTTTGAGAATCAAAATCCTCCCACGTCTTCGGATCTAGATTTCTGTCCGCCAAGTCTCTGCATAGCGATTTCCTTGGTCTCCGCCAGTGGTCTCCGCCAGTGGTCTCCTCTAGCGTCTTATGGTTACGATTGCCCACGAGCCTGCCACGATTGCACATTATCGCTTGTCCTGCATTGCCTGCTAAAGCTATTCCATCTGCCCACTTGCATTGACACTTGACTCGGTGTGTATATCTGCTGCAGACCCCGCACAAGTTTATCCTGAGAGACTCGCCCCGGATACATTGCACGTTCAAGCAGGAACGAGCTCAGTGACCGAAGTGCCGACTGATCTCGGAACCCAATTCATCGAAGAAAATAAACGAACGCTAAGAACGAGAACACAGACAAGCGTTTTCTCTTTCACTTTCTCGGTACGCCGGACATATCTTACAGTCCGACGTTCCACCGCACCTCCTCACTACCATTATTAGAACTGTTACCCCCGTCAACCGAAAAGCTGGAGCTACCGTCGATCTCGCAGGTCCACACCAGAGGTCCTGTTGACATCCCTTGGTATAACCACCACGCCGCAGAGAGACCTCTGTTGTCTGGTGACAAGCTTCCGGCTCTCAGTCTCCCTACGGCCTCGCAGGCCATCTCGGGCCAGTCCTATCGGGCGAGCTACGACGACGCCTCCGCCGCCGCCCTGGGGTCCAACAACACCAGCGCGCGTACCAGTCTATCGGGTTCCGCGCCCGGGGGTAGTGATACCCGAAGCCCGCCAACATCCTCGACCGACCTCACAACGGCGGCAAACCAGGGTCGCGTTTCGCTGGACGGCTCTGCACCCCAAGAGTACTCGCTCGCGCAGAATCAGGTTAGCGATAGTTACTACCAGAATCCAGCACCGATCAGCAGCATGAACCAGACGCAACCATACATGGACGTTCATTCTTCGCATTTGTCATCTGGCCAGCCTTATGCCTCGCATGCTGCCACCGCTGGGGGTATTGCTCACTACCCGCAATACCACCAGCAGCCGCCGGTTCTGCAGCCAGCATCCACGACATATGGGCCGGCCAGCTCCTATGCCCCGTATGCCTATCCAGGCGGCGTAACCTCATCCCAGCCTGGCCTCCAGCCCCCAACGACATCTCTGAGTGGCCAGGTTCCGGCTCAATTGCTGCCCCTACCCGGTAAGTGATTCTCGTGGTTGCCTTTGGCCGTACATACAGAGACTCTAACCGATCCTATCGAACCAGCAGTGACAAGCCATGCGGTGGCAACTCAAAACTATGGCAATTCAACCGGTGCCCCTGCGCAGGGCTTCGTTTACGATCTCACCGGCCAGATCGCTCCGCCGGGATCGAAGCCACGCGTGACCGCCACACTGTGGGAGGATGAGGGAAGCCTTTGCTATCAGGTTGAAGCCAAAGGAGTCTGTGTTGCTCGACGTGAAGGTGAGCTGGAGCACATCGTAGTCGGTCTGGCGAATACAAAGAACCTCATCTTTGGCTAACCCTGCTCTACAGACAATTCAATGATCAATGGCACGAAGCTTCTGAATGTGGCGGGAATGACCCGCGGTCGTCGTGATGGTATTCTGAAAAGCGAAAAGATCCGTCATGTCGTCAAGATTGGCCCCATGCACCTCAAGGGCGTTTGGTACGATAATCTTGCTCTAGAAACTCAGCTCTATCCATTACGTGAACGCTGACCACCTCTGGTAATAGGATTCCTTTCGAGCGGGCCCTCGAGTTCGCTAACAAGGAGAAGATTACAGACTTGCTGTATCCGTTGTTTGTTCACAACATTGGGGGATTGTTGTATCACCCGACAAACACAAGTAGAACTAATCTAGTTGTGCAAGAATCTCAGCAGCGGCGCATGGAGGGCTCTCAAGCAACCGCACGTACGTCTCAGGGGCCTCAGCCGCCTACTTTGCATCATCATCATTCTCTGCAAGCTGGTGTGCCGTCGCACATGGCTCAACCACCCACAGTGGCCTCGCAACAAGGAGGGAGGCCGGGGCTTGACCGGGCTCATACTTTCCCCACTCCTCCTGCGAGTGCCTCGAGTCTCATGGGTATTACTAACTCCAACACCTCATACGACTGGAACAACCAGGGAATGCCATCAGGTGTGCCCAACTCTCAGCCTCTCTCCATCGACACGGCTTTGAGCAACGCCCGCTCGATGCCAACCACACCAGCTACAACTCCACCAGGGAATAACATGCAAGGAATGCACTCGTTTCAGGGTCAATCAGGCTATGACTCCAAGCCTTATTACTCTGCGGCGCCGCCCTCTCACCCTCACTATGCATCCCAACCGAGTGGCATGGCACCCTACGGGCAGACGATGTCCTCTACCCCTTATCTAAAGAGTGAACCGTACCTGAAGAGCGAGCCATATCTCAAGAGTGAGCCATATCTGAAGAGTGAGATGGGTCCGCCCTCGAGCCGTACGCCGGGCGCACAGCCGGAAGGAGAGTCGACTGATGTCAAGCCCGAACGGTATACCCAGAGCAACGGGCATGTGACCAGCGCTGGAAATGAATCGGTTGCGGAGCATGAGTCGGAGTACGTGCAGCATGACAATTCAGGCTACAATACGAGCCGCGGTTCCTACACCTATACCACCAATCCATCTGTGGGCAGCCTGACCGGAGACCATTCTCAGCTCACACCCGAGATCACTGGCTCTCCTACACAGCAGAATGGCTCCGGAAGAATGACCCCGCGCACCAGTGGTGGCCCTCCGCCATGGGGCTCTGGGTATAGTACCCCCCCGCGCCCTGCGGCTGCCAGCAGTCTCTACAACATTGTCAGCGACACGCGCGGAACGTCTAATAACGGTGCCACCTCGGACAATTACTCAGTCCCTAACCCAACCTCGGGATATCCAAATGGTCTCAATGGTTCGATCGGTTCCAACAAGCGGATGAGGGAAGATGACGAGGTGGACCGAATTGCCCGCCCTGACAGTCGGGGCCCCGACTTTGAGAGCAAGCGGCGCAAGACGCTTAGCGAGACCTCTGTCGGAGGGCCTGTTGGCGGTGTTGCTCTTGGATTGCAGCCCATGAAGGCAGGGGGTGTCATGTCTCGTCGTCGGTGACCGGTGCGGGCCCTGAAGGGAGACGCGACCGCGAATTAAGAGGGAAAGAAAAAAAGAAAAAAACGACAATCACGAAAAGCACAATCTTTTCCCTAGAGAAAAGATAAAATGTTTTCTTTGAAGGGTCTCTCTAATGGCGTGTACTATGGGGGTTTCGCTATTCTTCGCCTTTATAATAGACCTTCTCTTCGGCGCAGGTTGCTCTGAGTTTGCACCACCATTCGTTGGGGTCTCTCACTGCCACCACCGAAGAAGCATTTATTCGGCCTGTTGAGTGTCTGCTGCGACAACCTGTACCCGACTGGGCCCAGGTAATGATTTGGCAGGCTAGGGGGGGTTATGCATGCAATTGTGGGCCTCGGGCGAGACCCAAATCTTCAATCATTTAATGTCTTTTGTTTGGAGGGTTTACGCATGGTGGGTTGCCGCGGAAAACAGTCATCATGGGGACTGTGTCTGTGCGGATTCGGGGGGGCAATAGGGATGGTCAGCGTTCTGGTGTGTGGTTTTTGGTCATTGTGTTGGTTTGCGCATTGTTTCTGACCGGCTATATTTAACGACCATGATGTCACGAATTTCCTATGACGAGAATCTTGGATTATACTGTTTGTGGCTCAGCCCTTTTTTTTATTTGTTTTCTTCGTTCTTTCTCTCCATTCCTGCATCTCCAGGGACTTGGCTGACTGGAGTCGGTTCCTGGTGTTCATGTTTTGCGCATTTGTTTTATCTTACATGTATGGGCATCTAAAACTCCATGGGTTTCCATTTCCAGGCTTTGATTGTAGTTCCTTGGGATTCGAGTGTAGCTTGTTGAGTTGAGTAGCTTGGTAAGAGAGAGACCGATCGACAACGTAGGGCCCGGAGGCCTGAGGCAATATGTCACGTGCAAGCGAACGACATAATGACATGTGACTCAGCCTTGAGAAGCAGTGGTCGGGGCAGCAAGAACCCTACTTGCTGGAGGCGGCGCAGCAATGCCTGGGAGCTTGCCACGTTTGGCGGAGAGACTCTCTTCTTCTGCTGGATGTTCTCCTGGGCGGAGATAGTTACTGGACCCAGCTTATGGGTGAAAAAATTGCACTGGTCACGCGGCTGGACCCATCCAACTGCTTATACAGTGAGAGGTATGTGCCTCTGAAACATGTTGGCTACCAGTGCAAGATGATTGCTAGCTATTGCAACTACATACATCAACCGGTGTGCGGCGACTGCGCCGCCCAATGTACAGTACATGTGTGATGATACATGGGTGGAAGTGAAAAGTGAAGTATAGTATGCATGCACTGCACGTCCATACCATTCGTACATGCAGGGAAACCGAACGAAGATAAATATGTGAACTACTCGATAGAATCATCAATGTCATGAAATCGTGAGTAGGCCGAGAGATGAAATAGACTACAAGATGGTGAGTGTACTGCGGACAAGAGATGAAGGAAGGGGGAGAAGTGGAGGAAAAGATAAGAAACTGCTGCGTGTACCCGACATTCCACCTGAGATAAGGGGGAAAAAAGAAAAAAGAAAAAAGAAAAAAGAAAAGCTCTGCGATAACACAGCGCCTGAGAAAATTCTGTTGCGCAGAGCGCCCCGGTCGCGCAGATTCCGCGCTTGGATTCGATGGGTCTGCTGTAGATGCTGCTGCAAATGACTAATCGTGATCTCCCCAGTAGTGTGTCCCCGGCAAGCGCTGTCAATGATGGTTCAACTTCGGATCGATCGTGGAGCTCGCATAATGCAAGTTAGTCAAGGGTGTAGCATCCCCGGCTCGGCAAGCTTATTGAGTCTGTCTGGCGAGCTCTTCATCTTGCCGCATCTGCTTCAATTGTCTCTGGATCTCTTTGGCCTTTTTGACTCCGAAGCCGTCCGTGTAGATCTCCCTCACTGATTCCAGGGGCATATTGTGCACTTCGGCATAGCAGAAGACCACAAAGAGCCATCCAAGGAAGCATATCCCTGCGTAGAAGCCAAAGGCTCCGCTTGGGGTCATGCCTTTCATCATGGACAGAAACGTCGATGAGATGATAATGTTACAGCCCCAGCATGTGACAGTGTTGACCATGGTCCCGAGAGCCCGCACCTCTAGCGGCAAAAACTCGGTACCGACCCATGAGATGGGGGCGACGCCGGCGGAATAGAAGGCAATGTAGATGATGAGGGCAACCAGCAGGACGATACTTGCCCAGGTCATCTCACGAGGGCCGGAAAAGCTGAGGTCCGAGTTGACAGGGATCCAATGGAAGACGACGGCAACGACAGCTAGCGAGAGAGACTATAGATGGCTCGGCGTCAGGAACGCAAGAAGATACGCAAAAGTGAAGTCAGCAAAATGTACTGCTTACCATCCCTAGAAGTGTGACCAGCAGCATTGATCGTCGGCCAAATCGATCAATGAAGGCGAAGTTGGGAAAGCCAAAGATGAAATTTGTTGCCCCAACCACAATGGATACGGCCGTTGCTTGGTTGAAACCAACCAGGGAGAAAAGTGTGGCAGAGTAGTACATCAACGTGTTGAATCCTCCGAGTTGTGAGACTAAAGTGCGTCAGCGTGGACTTTCCCAGGCCAGGAGACAAGAGAAGGACGTACCGGCCATAACGGAACAGGCAGTGATCAAGGCGCGCAAGTTTTCTCCCACGGTAAAGAGCTGCTTGGCCTGCCACCACAGACTCTTATCTGACACCGAAACCGAGGACTCTTCAATACTATGTCGAATTACCTGGATCTTGGCAACAACTTGCTGATCCGTTGCCCGAGGGAAGATCTGCGCGATGACCTTTCTGGCTTCCTCGTCTCGGCCATGGGAAACCAGCTGTCGGGGAGTCTCAGGGCAGAGTGGCATTGTAGCCGCGAGGGCAACAGCCGGCACAGCACCGATAGCAATGGTGTATCGCCATCCTTGGGAGACGTTGGTAAACGCAGCTCCGAGGGCATAGGAAATGAGTTGTCCAAATGTCACACAGATGTTGTCAAACACGATCATTCGACCACGATACCGGGCCGGAGCCATCTCTCCGATGTAGAGAGGCACGATCATGGCTGCCTCACCTACACCAAAGCCAACGATCAATCGACCAACCACCATCTGTGCCAGAGAGAATGATGCAGCTTGCAAGACCGTCCCCACGAAGAAGACAGCACAGCCAACGTAGATGGCTAGCTTACGCCCATACTTGTCGGAAGTCAAGCCAGCGAGGACCGCGCCGATGAGGGCCCCTCCAGAGGTGATAGAAGTAATCAATTCCTGATCACTGGACGATAATGTCTGGCCTAAATCATCTCCCAGATTGACAAGCACGGCCGAGATGACACCAGTATCGTAGCCTGCAATAGCCCCGATAAGAAGTGGTCAGTACATCTGCTGAACGCAAGGGGGGCTGAAGCTCAGGAGAGGGAAATAATTCCATTGCTGCCGTTGCCGAACAACACGACGGGATACTGGATATCATGCTTACCGAAGAGGAATCCCCCCATAGAGACAGTGCACGCTATCAACCAGATAGCTTTGCCCGGCAGCGTTGTCTCAATAGAGTCATCTAGGCCGTTACTGACCATCAGGTTCTCGTCATGGAATACATGTGGCTTAAACTCGTCGTTTGATGACTTTTTAGGAAGTTCTTCGGCGGCAGCCATGGTAGAATGAGGGTAGAGTAGCACACTGTGTGCTCCTGAGTAGTCTAGGTTGAACAATCCCACCGGATCAATTTACATTCGGCGCAGAGACACCTTGATCAGAAATAGGGATAGACCGATTGACGAAATCCTCGGGCTTATTTACGCTGAGCATCGTTGGCTGGTCGTGAGGGGGCAGCGACATCCTTGGCAGTACCCATGTTCATTCCCCCTCAGATGGACATAGTTTCGGGTATTGCTTCATGGCTCGGAACGGTTCCATGGTTGACAGAATACCCCAGATTTCCCCAGATGCCTGTTACTTGCTCTATATCGCGGCGACTTGATTCGCTGCTTCGCCAACCAGGGTCATAGTTCTCAAATGCCGCCTGGATCCGCTTTGTCGATCAAGGATTTTGGAGAACCAGGGAGAGAATAACCGGGACTGGGCCTCGACCAAGGCTATGCCTCCCGCTTTTGAAGAAACCGGCCTCGGTGGATTGGTTTTGATTCGTTGTTTGGGTTCAACGAGGCTTTTTATTCCGGAGTGTGTCAAAATTCAAGGGGAAATTCTTTCCGCTCTTGCTGGTTGCCACGAAGGGTAGTTTTCCCCGACCTGCTGCTTGCGTTCGGCAACGATGGCGATGATGTTAGGAAAAGTGAAGGTGGAGAAGAAAAAAAGGAGACAGTAGATGATGACATGGTCATCTACCCCATCACAAGCGAGACCCTTATGGTACTCACCCATGGTTTCACTGTACGAGCAAGTCGGTCTCTGGTTTCAGCAGGATGCTCAGCACCTCGTCGGATGCTCAAAACTGTGCGAATGCCACTTCTTGCTTCTTCTGATGTTATAAGTAGCACCTCCCAGCACCCTGACAAGAAAATCAGCTGGCATACAATCCGACTCGGGCTTGATCTTCGCAGACAACTAGTTTCCCCTTGGGGTTCGATCACCTTTCTTCATTTTACAAACCTTCTTCAACCGAGAGAACTTGGAGAACCATGGCCACCGATATGTTGTCTGTGTTCAGCGTTGCGCCATATGCTTTTGTGGTCGGGCTGGTAGGCATCTCGTATCTTTTCATTTGGCCATTTATGCAGTATCTCCGGGATCCGAAAGGTAGGCATCAGGGACACAAAACTCGTCGAGGTTCTTAACCGCTGACCTCTTCCAAGGGCTGCGGAAATATCCTAATCTGACTCCCATCTCAGGGATGTCTGCAATCCCCTTCATGTTCATGGCTTCACGCGGATTCCGCTCTCGCGAGCTGATGGAGCTACACCGGGAGAAGCCCGTTATCCGCACAGGCCCTAATATGCTGTCATACGGAGACGTACGCGCCATCAAGGACATCTATGGACACAACACCAAGTGCATCAAGGACCCGTCGTACGTCATCACGGCGGGCACTCACTACCATTTGGCCGATGTCGTGGACAAGCCAGATCACGCCCGGAAGCGCAAAGTTCTGTCTTCGGCATATGCTTTGAAGAATTTGGAGACATGGGAGCACAAGGTCAGCGACAAGTGCGAGAAGGTGGTCGCACACTTTGACCGTGTGTGCACGGCAGCTCCGTCCGCAGCAGTGGCAGCGGGAAAGCAAGCTCCTGATCGAGCTGACTTGACTCTGGATTTCCGGGCGTGGACAAACTTTTTCACTTTAGACGCCATTGCTGACATTGGTCTGTCAGAGAAGCTGGGCTTCCTAGATCAAGGACATGATCTCTGTGTGGCGCAGCGCAAGGATGGTAGCACGTATGAGGTGTCCCTGCGTGAGGCTCTCTACCCGACAGCGCGGAAACAATCACTCATCCTCTGGAACTACGAGTGGTATCCGACCCTCAACCGGCTGGTGAACGTGATTCCGTATTTCAAGCGCATGCAACAGTCCTCCGATCACTGGGACAACATCATCTGGCGTCGCGGAACCGAGCGACTGCGACGGTACGAAGAAGGCGAGCGACTGGATGACTTCTTCCAAGCATTGATGGAGGACAAGAACGGCCGTGCCAATCAACTCGAATGGGGCGAGGTGCTGGCTGAGGTCAATATCATGATGAACGCGGGCAGTGTGACCACCGCTATCGCCATCACCAACGTGATGTACCAGCTGCTGAAGAACCCCGAATGTCTGCAGAAGCTGCGAGCTGAAGTGGATGCCGTCCTTGACCCGGACGAGATCATTGCGCCATACGACAAAGTGAAGCACCTGCCTTATCTACGGGCATGTCTGGACGAGTCGCTCCGTATCTTCCCACCTACTTCTCACGGATTGCCGCGCGAAACGCCACCAGAGGGAATGGAGATCCTTGGCCAGTGGGTCCCAGGTAACACCACCGTCAGCATGTCGGCATTTGTGGCTCATCGAGATGAGAGAGCGTTCCGCAAAGCCGACAAGTACATCCCGGAGCGCTGGTTGGGTGAGGAAGGGAAAGCATTGCAGCCGTACTTCATTGCCTTCTCAGCTGGCGCCCGTTCATGCATTGGACGCAACATCTCGTACCTAGAGCAGGCCAAGATTCTGGCGACCTTGGTACGCCGGTACGAGTTCGCTCTGCCGTCTCCGGAGTGGGAACTGCAGCGAGAGGAGACGATGAATCTTATTTTGGGTGATATGCCTGTGAAGATTTGGCGGCGAGAAGTACCGATGGATGACTCGTAGTCTTGGCTTTCTGCTCCAACTGGTTTACGTCTTCTCGCATTACCTTTTCACCTTAGATTTCGAGGCATAAGGCATAGAATGATCCAATTGATGACTGATGACTTTTATTTTTTGTTGCTTGCCCCACACAAGCTTAGTGCATAGATTGATCGCAGTGTAACTATTGGAAATCGAAGATCAATTCCTGCAGTAACCCTTCTATGCCTAGGTGGTGTTGTACCAGTACAGTACATACCCGAGCGAGACAGGTCAGTTGGAGAATGACCTGTTGTGTAATCTTAGTTCGAGAGATCGACGTGCACGGACGTAGCTCAATCCACAGTATTCTGCATGTGATATACATGGGAAGGATTTGCAAGGGTTCCCCGTGGGGATGATGATGGATGGATGGATAAATGGATGGACTGTGGAGACTGGAGAGGAAGCGTTGAATGAACTTTGAGCCTGGAGGGGAGAAAGTGTCCGAGATAAAGAGGGTCTGTCCCAATGGGGTAAACAACTGGCGCGGGTGCGTAGAGGCCAGGGGAGGAAATATTGTCCGTGAGCGGGGAATATCTCCCTTTCCTTTACGGAGAGAATACTTCCACAATGGATGGAAGTGGAAGTGTCATCGTTCTCACACAACAGCAGGGACAACTCATGCTCTCTAAACCTCCACCTGCAAGCCTCCTTGTTTTCCATTTTGGATATCTCTCGCCTCCCCCGCTTCTCCCCCGCCTTTCGCCGATTCCCCCTCGTCTCTCCCCCACACCTCTCCGCTCCTCCCCGTCTGCAGATGGAGAAAGGTCGTCAAATGCCGACCCGGCCTACAATTAACAACTATCCAGTCCTACTCATAGACCTACAGTACCAATTCAAGCCGGCAGGATGGCTTGAGTAAGATTTGGCTGAGGTGAGGCTTTTAAGAAAGCATTGCTTCCCACCTTGTGAAGCATCTTCATCAGACACCATCACCCATCACCTTCCACTCACCCAGCATGAGTGCCCCATGGCATCTTTCACCTGAAGCCTTGCAACAGCTGGCCAGGTGCTTGATCCCTACTGGGTCCGCCGACTATGCCGCCTTGACGGTCATGTCGATGGCCGCTGCTACCTATCTATCTCGTGGTGTGCTCTGGGATCAGCCTGACCCCTACCGTCATTTGCTCTATGAGCGTCCTCAATTGAAGATGGGCGGTGCATCCGGCACCAACGCACATCAAGAAACACGCAATATTGCCCAGAAGCTTGCTGAGGCAGACAAAAACATTGTCGTCTTCTGGGGCTCCCAGTCGGGGACTGCAGAGGGTTTTGCTCATCGCCTAGCACGCGAGATCGCCTTGCGCTTCCAGCAGTCCACCATGACGGCAGATCTGTCAGATTATGACCCAGATTCAATCCGCGAAATCCCAAACTCCAAAATAGCCATTTTTCTGCTTTCTACATATGGAGAGGGGGATCCTAGTGACAACACAGCGGAGTTTTGGGATTGGATCCAGAAGGCTCCCGATGAATCACTATCCAATCTCCGCTACTGCGCCTTCGGGCTGGGCAACAGCAACTACAAGTTCTACAACCGAGTCGTTGACGTGGTTGTCCAGGCTTTGGATCAGCGCGGTGCTCGATCATTGCTGTCTATAGGCAGAGCCAACGATGCTGAAGGTACCACACAAGAGGACTTTATCAGCTGGAAGGACGACCTCTTCGCTGCCTGCCGCACCCAGCTGGGCTTTGAGGAAGGCGAAGCTCAATACCTACCCACATTGACAGTGGACGAAGATGAATCACTGGAGCCCATCGACCTCCATCATGGTGTACCAGATGCTCGCGATCCTTCAGGCAAGGTGTCTGCTCAGTGCTCCGTCATACGCGCCCTCCCTGTGTCCAGCGCGCGGCAGCTGTTCTCGACGGCGGACCGTCATTGCCTGCATTTGGACCTAGACCTAACTCGTCAGCCAGAGTTTACCTACAAAACTGGTGACCACCTAGCTATATGGCCTGGCAACCCTGACGTCGAGGTCGAGCGTCTACTACAAGTGCTGGGCCGCACGGACCGTCGCCATGTGCCCATTGTAATCCGATCCGTGGACGCAGCCACCAAAGTCAAGATCCCCACGCCTACGACCCCCGCTGCGCTCTTTCGCTATTACCTTGAGATCGGAGCGCCGGTCAACCGAGACCAAGTTCTGGGGCTGGCGCCGTTTGCTCCCACGCCAGAAGCCAAGGCGTTTCTGCTTCGCCTTGGCCAAGACAAGGCCGTATACGCTGACTTCCTTCGTCGCACCCATGTTAATCTTGGCCGTCTTCTCCAGCTGGCCGCTCCCGGTCAGATCTGGACGCAAATGCCACTGTCCTATGTTGTTGAAACCATGTCCCCGATCCAGCCCCGCTACTACTCAATCTCATCAAGTAGTGTTCTCTCTCCTCGCAAACCCTCCATCACCGTCCTCGTCGCCTCAAGCCCCGTCCCCGAGAGCCCCACAGAACTCATTCATGGCGTGACCTCCAACTACCTCCTCGCCTTGTCGGAGCACTATCGCGACGCTGCAACCGGTGCTCACCCTCACGGCCTCACCTATTACCTCCCCGGCCCCAGCGACGCGCTCGAGGGCGGCCAGGTCCTCGCTCACCTCCGCAAGAGCAAATTCAAGCTACCTCGCCTAGCTAACTGTCCGCTCATCATGGTCGCCGCCGGAACGGGCTTGGCCCCTTTCCGGGCCTTTATCGCCGAGCGCCGCCAGCTGCAGCAGGTCGGCCGTGATGTCGGGGAGATGATCCTATTCTTCGGCTGCCGGCGGCCCGATGAAGACTTCATCTATCGCGAAGAGCTGGAAGCTCTCCAAACCGCATTGAGTGACCGTCTCCGCATCGTGACGGCTTTCTCCCGGCACGAGGAGACGCCCCGCCAATACGTTCAAGATCGGGTCCGGGAGCACGGCGAAGACGTGATCAGGCTGATCGAGGAGGGCGCGAACGTGTACATTTGCGGGCGGGCAGGAATGGCACGCGAGGTGGAGAAGACAGTCGGTCAGGCCATGCGGAAGACGAAGGGATGGAGTGATGGGGAGTGGAACGATTGGAGTAAAGCCTTCAAGAGGAAGGGGAAGTGGCAAGAAGATGTTTGGGGCTAGGTAGTTGAATCTCGTGCTCTAACTTTCAAGTAGGGTTTCAGCTTTTTTGTGGTCTTACAGATATTTTCTCATGAGTAATGAATCAGATGTAACGTTTCGACCAAGTGTGAGAACCAGTATATTGTAGGTGGAATGAAGTTGTTGGAAGTGCTTAGGGAAAGACGGACGAAATGGCCAAACTGGCCACTTGCAACTATGAAGTGTAGTATACCTATTAAGACATCATTCAACCCATGCACCTCGCTTCACTATGTTCTCTTTGCAGGCCGATCATGTACACCGCAAAATGAACTCAGTTTGTAGATGTGAATAGAAAGCGTGTATCTCATCTATAAAACCATCCAACCATCTTCAAGAATTTGAATAACTTTTGCCTTGGACAAGAAAACAGAAGAAAAGTTGAAAAATAAAATGATTCCACCAGAAACGAGGACGCAAAAGCGAGAGCAAAAGGTCTTATGATGTATACAGTCGCCAACAACCCCTTCGCGCGTTATGTACTGTACCAAAAACCCGGACAAGCACCATGGAAACGGAAACTGGAGCCCATTTTATTTTCCAAACTCACATAAGCCACCGTTCACTCCAGCTATATTTGCACAGAAAAGAAGAAGGGGAGAAAGATTTGGAAAAAAAAGACAAATTTCGAAAGATTCTCCAGACGGGATTCTAGAAAGCAAGAATCTATAAACTTTAAGGGATTCGTTTGGCAGCATGCGCCTGCTCAAAGATCCGTTGCCAGATCGCAATCCACTGTTGCTGCTTGTAGGACGGATAGGTGAGTTTTTGGGGCTCGCGGAAGGTCGCCTGCAGGATCTCGCGCAGACGGGCGCTGAGGAGCTTCAGCGCCAGCATGGCTTTCCAGTCGCGGATGGAGAAGCGGATGCGGTTAGCGTCGATGGAGATGACGCCGGAGTACATCTAAAACTGGAGTTAATCTTCGCCCGCTGTGTATACTCAAGGTGAGAGGATAATTGGCGATGGCGTATGGCCCCATGCCAGGTAGTAGGATGATCCACAAAGGGAAGTGAGAAACGCACCTTGAATTCAGGTTCTCCGCAAAGTATGGCAATGGCAAAGTCATCGACAACGCTTGTTTCAAAAGCATTGTAATTTCGGTTACGGCCCTGCATGATGTTGTAATAAGAAAGCCATTTGAGGGGGGGGGAAGATGGGTCCGGGTTGCGGTTGACAGAAGTAGGATGAAGGGTAACGGATTGATTGTTGGCGACGTTGCGCCAGCCTTTGCCTTCACGGGTGAGCAGCTTTGGATAGAAACTCCAAGATATGACCGAGTTGACGACCGTGTCGTTGATGCTGTTGGTGTCGTATTCTTCAGGAATGACGAAAAATTGTCGATTGCGGCCGCCGTAGCGCGATCTTTCCTAGTCAGTGAGGCTTGAACCACGGTGAAGTTCGAGGGGGGGAGACCGCTTGCTTACCTATTCAAAGCAGCCTTCTGTATCGGGTCGAGGGTCAAGAGACCGGCGTCAGCAATTGACACTACCAATTGCATTTTGATGTCTTCGATATTGAGCAATGTTTGTGAGCTGAGGAAGTTCTTCCGGCAGAACGCGTACTCGTTTGCACCAGGTGTGTTCCTTGTGCGTTTCCAAGAGCAGTATGCATTGTATACTGTCAGGAGGTCCGAGTCACCTGTACAGGAAAAGAGTTCTATAAGTCTGGTGTCGAGGAGCTCTGGGTACCGTGAGTAGCTTACCTTTGCGGAATGAAAGTCTAGCTATATCTTTCTGCGTATTCGATCCCATCGTGTTAACGAAAGGTGACTTGGACGAAAGAATGGCTGCAATGCTGACGGTAGCATCTAAGCACCGGAAGAAGGCGCCGTGAATGATCAACTTCCCAAGGAACACATCCAATGGTAATTTGGCCAGCTGCACTCCGAGAGGAGTCAAATTCTCTGCATTCGTCAGAGCCTTGACTTCCTTTAATGAGTCGATCGCACGGCGAATGTTCTTGGATGATGGTGGATCGAGCGCTTCTAGTAGGGTAGGTTCCACCTCGCCCAGCTTGCATATTTTGACTCGCAGTACCAAGTCTTGAAGAGACAACCTCAACATCTCTGGTGTTTGTTGTTCCGCAAGCTGCAATCAGAGATTAGCATGTAGATGCTAATCTGGTTATCATGTTATCATGGAATACATACTACGTTGTCATGCCGATATTTGGTGAACATGTGGAAGCAGATTCCGTTCTGTACTCGTCCAGCTCGTCCTCGACGTTGTTTCGCATTAGCGCGTGAGATAAATGCTTCCACAAGTCGTGAAAGTTGACGTCGCTCGTCAAACCTATATTCCATTAGAAGGGGATCGACATGCTTGTTGCAAACTCGATACTAACCGCATGGTCTTCTCCTTGCCTGCATCGATCACAGCAGTGATATCCGGAATCGTAATACCTGGCCCTGGTTACTACAATTACGGTAGTCAGAATCTATGACTCTTACCTGTTTCAGCTATGTTGGTGGCAATCACAATCTTTCTCATGCCCTCTGGAGGCACGACAAAAGCCTTCTCCTGGTCTTCGCTGGCAATGGAAGAGTGCAGGGCATGCACAATCCAGCCTTGCTGGAAAGTGGGATCGGAGAGGATCTCGTCGTTCAGTCGGCGGATTTCAGCCATACCGGGCATAAAGATGAGAATAGCTTTGCTGTAATGAGTCATGTCAGGCGATGTGGCGATTTTGGCGACAAGGCGCTTAATAAGTTGATAATCGAGGCGATACTCGTCGAAATTCAGGATGGTTTCACGGGTCTGCTTCGAGTACCCATCAAGCGTTGACAAAAGACCGCCACCCGCTGCCTCACCTTGAGCCATCTCAGACGCCAACTCATCTGAGTCTTCGTCCAAGACACCATTCGACTCAGTCTCAAGCAGTCGATAGTTAGTCATCTCAACAGCGTCTTCCAAGAATTTCATCTCTACAGGGAAAGTCCGCCCAGGTATATTCAGCACAGGGACTCCGCCCAGGTATTTCGAGAAGCGTTGTGCTTCAAGTGTAGCCGACATCAGTATCAACTTCAGGTCAGGTCTTCTCACCATCAGTCGGCGGAGAACGATGAGAAGGAAGTCACTGTCAATAGAACGCTCATGGACCTCATCAAGAACGACATGTGTGATGTCTCGGAAATCGTCCGGACGCTCCAGCATACGCACCACGACTCCCGTGGTTCTACCGAAAGTCAGTCGAAAGCACTCGGCCAATTATAGGGATTAGCGACATACGCAAACACAAGCCTCGTGGCCTGACTGACTTTGCTTTCCAGCCTGACAGCGAATCCAATAAGAGAGCGAGCTGTCCCAACGTCGTTCTTATTTTCCCCAAGTTCCTCACTAACTCGTCGAGCCAATGATATAGCGGAGATTCTGCGCGGTTCTGTGACGTAAATTTTGCAAGGGCGGCCTTGCTGCATCTCATGTTCCAATATGAATGACGGGATCTGAGTACTTTTACCACTTCCTGTCTCGCTGCAAATGATAAGCGCGCGGTGTGTATCTAGAGTGTTCAAAATCTCGTCCCGGAAATTCCAGATGGGCAGCTTCATCCTGCCCTGAACCATGTACTGGAATGAGGCGGTAGAGGACTTCTCAGTCCAGATCCTCATCAGTCCCACATCAGGCTCTGAGCCATCCCTGGCGCCGGCTCCACGGATGGGAGACTCTGGCTTGCTGGAAGGTCCGTTCCTGCGCCGGAAATTATCTGACAGGACAACGTCATCTTCAAATGTGCCATGATTTTCCTGAAGTAGCTTTTTCAAACTCTTCACGGTTTTCTTATCGGCTTCATCTTCTTGCAACTTCTTTGCGTTGGCGAATTCTGTATAAAGATCTCGCCATACGGCAGGAAGACGCAGATAAGCTTTGCCCTCTTTGGAGGTCTGAGGAAACAGAATGAAAAGAGCCAGGGTTGAGACAAATGCTTCAGCTTGCTGCGATGTGGGGGTTGCCACTTTATCCATTGAGACGAACGTGGCATATGAGTTCGAGTTGTGTGTAGTACTTTCCCATTGAAATGGGAAGGGGATCTCTTGGGGTTTAGACCACCGCACTTCAACCGCGTGTCGATTCATATGTGATGATGATGAGCAGTCTTTGTACGTTACTTTGCATCCGGTGTCTCTGAAAGCATTTCGTAAACCGGTTTATCCCATCATCCAGGTCCATGAAGAAGAGCGCATGAACTTACCTTGCCTTGCAGGTCTCCTCCAGGACTCGTCGAGGGCTGAGTCCCGACCATTTTCCAAAGTCGCGAATTTCGATCGCAGCCTTGTTCAGCTCTTCCGTAATCACACCCAATTCCAGAGTGGGTTCTTCAGATCCAAACATGTCGCCTAGTAAATCTGCGTCTTCTCCGATACTGTCCAGCGGTGCTGCATCGCCATCTAGCTCTGCCTTCTTTTCCTCCGATTGCTCTTTTTCGGTGACCTCTTCGGCCGGAGCCTTCTCTTCAGGCTCGGTTCGGCAAGCAAAAGCTGCTTCCTTTCGCAAGTCGTCAAGCTTTTCCCTCCACCTGTACTCGGCCTCATGCCGGTCAAAGAGTACATCATTTTCAATACTGGCAATTTTGCGTTGCACTTTCGCTGCCTGCGGGTCCTGACTATCAGTTGCAGTAGGTTTACGGCTTCCCTTTTTGCCTTTCTTGGGCTGGTCGAAAAGTTCTGGCCGCAGCTCGTAAAGCCGGGTTTGCAGCTCCAGGTACTTGGGGGTCAAAGTATCAGGATCGAGGGAGCTGTCCGAATCATAGGCATACGACTGCGGGGGACTTGATCCTTTTACAACGCTCTTAGGCTTCTGCGCTCTGCTATCATTTTGAGTCTGTGCTGGGTTAGAACCTTGTGATGGCTCACGATCTGGTGCCAGTTAGCCATCCGATCCTTACGCGATACCAAGCGTCTAAGGTTACCAGTGATCCAAGAGACTTTCTTATCGAGCTCGTTTTGTTGTTGGGTATTAGTCTGGGTGTAAGAAGGTAGTTCTTTGGGGTCGCAGTGCAAGGCCAGCCAATCTAGAGCCTCGTCCAGGTTGCAGACCACCTCTTTGTTTGTGGATGTGAAATTACCGGGGAAATACAGCAGTAGATGCTTTAAGGCCTCATCAACTTTCTCTTCTGAAAAGCCGAGTTTGTCAAGGGTCTCCTTGAGTGTCCACAGTCTCATATACAACTCTTCTTCCGGGATGGGCTTCTTCGAGCTGGAATCCCGGCTTGAAACGGGGTTGAGCTCGCGCTCCTCGGTCTCGACCAGGCTCAATATGGTATTCAAAACGTCCGAGGGCAGCCATTCCATGAGATTGATCGAGGCGGCTTGTTGCCGAAGTACCCTCCGCTCGGTGTCTAGCTTAGTAACCTGTCTGGCTGCGTCATTCCTGCATTTCGATGCGTATTTTTCCACGAGGAGCTGCAGCTCAGCTTCCTCCAAGTGCTTCTCAAGTTCTTCGGGGGTATAGTCCTGGAGCGAAGGTGCCTTGTCCTTGTCGCTGTTTGTGGTCGCTTGCTGGTCTTCGGCGGGAGTAGGACGGTCACTTTCCGATACGGACTTGGATTCCACAGTGGAGGGCGGTAGTGAAGGTTCTGTAGATTTGGGCTTAGAGGGTACTGAGACCGTTGCGAAACCTCGAGCCGGATTAGACACAGCTTTCTTTTTTTTCCTATTATTGGGCGGCATGATGGTGGGTGGGTGAGGAGGAACGGAGGGGAAGCGGGCGAGCGAAAGAGAGCGAGAGCGAGAGAGAGAGAGAGAGGGGGGGAGGAACGGAGAGAGGTCAGTCGGTCAATGGGATGGCGATTTGGTTCTGTTGTTCGGCCGGAGTTTGGAGAAATTACTTTAAGGTTAAGAGTAGCCCAAGCACATATTTTGAATAGTGAGTCGAGGCTGAAAGGTTGGAAAGAGAGATAGCGTCATAGCCTTGTTCGGTCGGGAGGGACTGACTGACTGACTGCGCGCACAAGAGTTGGAGAGTAGGAAGTTTACCAAGGTAGTTACTATAGTACTGTACAGTACTTACTGTACGGGAGGGCTGGCTCCCCTCCCGAAGTCCCTCCCCTCCCCCTCCCCACAACCGCCGCAAAACTTTTATGACAACATCATCGGTCCCATTCGTTTGTGCGTGTGTCTGCCCATTGTCTTGTCACGCCGGCATGCTCCAGTCCACCACATAACATGGACGACTTCCCATGGGAACAGGTGGATTCCGGCAACCTGGAGAGTTTGCAGGTCGTTCTCTTTTCGAGTTCGACTGCTCGCAGAATCCGTGCTCTCCAGGAGCTCCGCGATAGAATTGGTCAGTGTTGCCAGTCCTCTTGTCCTCTCGGCAAAAGCCCAGCCCAACCCTCCAGTCCAGCTCTGCCCATTCCTTCACCACGTCTGCTCTATGGAGATGCTAATTGTGCGCTTTCGCTTCACCAGCTTCTACATTACCCTCTCAAATCCGTCAGCCTGTCATTGGCCTTCTATTCACAACTTATCCTCGCTATGTCGACCGTCCCTCTCGTCAGGCCGTTCAGCAATGCCTCCGCGAGCTGCTCAAGGCTCCGGTCCCGACCGAAGACCTAAAATACTTCACCCAGAAATTGCAGAATGAGGCTACGAAACCACTGGCTCCCGGTCCGGCTTTGGTTCTAGTCGAATGGTGCTCGATTGTGCTACAAATTGTGGCTGAAGATCCCGCGGCGCCGCTTTCTGCCGCTCTGGACACGATTGCGGTGGACGCCAGAGCTCTAGATACTTGTCTGGCTGCTGCTGGTTCCAAGCAGGCTGTGAAAATTTCCGCCCTTCGAGTCACTAGACGTGCGCTACGTGCAGTCTTTGGCTCCGCTACCTGGGGTGAGGATGCAATTCGTCAGTCTGTTCAGCGATTGACCAGCGATGCTACCGCGGGTCAAAAGAATGCACCTTTCCTTGGCGTCATCTCCGGGGTCTGCGCTCGTCTTCCGACCAGGAAGCCGATCCTGGAGGAGCAAAAGAAAGCCATCATCGCCTTCTACACCAAAGAATTAGTCGGATCCAAGTCCGCTCCGCCTTCGCATATCGCCGATGCATTGGGTGACTTTTTCGTTGCGTTTGTTACCTACGAAGATGTTGCGTCTGAGTTGACGCCGCCCTTTGAGAAGGCCATGCTGCGGTCCCCTGAAGTGGTATTCAGCGGCTTGCTTCCATCTCTCTGCTCCTCTCTGCCAGATGATTTTGATCTTGCGGAGCTTCTACATACTCGACTCTTGAAGCATTTGTTGTCCAGTATGAAGTCAGCCAACCCCGCAATCAGACAAGGCGCCGTCCGTTCCTTTGAGGCACTGCTTTCAAAGTCGAAGAGTGACACCCTTTTGCTCAAGGTCACCAGCGAAGTCGTTGGTCCTCTCAAGACTCAAAAAATCACCAATCCGGAACAACGTGCCGTGTACGCTCAAGCCATTGCTGCTATTCTGCCTTCCGTCGATATTTCAAAAGAAGTGGTCCAAGGTCTTGTCCCTGTTTTCTCGCGTGAATCCAATGAAGCCGCCTTGGAACAGGAGATCAAATCGTTCTGCAAGCATCTGACATTCCTTGTACACTCTAAGGTCAAGGTCAACGACGATGTCATCGGCGCAATTGTGAAGGGGTCTTCCGACAAGCGCGTACCGTTCAAGAAGCTTTGGCAGCTCAATGTCAGTGAGGTATTCTGGCAGGTAGAAGCGTCGACCTTGGCAAGCGCTGAGGTTGAACCGCTCGTCAACAAGTATTTGGGCAAGATGAAAGAACTATACAATGAGGTCTTCTCCAACCCGTTGCCTTCTGCTCAGGGTGGATCATTGTCCACAGCTCATATTTACCTTGCCCTATTGGAGCGCTCTTCTCCCCTTGCAAGCTTCGATAAGGCAGCTTGGGACGAGACTATCGCACAGGCGATGGTGCTCAACCCCAAGCCGTCATTCTTGCTTAACCCCAAGGCATATTCTAAGCTGGCTTCTCAAGCTGAGATCCAGTGGGCTGTGAGAGCACTTTCTGCAGTCACCACTAGCTCCAAGTTCGATGGCGCCGAAGATGCAGCTAAGACTGCATGGGCTCAGGCTTTCATTTACAGCATCACTGCCCCTGCACTTCACACTAGCTTCCGTGATGAATCTGCTCGTGCACTGACGGAGGTATACTTGAAGAATGTGGCTGGCACCAGCCGGATCATCATTAATGGCTTATGGGCTTGGATTCTTGCTTTCAGAACAGGCGAGAAGGAATCCGCGCCCATCTCTGCGGGTCCCGAAAGCGAAAGACATCTTCATCTCGTTCTAAAGGCCATTTGCCCGCCCTCGTCTACCTTGCAAGCGGTGGAACCCAACGCAGCCGATCTGAAGTGCCAGCTTGTTGATTTACTTCTCCTTTCTCGACCTGAATTAATCCCAAATGCGTCTTGGATCTCCCTGTGTCTCAGAACAGGTACCGATCCGGGTGATCTGGTGCGCGAGTTTGCAGATGACTGTTTGAAGCAATTGACCCGCGTCCAAAGGGTAAGCATGGCCCTGGTTCTTCTACGATTGGTTACTAACGGCTGGTAGGATCCCGTTCAATCCAAAATCCCTCGACTGAATGCCGCTATCTGGAGCGCGGCCGGCGAACTGAGCTTTGTAGCCCCAGATGCTATGGTACCTCGACTCGTCGCTCAAATTCGGGAGGACTTGGATGTGTCTCGTGTTTCCAAGTTCACCCCAACTGATGTCGCCATCGCACGCACACCTGAGGGAACTATGTTCGTCGATGTCCTTAGCACTAAATCAAAGCCAGCCTTCGACAAGAACAACAAGGACTATAATATCCTCAAGTGGGAAGAAGAACTACGTGTGCAATTGGCGGAGAAGAAAGGCCAAAAGCCAAAGAAGCTTACTGCTGATGAGCAGGCAAAGGTCAAAGCTCAGCTTGCCAAGGAGTCCAAGATCCGTGAGGAGGTCCTTGAGGAAATCAAGAAGATCGAAAGGGGAACTGGAATCATCCAAGGTCTTGCTAGTGGCCCGGCAATCGACGCAGATGGCTGGATCAACCCTGCTGTGAGCGCCTTGCTCGCATTGGCAGAGGCTGGTGCAGGTTTGTTTGCCGGCGATGTCGTTTCCAAGGCCTATATCAAGTGTGCAGAGAAGCTTTCTTCACGGCTTGGTCCGTTGCGGCCTTTCGTGGGTATTGCAACTCTTCGCGCGATCGGCCAGACACATCTGCCTCCTGATATGGAAGCTGAGTCTCTTGGACGTAAGTCACCCTTGTCGGCACGAACTCGAATACGACCTAACTAACACGCCTGTAGAACTCGTAACCAGGATCCTGTATCGATTGCGGTTCGCCTCTGAACAACGCCCTCTTGATATCTCGTCACTGGCATACGTTCTTCCCTTGCTCTTCTTGATCCTCGATAGGAACGGCATTGAGGAACAGAAGGGGGAAGAAGAAGGCGAGCAAGTTCTCCTTGCCATCGAAGTTTTGTCCTTCCATTCAAGCTCTTGTAAGACCCATAACCCGACTTGAATCCTGATCTCGTGGAACTGATTTTATATGTACAGTTACCGACGAACGCCTCCCTCGGGTTGAGGTTCTTAACCAATTGCTGTCAGCAATGCAGAGGTACACTCAACACTATAAGCTCATCAAGGACACCCTTTTCGACTTCTGCCGGTATATTTCATCCAATATCACTCAAGACGAGCTGGATGTTCTGTTGAAGGGCACAATTGTTTCTGAGGTGTCTGTTCGTACATCTGTGCTGCAGGTCATTGAAGCTGAAATCGATTTGACCGATCTCGATTTCTCGGAGCACATCTGGCTAGAATGCCATGATCATGTAGAAGAAAATGCAGAAATCGCTGAGAATATCTGGGAAGAAAACGCGCTGGAGGTTGATGACTCCTCATATGGAAAGATCATTCCCTATCTCGCGTCGAAGGATTCGCATCTCCGCGGTGCTGCTGCCCGTGCCTTGGCCCATGCTATTGAGTCAAATCCATCTATCTTCGATGAGATCGTTTCGCAGCTGCAGTCGAAGTATTCAATCGAGATCCAGCCCAAGGTCCCTGAGAAGGACAGCTACGGGATGCCCAAGAAGATGGACATGACCGACCATTGGGAGTTCCGCAGTGGTATAGCCCTCGCGCTCGGCGCTATGACAAATTTGTTTGAGGGCGAGCAGATTGTTGGGTTCCTGCGCTTCCTGATTGAGAGGGGTCCATTGATTGACAAGAGCTCCGTGGTGAGATCCCAGATGGCGGAGAGTGGTCGATCCGTCATCGCCGCACGTGGCCAGCAGGTTGTGGAGGAGTTGATGAAACTTCTGGAAACTACATTGGAAACATCCGACAAGGGGAGCGAGACTTCTGACTTGCTCAATGAGGCTGTGGTTGTTCTGTACGGATCCTTGGCCCAGCATCTTAAAGCAGACGACACTCGTCTACAGATTGTCCTTAAGAAACTTCTGGGCACTCTGCCTACGCCTTCGGAAAGCGTGCAGTCCGCAGTTTCTGGGTGCTTGCCACCCCTCATCCGACTTTGCGGCCCTCAGCAGAGCGGACAGTATGTCAAGGATATGCTGGATCAACTTTTACAGTCTAAGAAGTATGCTACTCAACGTGGTGCAGCCTATGGTCTCGCTGGTATTGTCAGTGGCCGGGGTATCTCCACGCTGCGCGAATTCCAGGTCATGGCTCATCTACAGGATGCTTCGGAGAACAGAAAGGAGCCCCATCAGAGACAGGGTGCTTTACTGGCATATGAACTGTTCGCGACCATTCTTGGTCGAACATTCGAGCCATATGTTATTCGGATTGTCCCTCAACTCCTCGCTAGTTTCGGAGATGTGAACGCAGACGTCCGCGATGCCTGCCTTGATGCGGCCAAGGCCTGCTTCTCAAACCTCAGCTCGTATGGTGTCAAGCAGATTCTCCCGACTCTTCTTGATGGTCTCGATGACACGCAGTGGCGTAGTCAGAAGGGAGCTTGTGATCTTCTGGGTGCTATGGCTTATTTGGATCCCCAGCAGCTGGCGGCCAGTCTGCCTGACATTATCCCCCCGCTAACAGTTGTCTTAAATGACACGCACAAGGAGGTGCGTAATGCAGCCAACCGCAGCTTGCAGCGCTTCGGTGAAGTTATCAGCAACCCTGAAGTCAAGAGCCTGGTCAACGTACTCCTCAAGGCGCTGAGTGACCCCACTAAATACACTGACGAAGCTCTCGACTCGCTCATCAAGGTGTCTTTCGTTCACTATCTGGATGCTCCTTCCTTGGCTCTCGTCGTTCGTATCCTCGAGCGCGGTCTCGGCGACAGGTCGAACACGAAACGCAAATCTGCCCAGATTATTGGCAGTTTGGCTCATCTTACGGAGCGCAAAGACCTCATTTCTCACCTACCGATTATCGTTTCCGGTCTGCAGCTGGCTATTGTTGATCCTGTACCCACTACCCGTGCTACTGCTTCCAAAGCCCTTGGATCGCTCATTGAAAAGCTTGGAGAAGATGCCCTTCCCGATCTCATTCCCAATCTCATGGCTACGCTCAAATCGGATACCGGCGCCGGTGATAGACTGGGATCCGCTCAAGCTCTTTCGGAGGTGCTCGCAGGCTTGGGTACTACCAGACTGGAGGAGACGCTGCCTACCATTTTGCAGAATGTCAGCAGCTCGAAGCCATCTGTTCGCGAAGGCTTTATGACCCTCTTCATCTTCCTTCCCGCTTGCTTTGGAAACAGCTTCGCTTCCTACCTTAGCAAAATCATCCCCCCAATCCTTTCTGGATTGGCTGACGACGTCGAATCTATTCGTGAGGTGTCGCTCAAGGCTGGTCGCTTGTTGGTCAAGAACTTCTCCTCCAAGGCCATTGACCTGCTTCTTCCGGAGCTTGAACGTGGTCTTGCGGACGATAGCTACCGTATCAGATTGAGTTCCGTTGAGCTGGTTGGTGACCTTCTTTTCAGTATCACTGGTATCACGGCCCGGGCCGATGCAGAAGAGGAAGAGGAAGAGGCCGCCCAAGCTGGACAGTCGCTTCTCGAAGTTCTCGGAGAGGAGAGAAGGAACAAGGTCTTGTCTGCGCTCTTCATCTGTCGCTGCGATACTTCCGGTCTTGTCAAGAGCGCCGCTATGGGTGTCTGGAAGTCACTTGTCGCTTCGCCCAAGACCCTCAAGGATATGGTGCCCACTCTATCTCAGCTCATCATCCGCCGCCTTGGCTCTTCTAACATGGAGCACAAAGTCATCGCTAGCAACGCTCTGGGAGACCTTATCAAGAAGGCCGGAGAGTCTGTTCTCGCGACTTTGCTTCCTACCCTCGAGGAAGGTCTTCAGTCATCTCCCGATGTGGATGTGAGACAGGGTATCTGCATTGCTTTGAGAGAGCTTATCACCTCTGCTTCCCCTGAGGCTCTTGAGGACTATGAGAAGGTTCTCATCTCGACTGTCCGGGTGGCCTTGGTTGATAATGATGAGGACGTGCGTGAGGCTGCCGCCGAAGCATTTGACGCTTTACAACAGATTCTTGGCAAGAGGGCCGTCGATCAGGTCCTTCCTCATCTCTTGCTTCTGTTGAGGAACAGCGACGAGGCAGAGCAGGCATTGTCAGCCCTCCTGACACTACTCACTGAGCAGACGCGAGCCAACATTATCCTGCCGAACCTCATCCCTACTCTTCTCACCTCTCCGATTTCAGCATTCAATGCCCGGGCTCTCGCCTCCCTCGCGGAAGTGGCAAGCAGCGCTATGACACGTAGACTGCCTACGATTCTCAACTCCCTGATGGATAATATCGTGTCTACTACCAACGAGGAGCTTCGACATGAGCTCAGCAGTGCTTTTGATACCATCTTGGTGTCTGTTGACGAGAATGACGGTCTCAATGTGATGGTGAATGCCATGATGACTCTTCTGAAGCACGATGACCACGTCCGTCGCGCTACTGCTGCAGTTCATCTCAAGAACTTCTTCGCGAATGCCGAAATCGACTATTCCAGATACCATCAAGACTTGATCCGGGTCTTGCTCATTTCTTTCGATGACGGCGACAAGGATGTTGTGAAGGCCGCATGGGCAGCACAGAGCGAGCTTACATCTCATCTGCGCAAGGAAGAGATGGAGGTTCTTACGATCCCCACGCGACAGGCGTTACGTTCTGTGGGCGTTCCTGGCGCCAACCTTCCAGGTTTCAGCCTCCCCAAGGGTATTACTGCTGTTTTGCCGATCTTCTTGCAAGGTCTCTTGAACGGGAGCGTCGAGCAGCGTACTCAAGCCGCCCTTGCCATCAGCGATATCATCGATCGCACTGGTGCGGATTCTCTGAAGATGTTCGTCACGCAAATCACGGGTCCTCTTATCCGTGTCGTGTCTGAGCGGTCGGTGGATATCAAATGTAAGTCCTTCTCTTCATTCTTACAATGCTGTTGCTCCGGTCCTTTAACTTACGATGAACTTCAGGTGCCATCTTCTTCACTCTTAACAAACTCCTGGAGAAAATTCCGTTGGCTGTCAAGCCATTCTTGCCCCAACTTCAACGGACGTTCGCCCGTGGTCTGGCCGACTCTACTAGCGAGACTTTGCGCAACAGGGCCGCCAAGGGTCTTGGAATCCTGATCACTTTGACTCCCAGGGTCGACCCTCTTATTGCGGAACTCGTTACTGGAACCAAGACACCTGACGTTGGAGTGAGAAATGCAATGATGAAGGCACTTCAAGAGGTTGTCGGCAAGGCCGGCGCCAACATGAGTGAAGCTTCGAAGAATGCTATTCTGGCCCTTATTGATGACGAAGCCAGCGATCAGACTGACGCTGTAGCTATCACCAATGCCAAGCTTCTTGGTGCTTTAGTCAAGGTACTTCCACCAGCCACAGCAGGCCCACTCATCAAGAACAGAGTCCTGACGGCCAATGTCTCTCATTCTTCGATTTTGGGTCTCAATGCTCTGCTTGTCGAGGCGCCTTCCGCGTTGACTGAGCATTTTGCCACTGAGACGCAGGCAGTCATCTGCCAAGGTGTCACCAACAAGGATGTAAGTATTTCCAGCATGTAGGGCCACGGACCGCGCTAACTCCTGATAGCCCTTTATTTCCGACAACAGCGTCTTGGCTGCAGGTAAATATCTGCTTATTGAGGATGAGCATCGCAACTTTGAAGTCAACAAAGCCATTTTTGAAGCGTTGGCGCCTTGCATTCAGCCTGGTGGGCCCTCCGATACCCGGAGATTGGCTTTGGTGGTCCTGCGGACCGTCAGCCGACTTCATCCGGAGTTGACTCGGCCGCACCTGGCTCTCCTTGCGCCCCCCATCTTCGGTAGTGTGCGCGACATGGTCATCCCTGTGAAGTTGGCGGCGGAGGCTGCCTTCCTCGCGATCTTTTCTGTGGTAGAGTCTGAAAATGCCGTATTCGACAAGTACATGGCTGGTCCTGGGGCTGAGCTTCCGCCGGGCCCCAAGCGGAGCATGTCTGACTACTTCAAGCGTGTTGCCTTGCGTCTTGCCAGCCAGGCCCGAGAGCGAAAGGAGGCGGAGGGTGGACAGGGTGGGCTAGGCCTGTCCAATGATGAGGTTGATGACGAGAAGGAAGTGTGGAGCATTGGCAAGGTCGATCTTGGAGAGGGGACGTTTGGAGATGATTGATGGTAGGATGATGTGAAGTAGACTTGTTCTAGCAGTGGCATGAATTAGATTTATACCCTTGTATTGGGGGTTAAGGTTGATTCTGATGGGGAAGGCCTGGAGGAAAGAAGGAACAGGTTTTAGGAAGGTTATGTTTATAGGAATGTTATATGTTATTGGTATATGGTCCATGTCATTCGATGTCATAAGTACTACTAATGTCTAGACTACTACCTATTCAGTAGTTACTGTATGTATCCATGATCTTACTTGGTACTTAGTGTCGACTCCATTCGTGCTTGGCTGTCTAGACTGGGACTAGCCCTATCTATCCATGGAGTACGGATAGATAAGAAACACCATGAGCTTATCAGTCACGTGTCTGGCGGTGGCGGAAACCAACACCAGAAAAACATGAAGAGAAGAATCGAGCAAGTGGATGCGGAGAAAGGTGGAAACACATGTTGAACCACCCCAGGAGAAATAAAGGCAGATAGCCTCATTATGCAACTCGTCTAGGTCAGATAACGTTGCGAACGTATACCTGACTCGTCTGTACATGGAGGTGAGGCTCTGGCGGCGGAACCCCAGATCGGGACAAGTGGCTGGGGCACAAGCCCTAGGGTGGATTTTCTCGCTTAGAAGCACAGTGGCTTAGCTAATCAGTGGGCGTATCTCAAACTCCTCAGCTGGGAATTCTACCCGTCGTCGAGTGCAACGAACATCATCCGCCAACGACCGTCGATACGCCGACATCAAGATGTGAGTCCTATCATCGATTTGTGCTCGTGTCGTTTGAGAGGAGAATTACGGCCCTTCGATGGACTACTTTTTTGGCCCTTTTGGCCCTTGGGCCCAACCATGCACCACCTCCGCAGCATATGCCCATCGAAGGGCCCTTGTCACTCCTCCACTCGTCGACGAAGCAAAGGAATTTCTCGGATCGCATTGGACTGCATGCTGACCGTCTGGTTTTTTCCCCATACAATAGGGTCAACCTTCGCACCCAGAAGCGCCTCGCGGCCTCCGTGGTCGGCTGCGGCAAGCGCAAGATTTGGCTCGACCCCAATGAGATGAATGAGATCTCCAACGCCAACTCCCGTCAGACCATCCGCAAGCTCGTCAGCGATGGCCTCATCATCCGCAAGCCCGTCACCATGCACTCCCGCGCCCGTGCCCGTGAGCTCGCCGCCGCCCGCAGAATCGGCAGACACCGTGGTCTGGGTAAGCGCAAGGGTACCAAGGAGGCCCGTATGCCCAGGTATGCACTCCCGACTCTCTCTCGCCTCCACGCAGCGGAAGGATCAGTCTTGAGCTTTGGATATGACTGGATCGCGATACTGGAAATCTGGGTTGGAGACAGAAGGTGCTGACGTGCGGTTTCTTTCCCTCACTACAGCCAGATCCTCTGGATGCGCCGCATGCGTGTTCTCCGTCGCCTGCTCGTCCGTTACCGTGCCTCCGGCAAGATCGACAAGCACCTGTACCACGAGCTCTACCACCTGAGCAAGGGTAACACCTTCAAGCACAAGCGTGCCCTCATCGAGCACGTAAGTTGACTCCTTTGTCTGCTTTGCTGCACGAACCGCCTTCTTTGTCACGAACTCACCACATCTTCTTGAATCTACACACAATCATATGGCGGGTTGGCCGAACTTGATGGAGAATAGGAACTAACCCGGTTTCTTTTACCCACCACAGATCCAGAAGGCCAAGGCTGAGAGACACCGTGAGCGTGTCCTCAAGGAGGAGATGGACGCTAAGCGTGCCAAGAACAAGGCTCTCCGTGAGCGCCGCTTGGAGCGCAAGGAGGCCAAGCAGAACGCTTTGGTCGCCGAGGCTCAGGAGTAAATTTCTTCTGTTTGACGAACTTTGGCGGTGCGGAGGTTGAAAAGCGGGGGATAATGGGTTAATCGATCAGCCAGTGGAATATAAATCAGGTCGACCAAAACTACACACTTCCCCGTTTTTTCGTTGCAGGTCTGGCTCGTTGGCTTTGAGAAGAACAAGAAAAGTTGCATCCGGGACACATGGCTTCTGTCTGAATCGTATCAAGGAGGCAACCCGGCACACCTGGGTTCGTCGCGGACACGGGGAAATTAACATATATCACCTCTGGCTTTACCTCTTTGCCCGTTTACACCACGGGGAGAAAAGCCTAGAGCATGTGAATATGGAACAAGACAAGAAAAAAAAAAGAGAAATGACCAACTTTTTCATTAAAGTCCAAAACAATGGCTTGGCGCTTTGTGTGTGTTACGAAATTCCCGAACATTGTTCTTTCTATCTTCTACTCACACACATGGTCTTTTCCATTTTCCATCTCTTTTTATACCCCGGACAAAAATCCAGCCAGAGCCATTCTACCCCGGATGTCTTTTCCTTCTCGTTATCTCATGCCATCGCATTCGGGCCCTGCTCTCCACCTATCTTCTTAACTCCTTCCTCCCCTCCTAAAGCCTGGTCTAGCCCTTTTCCTCCGGCCGGGTTACCCTTCTACCCCATCCTCCAACTATATTTCCTCCCCCGCATCGTCCTTGTTTAATGTCGTAACGTTTCCTGAATATCACGCTTGAGGGTTTCCAGTCCAGTCCAGTCGCGGGGTCTCTTCTCGCTCGTAGGATAAATTTTCCATCGTCGCGATGTCGTACAATAAAAAGCCCCACCTAGAGGAATCTTGACCGAAATGAACCCACCCACCCCTAGGAAAAGGGAATTGGGATCATCGTCCATTCCCCTCTTGTCTTGGCCTGAGGTTGTGGAAGTCCGCCTTTACGCAGAAACACGGGCATTTTTTTCTGTTTTTTTCTTTTCTTTTTGCTTTTTTTTTTCACGAGGTTTACACGTCTAGAGGGAACCCGCCCACGCACGCGACTCCCGCATTCAAAGAATTCTTATTTTCCTCTGTTGATCAGCAAAACTGACTGAGTGGCTATGAGTATCTGTGGGACAAGGAATCAGGCCCTGCCATATTCTGCAAACTTTAATTGTACTTACATAACTCTTATGTTACTACACATATGTACTTGCACGTAACCCGTTACTCCACCGCGGGTGTGGACGGACTATCAATGAAGTCATGCCTCCAGGGGCCGGGGGGGGGGTGGTATGACATGATCTTGGCTTCATCGCATCTTACTCCAAACACACTGGGAAAATGAATTGGTCAGGCACAGTCAAACTCAAAATCCCGATTTTCGCATCTCGTATGGTTTGTTAGGAAGGGGCAATCTGTAGCGTAATTAATGCATAGATGCCCTCGGTTGGCGGGTTGGATATATAAAGTAGTGGGTAGAGTTGGTCTTGCGGGTGCGCCGCCCCCTCTGAGATATAGTGTTGAATAGTCGGGAGGAAGGACATTTCTTAGTCTTCAGGTGATGGACTGTCGGCTTGTTCTTATTTCATCTCTTTAATCTGTTTACCTTGTGTACCGGAATTAATCCAGAAGATTGAAGATAAAAACAGGTGCACAAGATCTCGATCGATCCTACTTGCAGTAGGACTGGAAACCGGCTAGTTATCATACAGCCCGAACCACGGCACAGAACACCTTCCGTGCCTCATGGAATTATTGAGATCAAGAAAAATTCATACATGTACATGAAGTTCGAAGGTTATACAGCAAAATAGAAACATGGAACTACGACTCCCTGTTCTTCCCAGAAACATTGGCGCAGCATATCATCATACAGCGAGTCGGTTCGGTCATATCATTATACACATCCAGTCATACGGAAACCCCGAGAATCAGCTCTTACTGAGTACTACACCTGCGCGAGCGGGATGGTCGTCGAACTGCGACGATGCATGACCGCCGCCTTGACCGGATATTCCAGATCGAATGGGTCGCTGCGCGTGCTGACCCGCGCGCCCGGATCATAATACCCCTCGCCACCCCCGGCGTCCGAGAGCTCGTTGACGGTGAACGGGTAGCTGAGGCGGTTGAGGAGACTGCTTCCGGCACTGCTGCGGCCATTCGGGAGGATGAGCGTGCTGCCCAGGCTGACGTCGCCGCCGCTGTAGACGGAGCCGCCCCAGGCAATGGACACGGGGCGTTGCTGCTGGGACATCTGCGATTGGCGCAAGTGGGTGGAGGTGGAGGTGGAGGTGGTGGGGGACACGATTCCCGGGCTGGGATAGGGGTCGGCGAAAGGGTTGCGCATCACTCGGTCGCTTTGAACGGTCGTTCCACGGGATGACGTTGACTTGTAGCTGAGTTCGAAGGGCTCGACGAATGGATTAGCGTTTGCAGCGCGGGGGATGGCGGAAGAGCGGGGGTCGTGGTAGGTGTATTCGGGTTTGGAGACGGGGACTCTGGCCACGTGAGTGGGGAGTGAGCGGACAGAAGAGGAGGAGTTGGAAAGAAAGGACCGGCGCGATTGGTACCCTGGACGAGAAGCACCACCTGGGAGTGCCACAGTAGGTATCTTTTCCGCTGTAAAGCCTTCCTCACTTGTGCCGAGGCTCGGAGAGCCTCGACCAGTGCGTCGCTTCGAGCTCATGAAGTAATAACCTAAGACTAAAGCGAGCGCCACGAAGGCCAGTCCACCTAGCACACTGCCCAAGATGGTGTGTAAGGGGGTGTGGGAGCTAGAGTCGTGGGGGAAATCTACGGGATCTGCTGAAGTGGTGTGGTTGCTGGAGGCCACATCCGTCGTGGTAGGTATGGCTGTCGATGCAGTGCTGATTGTTAAAGACGTCTGGGGCGCTGATGTGATGAGGCTGGCTGCACCAAGCAAGTACTCAGAGTGCTCCGTCGACGATGGTTGCACGAGTTGGCTGGAGCTGAGACTAGGAGTTTGGGTGCTCGTCTGCGAAGACAGTGGGACGTGTTCGTGTTGAACACTAGGAAGGTATGAGGTTGTGAAAGCACTAAGACTATCTGTTGTCGTGGTGGTTGCGACGGTACTGGGAAGCGTATCTGTAAAAGTCGCGGCTGGAGCCTGCGCAGGATATTCAAGTGAAATCTGAGAATATGTGCGGGTTGCAATCAGATCATTTGCTGGGACAGTCTCATTGTCGATTAACGACAAAGCATCCGTGTTCGGGACGGCAATGTGAGTTCCTGCTGCCGGCCACGACAAGCTGGTTATAGCCGAAGGTGCCCCCGAGGGCACAGCAATGCTGGACTCTCGTGGGAATCTGGTGCACCTGGTACTCTGAAGAAGCAGACAAGCACTAGGCATGGACATGTCGCCAAGCCCGCAGGCCGAATAGCGCAATGCAAGTTTGCTGGATCCAAGGCGGAAGACTTAAAGATATAGACTGCATACACGCCTGGTATAATTGCAAGAAAGAGAGACTTTCAGGTTATGAGGCCACAGGCGCGTAAAAGAGTGATAGCGCCGATAGCACGATGGCAGCTGAAACGATCGACTAGAAACGAACGGAGGGAGTGACAGAAAAGCAGGAATGACAGCAGCTCAGGGCATAGTCACTAAATCTTTCTCATTGTTCTTTTCCTCTATCTGGACAAATCAGGCAGGCCATGACAGAGACGTCGAAGGCGACGACGGCCCGGGTTGGACGGTATTGTTTCAGGATGCGGACGGTGAAGTAGAGGGCCAAAAAAAAAACGGTCAAATGCGATTGCACGTGAAGAGGCGTCGAGTTGATGTATCCAGGATGCTAAGGAACACAGCCTCGAAAAGGGCGAGAAAAGCTGACACGAGAGGTTGACGCGAAGGAAAGAAAAAAGAAAACAGAACGGCTGGTCATCCTAGGATGATATCAACAGCAGGCAAGCTAATCTACCGAATGTGTTGGGGCCAGGCGCTTGTATGTGTGCATGTACGTAGAATTGGAAGCTGATATGCGAAGCAGGGGATAAAAAGCTGGATGAAACAGCAGAGCCACCAAAGTCGATCCAACCTGGAAGCAGAGACAGCTCTGACAAAATGGTCATATGGGTGCATAAGAGGGGTTCAGACCCTTTGGCCCCCCCCCTCGCGTGAGAGTAGAAGAGTTCATACCTAGTACTCCGTAGCTCAGGGGACAATCAGGAAACACTTGATGATGATTGAGTGGAGAGAGCAAGGTGATGGATGGCGGGACTCGGGCCAATCATGGGGTAGGGATGGCAATGAATGACCATGAAGAGTGAACTGTGAAATGAGATTGGCTTGCAATCATGCGAGCCTGTTGTATACAGGCATATTTGAAAGATATTAGGTACTGTGTAGATCAACAATCCGAGTTGAAGGTTAAGCAAGAGCGTTGGATTGGGAGAGTGTTTAACTCGATAGTGGGAACCTGAAGCCCGGCACCTTCAGCTCACTCGAGGTAAGACCACCTGATCGTCCCTTGGTCATTGGCTGAGATCCGTCTTCTGCCATTGGTTTCAGACACGATGCCCCTAGTCCCAAAGTAGACTAGTATCGACATCGGATGCATGCTGAGTCACATAGACTAACCATATTTGGACAAAGTCCCATTCTCCCGCCGCGGTGATGGTAGCCTGAGGTTGAATACGTCTGCCTTTCCCCTCAATCGTTAGTTTAATTGTTCAATGATTTGACAATAGGAACAATCGGAACAAGGTCATGTCATGTCTTGTCATGTGAGCAGACAGTTTGACATTGTCTGGTTGTTGCTCTGTCTATGATTCCTTGGCTGGCAAAGAGCAGGATCTATGCAAAGGTAATGACCATGAATCTCCCTGAGTGTGCCATACGATTGATGTCATGGCAAGAGTGGTTCCAAAGTGGTTCCTCGCCTGCGCCCAGGGAAAGGCTTCTGACATTCCCAAGGATCAGCCCCAAACTCCGCCAAAACTCACTCATTAATGAGACTAATGTAACTAATGGGCATGGAGACCATCGAAGGATGGTTGCCAAATGAGCTTGTCCATGTCCCTTGGGCTTGTCCTGGGCTTGTCCTGGGCTTGTCCTGTTTCTTGCCCGCCACTCCAGAATTTCCCCGCATTGTGTGTCGTGTAAGTTATAGTTGATCTTCACACAAGAGTTGAATGTAGTTGAGTGTGTACTCAGTCAAATCGATAGGCAGGCAGTAAAAGAATCATTGGCAAAGTGACAGACCGGTTAAGAGTGATAGGATCAGGAGATCCCCTCGAAGCGATACTAGTCAGTAAGTACTCGAGTAGTTAGTTTTCTAGTCTTAGTGAGAAGTGAGTGAGTGCATGACAATGACAATGACCGGGGAATAAATAAATGAATGGATGGACGATTGGAGTAAAACCCGCTGTTGATCCTTTCTGCCTCTTGCTGCCTCTTACCACAAGAGCTTCGCCTCTGTTTAAAAAGATAGGTACTCTACCTGTCTGCGTCGTCGGCTTCGTCTGGCTTCGTCTGGCTTCGTCTTGCTTCATTCTTAATCATCCCACATTTCCCTCTTTCCCCCCAATCCCATCCACCACCCACTTTTTTGGCCATCGCTGGTTGGCGCTAATCTCCACCCCAACTTTTACCCACTCTTCATTCTTCTTCTTCTTCTTCTTCCTCCTCTCCTTCTCTAGTAGTTAACATTTGGAGATTACTATTTAGCTCCCCCGCCCCCTCCCTTCCCTCCCCCAATTTGTCTACATGTGTACTATTCACAGCTGCATGACCCCCCATTGATTGATCGATCCATTGGTCGCTCCGCCTCTGTTTAATTAGTGCTGTGCAATTCGGCTTGGATAGCTTTCTTCCTCTCCCTTTCTCACCTTGTTCCCTTACATTTGACCCATCAAAGCGCTCTCTTCTCTCTCTCCCTCTCTTTCCCTCTCTGCTTGGGTGGCGTGCACACGAACCCCCGGTACCTTACAGATTATCTCCTCCCACGCTTGCACGTCGCTCCCCTGTGTGATCGATCGACTTTCCCGGCATCATGTTCGGGTGGTCTGGTTCGCTGGGTAAGGCTGCCTGTTTCCCACTATTCTTTGGACAATCTTCCCTCTCATGCAAATCGTTGCTCTCGTACATCAACCACTGTTCTTATCTCGATGGCCCCCATGCAGGACCCTGCAATCACAGCACAGACTCCGCGAAATAAGCGGCGGCTCTGCTGGCCTCGTGATTGCCTGAAGCAACAGAGTCCTTCCGCTTCGGTCGCGCAATGGTCTTTGGGGTCAATTCTGCCTTGTGCCTATGCTTCCGAGGGCCCCATACCCCCCCCCGGTGGCCCGTCGGTCGGCTCTCTGCCCAATTTGAGCCACGCCCGACACGAACTATCTGTTGACTCTTTCCATTGCTGACATGATGCGATGCAGGCCTTCCGGTGAGCGCAGCACCGGAGAAAGAGCGCTGCCCACCGTCTGCCCCCACACAGCTCGACTTCCCTGTCTACCACGTCCCCGATCTTGCAGAAAATGGGTCCGAAACATCCTTGGCCAGACTCAACGAAGTGCTAGCCTCCATCCGACGGCCGCAAGATATCAATCCACAGAAATTCGAGGCCCTGAATCTGAAGCTGGAATCCGATGTCCCTGCCGCCCGCATTGTCCGTCAATCGGGTCCGAAAACAGCCCCTCCACTTCCATGGGAAAATATGTCGGCCAGATCCTCCCCGGTGGATGAAGATGGCACTCCTATTCTGATGGACAATGAGAACCCATACCCCTCGCGAGACCGGTTTGAACTGCTACAGAGTGAATTACTACTCGATAACGATGACGCATTCAGAGAGGTGGCTAGACTGCCTCCCCAGGAAGGACGGGATCGAGTCAGGGTCACACACACGCGCAAGTTTTGGACGGGATTGGAGCGCATGGCTCAGTACTGGGATACCAGCTTGGACGATTACTTCGAGCGCCCGGCCTCCCCGCCACCTGTTCAGGACGATGAACCCATGCAGACGGACGAGGAACCACAAGTATCCAAGGACTTTGACATCCCAGAGATTCGCATGGATGTGGACGGTGCGGACCAGGACGAAGAACTGGTAGACAGCCCACCAGACCCTCGGGATCCGGAACCAGAGACTGTGACTCGATACAAAGGTCGCCGTATTGGCTCAGGGAGTGAAATGCCGGAAGATGCGCGCGACGAAACCATTCGAGCATTGACAGAGATGGCTGCCTGGCCCTTTGGATGTCAGGTCGCCCTGCCAATTGCTCCTCCCAAGTTGGCCGCCAAGACGGTCCTCTTCCCAGTCCGACAGACCTTCGTGGCCGCTCGATCTCCCAAAGATCGACAACTGGCCCGTAGTGGTGTCATGGAAGGGCCCGTCTTCACGGCTCAGTGTCGACCTGAAACTGCATTTCGAGGACCCGAAGACACCCCCGGCGAAAGCGTCGGCGACGTGTGTGATCTGCTCCGCGAAGTGGGTGCCATGCTCCTGACCGCACAGGAACGAGCCCGACAGGGAGCCACTGAAGCCAGACCAGGGGAAGGTCAGTGGTGGACAACCGTGCCGCGGTGGGGTGGTGCGCCAAACCATGCTGATGGCGATGGTAATGGGCAAGGTGAAGATGATGCGTTTTCCGTGGAGCAAGGGAATGCTCGCAAGCGTCATCAAATTGAGCATCCATTCCTCGCATTGCGTCGGCCAAGTCTGGTCCGTAAACTGAGCAACAACTCCAAGTGGAAGATCGTGGAACCCGGTCCCAGTCTATGGGATAGGCGAATGAGGTACATCCAGATCGGGAAGCCCATTGAGAGTCCCTTCGATGATGTACGTACCCCCCGAACTTGCTTTGCGGACGATAACAGGCATACTGACAGATAGGGCAGATCTACATGCTATCATCTATCAATCACCATCTTGCTATTCTGCACTTGCGTGTACATCGGCGATATCTCGAAATGATTACCCACGGGCGCAGCGACTTCCCACCAGTCTCGGACGGTGATCAACCATGGCAGGTTCTCCAGCTCCGACGGACCAAGTGGTACGATTTGTTCGACGCCGAAGATCGACTTGAAGTGTTCAAGGGAATCTGGGGCATCTTTCATTATCTTTTACGGCAACAACCTTCCCCTTTCCAGCATCTCAACTGATACCTGTTTCGTGTGTGCATTTCTATGATATCCAGATCTAGCCTTCAGATCTAGCCTTCTCTGCTCTTCATTCTCATCCAACCCGGTCAAATTTGACGGTGGACATTGCGACAGCGTTTACCTGGACTGATGTCCTATCATGACCCTCTTGCACCATATGATCGTATATAGATGGCAGGACCATAGACACCGATAGAAATCATACAATTTGTCCCTATGATACTCATTCCTTGACCTGACCTGACCTCTCCTACCTGTCGCGGACTTGTTCTGAGTAGTCCAGGCCGAGTACTGTGTACTGAGCCTCCGGCTACTCCCGATTTAGACTCTCCTACTGCCCTACTGCATGCCTATCTAACTGGATACTTACCTACCGAATGCAGGCAGCACAGCATAAAAGCATGCCCATCAAACAACCCGCTCCGCAGGAGAGAGGCTTGGGTTACACCACTCTTCATGCCACTCCCCCGTACCCCCCGTACCACCACCACTATCTTCAGTCTACGGTAATGCTAAGGGTGGGATATTCCAAGGAACATCCCCCCTCCCCCCCATGCATTACCCACGTTATCCATGTTTCCGGTAGCGTCTCTTCATGCTTGCTGCCCAGAACGATAGCATAGCATGCGGTGAAGGAAAAAAGGTACTGTAGATCGTGCCGATGACAGACAAACCCCCCACACACCCGCTTTCCCTTCCTTCCTCTCCCTGCCACTTCGTCTCCTGTAACTATCCGAAAGGTCTGAATCATGTCCTTACCTGCACGAGTCTTACGAAAAGAGCCGTGAAGAGCAAGCAGATTCGGATGTGTGGGTGCGAGAGAACCTTCTTTATCCCGACACCCACCCAGCCATCCACCCACTTCCATCCCTCATTCGTCCCGAGGTAGCCCACCACTTCATGGGGCTTTTTGGAAGTAGTAGTAGTACTGCTTATCCTTTTATCCGGGCGTCCGGGGGCCATCCATGCTTTTTCGACACTAAAATCCTGTCTGTGTGTTGTTCCACATCGGGAACCACCTTTTCTTGTGGATGTTTCGGCTCCAAGAGCTAGGAAGGGGGAAGCTTGGGGTACAGTACCCAGAAGAAAGAGTACGTTTTGCTAGAGAGGAGGAAGGAGGGAGACCTATCGGGGTCTTTTTTTTATGGGATGTGTGTGTCGCGTTCTGATACTCTTGTGGTTGGACAGGTTTTCTTTGCATTTTCTGTCTTGGGATATAGGGGGGATGATGATGAGAGGGGTTTCAGTATACTAGGTACCTACCTTAGGGACAAGCTACTTTAACTAGTTAGCTAGGAGGCTACTGCTGATGTCCACCGTGCACCAACTTGACTGATTCATGGACTGGCAGCGAACTCTCCTAGTAGATGCACCTCGGTGCCCTACATACCGCATCAATGCCGACGTGACGTCTCGTCAGCCTTCCCCCTCGACACAGAAGCGACGGACCAATGGAACCACAAACAACAGCAAGAGCAGCAGCATGATTGATGGGAAATAGGGAAATAATGCGATCTAGGGAAAGACTTACTTGCAGATGAACTGCATATATGTAACCCCACAACCCCAGCACAGCATTTCCACCGCTCAATAGACCCTGGCACTAGTAGCTAAGTAGTTGGACATACATCTACAAATCCCGTCCCCGCTTATGCAAAGTATAGGGGCAAAAAAACACACACCACAATCTTCAGACCAGAAGATCAGCCTGCCACAACGAAATAGGAACAGAAGGAGAAGTGTCCATGGGGGTTTTCATCGATGGACTGGATCGAGATATGATGATTGGTTTATCGGGAATAGGTGTTGTTGTTTGATCGCTGGGGGAAGGAATTCCGTTTCTGGTGGTGCCCTCTCTCCCTCGAAGCTGTGTATACTACGTACAGTACCTAGATCCGGCCAGATCTGTTTTGTCGGGGACGGGTCGGACTACTCCGATATCTGTATGGTGGAGAGATGCTTGGTTGCTTTTCTGTAGCGAGTGCGGTGGGCGTGGGGGTCGAATGTTTGCTTTCCGCTGGGTACATTCGGTGGCATGCGGCTGGATTGGATGAGGGGGATCGGGGAGAATTGGCGAGGTTTGTGGTTGTGGGGGTTAAAGGTAAAGTGAGATGTGGATGCATGTAGGCCTCAACTATGGGGTGGGCTGGGAGCGACTATTATTGCTGGGAGGTGGAACAATTATAGAAGAGACGAGTCAAATGGGTGAGAACTCAAATAGGTCCTGGAAGTCTGATTGATGGTTGTCGAATGTTATGAGATTGACATTAACGCGGGTCATAACTACTGTACTCACTCGGTTATAAATTGAGTTGGCAAGCCTGAGTAAGGAGGAATTAGTCAAGTTAACTTAGCGAAGGCTGCAAAGGTTTCTCACTGGACAAGACCGTGAGCCCCACTGTCTGGTACTCTGCAGAAGTGGGTTTGGGGGAAAATCACATACAGGTCTCCATGTACGTGCGCGATCTGGACGAGAATGGCTTGGAAATGTGGCTCCCTGATCGATAGGGCCGCTGGTAGCTTGTTCATGATCTTATCATCGGATTGTCGTAGATCGCCAGCTAGTCAGAGGTTGCGATTTGCTAATCGATCCTTGGGGTGGATGATTTATCGAGACGTATGCATCGGAGCGAGCGCAAGGCAACGGATGGAGAAATGGAAGTGTGGGAAGTCTTGGAAGAGCGTCGCCATCTGATGGAACCAGTCGTGTGGTTCATATACTTCGCAAAGGCGATCCGGTTTTGGACTCATCATCATTCTGCTCATCTTGGGCTCTCGCAATCGAAGACGGATTCTTTCTCCGGCTTAGTTGGCTTGTGCAAAGGTAAGCTCTCTGTCTCCTTTGTGTACTTGACAGCGCACATTGTCGATCGATCAATGTGAGTTGGTTTGATGACACAGTCGTTGAGTAGGAGTAGAGAGAACCGCTGTTGTTCCTTGCTTGCTAGCTTTGCTAAGAACGGAGTCTATACAGTAAACTCTGTACTCTGCGCCAGCACTAGCATCACCTAGACAGGGGCACAGTACGGAGTACATACAGCAACAAAAGCATACGGTGTATACGGTGTCGTGGCTGAGCTATGAGTAGTCTAGAGCCTGAAGAAGCATCATTTCAAACACATGGTTGCTGATCAGGGGAAGCGGGATATCGTATTCCAACAGGCAGGTACTTTTTGGTTGCTTCCGAAGCTATGACATGACATAACGCTCTGTGAAACTGCTCGTCAAGAGATGGTCTTGGTTTGTTGCTTTTTTGCTGAGTACTTCGTATAATAGTGTGTGACTGGTTAGTACTGTAAATAGACACGACAGTACTACAGAGGAAGCTAACTACTCATTCATAGTCTCATCACCATCATCAACAATGTTGATGTTGAGTGACGGAGAAGAAAGCGCCGATGAGTCAGCCGAGGGAGGCTTACAATACAATACGTACCATTCGGTAATCAGTTAATGTACGGAGGGGTACTCCGTACAGTACTTAACTTATGGCTTGCAGTGAATGTATACTGTCATGTAGCCTCAGGTGGGTATATTTGTCTCACCTGAAGATATAGGCAGATACCTACTGCACAATTGTTCCGCAATTGCCTGTCTGTCCGTCGGTGATGTTCGGGGGAATCTGAGAAGAGAGGATCCAGACCGATAGAAAATGTGATGAATCCAGTGGCGTGCAAAACCACCACAAGGGCCTCGGGCTTGCTTGCTTCTGGTAGGTAGGCTCGGTTTCTTCCTTCTCGTGTGCGCCCTGTGCGTCCTCCTTCAAGTTTCAGTTCATCACAAGAGTATCCGGGTCCTTCCTTCTCATTCCATCTCCCCTGCACCCTGATGCTATTCTGTACCCCGTTACTTGCCTACCTACCTACAGTAAATTCCTGCAAAACAGCTTCCCGATCCCGCCAACGCGGCCCGTCCGGCACAAAGACGTCTATGGGTGAGCCGAGCCATCAAGTTACTGCAAAGGAAAAAAGTCTGTGCTCGAGTCAAAAGACTGTCGCATACTCATCTACCCACAAAATCTTACACATCGCAAGATTCCTGAGCCTCTCCACAACTAGTCGAAGGGTCCCGAATCACCTGTGCTTCCCAGATGGATTAGTGTCATCTATCGAATCGAAGGTCATTTCTGAATGTACGACGTAGGTCTTTATGTATCACCCTCTGCTAGCTAACTTAGGCTATGGATCTAATCCACCCCGCTCCCCCACCTTCTTCACTCACTCTCGCTCGCTCGCTCCCTCTCGCTTCGCAAGACGATTGTTTCAGTTTCAATTGACTATCCAATCTGAAGAGGAATCTCGTCTCCATCCGATAGACTTTACGCTTGTCCAACGCCGGGCTAACGCGTGTGGTAACCGCATTTCATGGTAGCCGCATTTCATGGTCTCTTCGTTCCCGCTGCACCAAATGCGTAGAATAGAGAATAGAGATCCCCTCAAATTGCATGAAATGGGTACACTGCACATGCAAGCAGCAAGATGGGAAGATTGGTTCCTGGATTGGCCTCTGCGCCAAATGCGCGCCGCCCCAACCCGAGTAATAATCGAGCGATCGGACCGGCAGCTCCTGTGAACCCCCTCCCCGATCGCAGCTCGATTCAAGAACCGATACCCTGGGGCTGGGAGCAATGGTGCGGGTGTCTGGCATGAGAGGAGTCCAGTGCAGGAACTCCCTTCCGCCCCTCTCCCTTCATCATACAGGTCATCATGCACACAGTCTGCAAGAGGGGGCCATGTCACTCAACTGCCTTCCCCCCCCCCCCCCACCAGCACAGAACATGTTACTCATCAGTGCCACGCTATCGTGAACACACTAAATTGTCATGTCCGTGGTGTGTGAGGGTGATTGCCCTCGACGGACGGTAGTCAGATACTCTTATGGCGTGCTGCTTCTGGCAACAAAACAGCAAATCGCAATAAGAAACCATGCTGGAGACGTTCCCAGGTAGCACACTGATTCGGTCAAGATGAGATTGATACGATAAGCCGTCCAAACAAAATGAACGCGCAGCTCTTCCGGGGACGGTATTACATACTCATAGTAATAACGAGGCTTTAGCTCAACTTTTGAGTGAGTCGGATCGACAGCAGATCGATTGTGATATAGCGTCACCCGGACGTTACAATCCACCTCACGTACCGTCTCAGGTCAGACCGTTGATTGTTTACTAGATGCAGCAATTTTGACCGGTCTCGGATTCCTTCAAGTCGCTGCAAGGAGGGTCACTGTTGTCTCGACGCCCACCCCACGAATGACCAGAAGGAGCTCTCTCAAAGTCTTTTGACGGAGACACAGCGGTAGTATTACTTAGCAACTCTCCTGTAGACAGGAGCCTTCCCTCAACAACCGGCAACATGAAATAACTTACTTGAGATATCGTAGCAGATAGCCACACACAGCCTGAAAGCTTTACAATAAGCCAATTGCCATAACAAATCTCCGTATAAATCCTCTCTTATTGCCAATCATGCGTCCAGGATCTCCCCAGCCTCACTTTGCAGCGATCCTACCGCGCACCAGTAGAATTATGAACCGTCCCCGAACCAACCTCTCGGGGTCACCAGAAGCGGGCTGTCCCGCTGTCATTTGCCCAGAGGAGACCGAGACCGCACGGCACTTTTTTTTTTTTTTACCAAAGGGGAGGGAAATATCACATCAAAAGGGAAAACCCCCCAAAGGAGTCATCGGGCACAGATCTACTCGGTAGTCAGGCAGGCCACTGACCCTCTGACCTCCTCTACGGGGTGGTAAGTTGTACCTCGTGACCTCTATTGTCCCCCCTCGGCAGTGGTGAGGACATGTACCATGCACCTCCATAAGGGTTACGGTAGAGTTAGGTAGGGCAGGTAAATAGCTTAGCAGGTAGGGGGCAGTCATGTGTGGAAGAGCCTACCGTAGGTAGTCGAGGAGAGAGGTAGATTGATGGGCAAATCACAAGCTTGATGGGACGGACGTAGATTCCATCCTAGGTCCCTACTAACTCAGCTTCGTACCCCAACTATCGATCAACGTTTTGCTTCAGCCTATGATAAAAATCAAGGTTGTCTGACCCGGTTTCGGAATGGAGCCCGGGCCTCGTGATGAGTTGCTTTCCATTCCACCGTCTATTCGCTGGAAGCTTCGCCCCGATCTCCAGGAGCAAACACCCTTTCCTCCCAGTATGTCGCCGAAAACCATTCACTCGCGCACAGAGCCCTTCTGTGAGGGGAGGACTTGAGCGTGTGAGGGTGGGCGAATCAGTCTCGGAGTTCGGCCATTTGTGAAAACGGGGGCTTTGGGTGGTGGCCCGTCTTGAAGCATTTGTCTTTGGGCTGCCGTCTATAATTTCGATTCGTATCATCGTTCAAATGATCAAGCTACAGAGTAAGAAGTATATGGTATGGGTGGATGGACGGATGGTGCAGCGGTTGGGCAAAGTGACGGTGCCCGTTTGCCAGTGGGAAGATGGGTTATCCTTATCAGATGGGGACCGGCCAGGGAGTCATCCACGACTCGATGCGGTCTGCGCTCAGACAGCGAAATGGGTTGGACTAGGCCTTGAGGGGAAGAAACAGCAACGCTTCAATACCAAAGTGGTTATTGGAGACTTCCAACCATCCATTACATTATCAGTCAGTAGGGTAGAATTGCCTTTATTTTCACCTTGATCCGGATCGAGGCCGGATTCATGTTGGACAGCAGCATTGGAAGGTCAATCGATCAGGATCCCAGGTCTAGTACGGAGTACCACCCGCCTCCCTACCCTACCCCAAGGTCCCTTGTAATTCAAATTTTTCCCTCACTATTTGGACCCTTCTCTTTGTCGCTGACAATAGTTGCACCTCCAGCCGAATGGTTTTTTAGTCAACGCGTGTAACGTGCAATGAAGACCAACGGAACCCCAACTACAGTGATAATCAATCTGTACCGAGCAGGGCTATCCCTTGCTTTTCCCCCCCCTTTGGCGCTTTGGTCATACTACCTAACTTACCCAATGCACACACTACTTTATCTACTGATTGAGGAGCTACCTACCTTGCGCTGTCGCACGGAGTACAAATATGCACATCATCCGCCACTAATCTTGCCGAGCGCGCGCCCAACCTTGCAGGATCTTCGTTCAATCAGAGCCAGTTGAGTCGACAGATCGAGAGAGCGAGAGGCTATCCCCCCTCTTTTTCTTGTGAGTAATCGAGAGGGGAAAAATAGTAGCTGGTGGATCTCTCTCTCTCTCTTTACAAATACTATTTCTTTCTTTCTTTCTTTTTTTTTTTTTTTCTGGAGAGAGAAAAACAGAAGTGAAATCCCCATTCAATTCTTCGAAACCCTTTTTCATCCTTGACAGACCGAGAGGATCGAACAAACAATGCCGGCAGCCGATGGGCGGGTTCCAGGAGACGGGATCGTGGGAGGATACTAAATCTTCGCGGATCGCCTTATACGAGAGGAAAGAAAATATAATTTAAATTAAGACATGACAAGCGGAGGGGGGTGGTGTGGATCTTGATTGGCAGTGATGAGTCTCTGTAGCTGGATGGGAATTTTGACCGACTGAATCTCATATGAGAACTCGAGATTCATAATACCTGCTTCTTTATTAACTAACTATTAGCCTCATTGTATTGTCTGTCGGTCAGTCCCCCAGCTGGGTCGGGAGTCGGGGCTGAAACATATTGTGGTCCAGCGACCGTGGAGAAAAAAGATACACATGTATATCGATCCCCTGGACGATCACGGCCGTCAAAACTGTGCCCCAGTCTCTCCACCCGATGACTTACGGTAAGCCGACATTGTAATCCTGGTCAAAAGATCTATACCGGTAGTAATGAGTACACTGCAGTGAGTGAGTGAGTATCTGGCTCCCTGGCTGTCTAGATACCTGGCTAGTCTCCGTACTCCGTAGCCCCATGGAGAATGCAATAAAAGGTTAGGCTCGATTACTTACAGTTTCCCCCGAAGTGACCAAGCACTGTACTACTGTGACCATTCTTTGAGCGGCCTTGATGATAGGCACCTCTGCAAGCAGACCAGAATGATCCGTTATGCATTTCTTCAATCTTTCCCGTAACTACTCGCATCAATTAACGTTTGGCTCCTCTCCCGGGCGCGAGGTCTTACGAGCAGAGGCTCAAACCTGAAGGAAGGGGTTTCCCGTCCTACCGAATGAATGTGTATCGCATTACGTAGTACAGTACACCAAGCGAAGCCCCCCCCCCCCTTCCAGTGGCGAAATGGGGGGAAAGAAGGAGAGGGTTCCAGAAAAGGAGCCTTGAGGGTCTTGGTCTCTTGAAGCTCAAGATCCAAAATCCTGTACTCGATCAATTCGTATGGAGAACACCCGGCAAATGAAGAATCTCAGTGCTACAAACGGCGTTTGGTGGAACAACAGGTCGACCGGTGACGTTTGTTTGGTGATCGGTGTTGATCAACAATCCTTTGTAATTTATCCGCATTTGCTTTTCTTCCCGTAGATTACCGCGCCCCGAAAGTCTCTCCCACGGTTGATTATTTCACAGTTCGTTCCTGGCAGGGAGAAAAGAGGGGGGGAAGGGGGGGCGCGCTGGCTGAAAGTTTAGGATAGATGCCAACGGAAGTTGAACCAGGGAACAATATCGCCACTATGTTTTCGCTTCTCTGGTTGTGGGGTCGGAAACAGATCCAGTACCGGTGGGATTCATTCCTCTTCAGTTTGGAGCTCTCAACTGGCAGCATTGAGCAGCTACCTAGCTACCTACCTAGTCCGAAACATATGCATGTCAAAGTCTCGGGCAGAACATGGATTGTGGCGTGAGCCTCAGCTTCTTCAGCATAAGATTCGGATCACTGACTGCCAACTGGTTTAATGGCTGTTTGCATCCACTACTGAAATCCGTTGTCCACCGCATGTCACTTCGGTTGTTTCTCCGCCTGTTTCGAGGCGCTCGCCGCCTGGGAGTCTCTCCTGAACTGCTGCACTACTTATGTAACCATGCTCACCGTCTTCTGCTTAATTTTTTTTTGCCGGGGGCAACCTTATCATCCCTCCCTCTCTTTCCCCCGGTTTAAACTCTCGTCGTTCGCTGCTCGCAGTATTGAATGTATTCATGTTAGGCATCAACGGTCGTGGCCGGGTAGGGGGGAAACCGACGAAAGAAGAGCTGACCGCTCAGTCAGTCAGACGCCTTGAAGGTGACGGATCTTGGCCCCTTGTCCATAGTCTAAGGATCTACGGAGTAGAGTACCTTTGATCACAAGAAACAAGAGACACGAGTAGGAGTCCGAAACATACTGTCTGAGAGACCGGAAAAATGGCTCTAACGACAGCAAGCATGCTTGAAGCAACAAGCACATGTAAACTTCCGTTGCTCCTCCCATTTACCTCTAGTCAGTGTCCTCATAACTCGCAGCTTGGTGTTTATACATTCTCGGCTGGTGGGCAAAGGGATTGGGTCATTCTTTGATGGACAAATCAACTTTGCTGTCCCCTCAGATCATCTTACCTATTCTTCAACAGTGCCCCATCGAACATCAGTCCATCAGTCCATCATTCCCCTCCACCCCTACCCATACCGCATTTTCTCTCTCCCTGATGACCATCTTTCTTCTTCATTGACTCTCCTAACCTCCTACCACATGTGAATAGGATAGCCGCCCCCCCCAGGCGCTTTTGGGCACCGATCATATCCTGGTCCGTCAACCGACCATCAGCCGAAGAAAAACCGTTCTCGATCGGACCCGAAAATTGAGGCAGTATCATCTACGGATGGAGTTCTCTGTATCTGTCCATGGAATATGTTTGATATTAGATCAACCGGGGTCACACCCTAGCTCTTTATCTCTGGTACACCATGATATCATCCTTGTTTTCCCCTTCTACCCAGTATGATTGTTTTTTTTATATAAGCCTTTTGGGTCAAGCCGAGCGAAAGTCTCCAGTCAAACCCATGTGGCACTTGGGAAGGACCGGAACTGATTGCGGGCCCTTCCACCCTCGCCTTACAGGCTCTCTCTGTCTTCCCGAACGGTCCCTCCCCCTGCTTCCACTTTCAGCCAGTTCAGTATCTGCTACTACTCATAAGTATCTTCAGACGATCAAAGAATATGACGGGCTTGAAATTACCGATGTACAGGTACTCAGTACTCCGTAGGCTTTTCGAAAAAGGGCTGTGTTCATGCTGAACTGGGCTCCTACGATTCACAGCCTAGCATTTTTAGTCAATCCTAGCCTATCAGCAGCTCCAGTTTGTGGCTCCACTTGCTGCTGCGCGTTCCTCGCACACAATGGTTTTTACTTCCACACGCGCGCTGATTTTCCCTCCAGAGACTATATTTTTTTCTTCCTTCATGTTGGGGGATCATCTTATTTCGGTTCTATGTTTTGCGGTGGATTACTAGATTCTGAACTTCAAGATAGGTGTTCGATGAGGAAACGGGGATCTCCTGTGGAAAAAAAAAGGCTTCGTCTTTTCATTCACAAAAGAAGACCAAGCGGAGGACAGCCCAGACCCAGACCAGCCCAGCGGTCCTCGAGAAAAGCGATCTGTCAATTTTGGTGGCTTTGTGTTGATTCATGCAAACTAGGATCCTGGTTCGGGCTTACCAGTCCCAATCTACCTGAAGGAGATCACGCAAGCAAGCAGCAAGCAAGCAGGCAGGCAGACAAGCAAGAAAGAAGATGAAGAAGAGAAAGTAGAAGTAGTTTAGCTAGTCTAGCAGCAGCAACAGCAGCCGGACCAGAATATGCAATAGTTGAAGAAGAAGACAGGGACTCTGGGGAAGAAGGGGTCCAGAAGGGTTGCGCAGCAAAAGTGAGAACAAAATCGCTTTCGTTCTTTTCTGTAAGGATCGTAGGGGCAGCTACTCTAAATACCTACTGCTAAGTTGGCGTACTGCTGCTATTGTTCGTTCCCAATTCTTGTAATTGTTGTTGTTGTTGTTGTTGTTGTTGTTGTTGTTTCACACCTGATCCGTCTTCTTCCCCTCCGCCAGTGAAAGAGTCAATCGGTAAAGCAGATGGAAGTGATGGAAGTATTGAATTGCGGTAGAGGTACTAGCTTAGAGAGGTAGATTGCTTCGGAGGGAGAAAGGGAAGGAAAGAAAGAGCTTGAGCAGACTTGGAGGAAGAAAAGAGGGGCATCAACACCCTCAACTTACAGTTGTCACTGTCACTGCTCCTTCTTCCGCCGTTTGTCTAATACTTCGTTTCTTTGCTCATCACGCACATCCATTCCCGTTAGTATTATCTTATTTTAATATCAATTTTCTATCTTCCTTTCTTCCTTTCTTCCTCACCTTGGAGCCTGACTTCTCCCCCCATTTTGAGTGAGTGAGTGTGAAATTGATCTCTGGGTCCTTTCCCCCTCCGGTTATTACCATAATAATAATAAGAAGAGGAAGAGGAAGAGGAGGAATAACAAACTATCTATCTGTCCATCGTCATTCTTTCTTTCCAGCATTTCGTTCCCGCCTTTTACCTTTTACCCCATCAGATCAACCCGCTGTTGCCGAGAGAGGACCGACTGACTGACTTTATCTTGTTCTTCATTCAGTCACCAAGCGGGAAGTCACTGACTGCTTCAACAACTTATGCCCAATTCCAGATTTTAACAACAGTTTAATAATAATTCCGTCGAGGATCCATCCATCATCCATTTTACACCCCCTCCCTCCCACCCTCTCCCCCCCCCCCCCTCGCCCCGGTAGCCCCGTTCTGCTTCTTTCTGGGACCCGTTGCCGAAATTCTCTCTTTCTTCTCCTTCTCTTCTTAAGGAAAAAGAAGCCCACACAACCTGAATCCTCCGAACCTCAATCACCGTTCGATCTACTAACTACGGTACTACCCAGGTAATCAGTTATCCACTCTCCTCCCCTTCCTTTCTTCTTCCTTCCCCCGGGCGACCCGACAGCTTGGCTTAGCTACCTGCCTAAATATCTCCCGCTGGATCGAAAACTGCCAGACTTGACCTCCCGTTGTCGGCGTCGTATTTATTTTTCTTTTCTTTTCTTTTTTTCTTTCTTTTTTTACCCTATTTGGATTAATATTTTTTTTTAGAGGGTTCTTCTTTGGATCTTTTATTATTATTATTATTATTATCATCATCATTTGATTTAATCTGACCTGGAAAACACCCATTGCGTATGTTACACTTAACTTCCTTCTTGCCTTGCTTCTTCTTTTCGTTTCTTTTTTTTCTCGAGTTTCTTTTTCATGTTGTTGCTTTGATTCTGTTTTTCCCCTCTTGTGATGGAGTTGCTCTCCTCTCCTCTCCTCTCCTCCTCACACATTCTCACATGACATGCACGAAGCCTGACACCACCAAACATCTCTAGGAGCCTGGGTAATGGTCCCTCTTGCAGCTGGGGCATTGTATCCGAGAATTTCTTTGTCTTCCCCCTCTCCAAGTGCTTACCGAGCGCTGCTACTACTACTGGGCCGACACCGACGACTTTCAATCTCCAAACCCCCTTCCCCTCCCGATAGAGCTCCGGGTCTGTGATTCTCACCCAGCCAGTCTATCGGCCTATTTTCGACGGCCACTAATAGTAGCCACACACTCTGACCGTACATTCATCCATCCATCCATACATCCATTCATCCACAACAGACTACGACAAACCAGTCTCGGTGTGTTCCACTCCTCTAACTCGTTGATTTACCTTAGTCTCTCTACCTGCGCGGATCGTTGGCAGTTGTCTCTCTCTCTCTCTCTCTCTCCCCTCTCCTCCCCCCCCTTCCCCCTCCACCGCCCCTCCTGCTTCAACCCCTCTCCCCTGCTATACATGCTACTATCACTCGCCCTCTCACGCTTTTTGTACATGCGCCTTGAGTTCTACCCGTCTTAAAGGTTGCTTTTCTTGTTGCGACCGATGGCCGAATGATATTGCAAGCACGGCTTGCCCTCTAGCCTTGTGTCTGTTTACTACGATGTGCTGCCGGCCGTCCCTTTAATCCCTCACTCTCATCACCTTGTTTGCGAACCCTGTACGGCCAAAAATGCTCCTTTGTTGCTTGATCACTCGGCCATCCATTCGTTCACGTTCTCTATCCAAACAAAGCTAACGATTGCCAGGCTCCTTATTTGCGCAAGAAGCGACCACTACCTGCTGATCCTTTTTTGCCCCTCACCTCGCGACTCTATCGCTACTGTGCAAGGTGCGGCGCATGGTCTTCGGTCTCCCTCGATCCAGTCTTGAGCAACAAAGAGAATCCCACAGCTCTGAAGCCAATTGCTGAGCAATCTGACGCCCAACGAAGAAGTTGCCATTGCATTTTTTGACACCCTGATCGCTGGGCGAGGTGCAACTGTTCTCCGGGACAGCTCAAGCTTTCCATTTACCCCAGCACTCCGGCCGCACATCAACAGCATTTGTGCCCATTTCGGTCGTAATCATGTCCTCGTGACTGCATGGCCTACCTACCATTGAGCTGATTATCGGTTGTTGATTTGTGACAACCAGACGCTCCGGGCTTAGCCCGCAAGTATCTGTTTAACGGAAGCTCAAACACAGGCAGGTTGTATCGACTGTTCATCGCCCATTGCACTTGCTCGCTTCAATGCATCGCATACCGCTCCCCGAAGGGTCGCACGGTCTGCCCAGCACGTCCGGCGTGTTTGATCAGCCATGGCGTCCTCCGTACGCGCCTTCTTTCGACACCCACCCTGCGGACCAGCGGCGCACGTCGAGCGCACCTCAGCCTCCGCTGCACGCGCACCCGTATTCTGTCATGTCGAATCGGGAACTGCCGCAGCTTCCTCCCGATGGGCCATATGCTCGGCAAACTAGTCTACCTGGGCCGCCAACGCATACGCCCCCAGAGACGCATCCGCCTCCACCTCCGCCTCACCCTAATTTCCGCCCGCCGATCAACGGAGCGCCTCATGAGCCGCCACCTCATTCCGCACCTCCAGAGTATCGGCCTTCAGTAGCACGAATGTCGTTCCCTCCCCCGGAGACGCCTGTGGCTGTCGGTGACCCTGCACCGCCCCCACAAACCCTACCGCCAGCCCCGTATACTCCGCCGGTGCCCCTCTCACAGACACCTACACCTTACGATCCCGCCTACTTCCCGAATCAGGCGTTCGGGATGCGCCATCGCAAGGCAGCTCGGGCTCAACAGGTAATTGAACGTCTTCTTCTCTTGGAACCGTGGCTGCTGAAGAATCGTGTCGACTGACTTCCGTAATGTCGCTACCCTTCAAGGCGTGTGATCAATGCCGAGCAAGAAAGGCCAAGTGCGATGAAGGTCGTCCGGCTTGCAGTCATTGCAAAGAAAATAACTTGATTTGTGTTTATAAAGAAGTGCCCCCTCACAAGTCTGTGACCCGCCCTCCCCTCTAATTCGTCTAGGTCTTGGTGATCGCATGCTGACCGCCTCCCAAGACAAGAAAGAGCGACCCAACAAATGATGGATCGTGTGCAACAGCTGGAAGATGCAGTGATAGAACATATAAGACGGGTGGTATCTATGCAAGTTGAGCAAGGGAACCAGCTCACTGCTATTTTGCAAGGGACCGGAATTTCAGACACGAAGATCATACAGGCTGCCGAAACGCAGAAACAGTCACTCAGCCGACTGTCGAAACCAGACATCGCCGATCTCCTCCAGAAGACCGAGACTAAAGACGAGACAATTTCCAACTTCGTGAACCGGGAACTTGAGAAGGCTGCCGAAGGGGAACCACAAATGCTGGTAACTGGCGAGGACGGTGAACTTTCTATTCCCGTTGAGCATACGACGGCGGCCCACAAACTGCTCATGTGGCCGTCAATTAAAAGTCTTCTTGCCCCGCGCGAGTATGATGAGGATTATGTGATGAGGCTTGAGGAAGAACGTGGTCTGATCCTTGTTTACGGGCGGGGCGAAGGCCATAACGACAGCGAGGACCTGACCGCATCACCCCCGCCGAATGGGAATCCTGCCCGGGATCATACCTACCCCAATGATGCGGCTGCTGGTGGACCGTGGGATCCTGTACCTCATCAGAAAGGCACACCCATCAGAACCAGGCCAGATGCTCTGGATGAGAATGGGTTCTTCACGACGGATGCTGCTACCGTTCGCTGTTATTATCAGAGCTACATGGACCACATACACAAACTCCACCCGTTCCTCAACCAGAATGAATTGGAAGAACGAATGGAAAGGTTCATTGCACGGTACTGCCCTCCGGCAAATGCAACTTCAGCGCCCATTCTCAACGGCAATGGCAATGGCCCGCGGAGCGCAAAGCGAAAGCGATCCTGCGAGACTCTGCATGGTGCGGGCTGCGATGTCCCATCTCCCAGCTCCATGACGCCCGATAGCCTAAGCGGCCGTCGCGTCGAGAAGTCTTTGAAAAATGCAATCAGCCTTCTAGTTCTTGCACTTGGTAGCATCTGTGCAACAAAACCTCCCGTTCCTGGACCGGTTACTGATGTCCCTCTAAATTTTCGAGACGAGTGCATCCCAGGTCCAACCTCCCGAAACATGCTTTCACGGGCAGATTCCTTGTCAGCCGTGCCACCGCAAGGCAGCTTCTATTCTCAGGCGGATGGTCAATCCTTTTCTTCGATGGATGGTCGCAAGGCGTCTTCGGATCGCACAGGGCATGGGTTCCACCCCCGGAAACCGCGGAACATAGACGTCATCCCCGGCCTGGCATTTTATGCCTATGCGACTCAGATCTTGGGAAGCTTACAAGGTGCCAATGGCCTTGATCACGTTCAAGCAGCCTTACTTGCAGGATTATACGCCGGACAACTGGCGCACCCCTTTCAGAGCCACGGGTGGATCTATCAAGCAGCAAGAGCTTGTCAGGTGCTTGTGCGGACGTAAGTTCCAAATTCTATGCCTGTTATGTGCAGTATATGTCTGACATAGTGAGGCAGAAAACGGTATGAGCAGTACGTTGATGGACCCCTCAAAGACTCCATTGACTTCGCATATTGGACCTGTTTGCAACTAGAAAGGTATAGTCTGGGCCCGCTTCACACCGACAGGTCGTTCATCAAGCTAATCGCACCTCCGTGTAGTGATATTCTTGCGGAACTTGATCTTCCGGCTAGCGGCATATCCCGATCAGAAGGCCGGATTTCCTTGCCGAAAGGAAAATATACACTGACTTTACCGAACGAGATCTCTGCCCCGAGCACCATGATGATGTTCTTCTATTCCGCGCAGATTCACCTCAGAAAGGTTCTCAACCGCGTTCATACAGATCTGTACAAGGTTGAAAGTGAGTGAACTGCCCGCGTAAGTTCTCAACCATTCAGCTAACATCCACCCAAGGAAAGGGAGAATCGCGTTGGTCTTCCCATGTTCAAGAAATCCTGAGCATGAATTTGGAACTTTGGAGGAGCAGTCTGCCCGAAGTGATGCGCTGGAAAGACACGGATCCACCATCGAAAGACATCAATGTGGCCCGCATGCGTGCCAAATACTACGGGGCACGGTACATCATTCATCGGCCGCTTCTATTCCATGCTCTACATTTTGCCAACGACACCGGTAGCTCAGCATCGGTCGACTCGCCTACTGGATCAGCGATCTCGGGTTCGAGGTCACAACAAGTGTCCCCATCCCTGACCCACAGCCAACGGGCAATTGGCATGGCACGTCTAGCCAGTGATGCCGGCCCAACCGCGCGGAGCGCTCCAACTCCGACCCCAGGAGGTGGGAATTGGGCGTCCTACGCATATCGCGATCTCCAACCCAAGATGCGGAGAGCGTGCAAGGTGTGCATCGACTCCGCCATGCTGAGCACCGAGGCCTTCGACGGAATCGAGGGTCGTCCTGTTGTGACCAACATCTTCGGCACAGCTCACGCGTATGTTGCTGTTCTTAGTCCCCTACGTGCTGACACATCGTGCTGACCGATCTTCTGTTTCCTAGTCAATTTGGTAACATGTTGGTGTTGTCGGCTACGTATATGTCGAGTTTATCCGAGCTTGTCGATCGGAACGATTTAGAGCGACTCATGAAGCGAACTATCCGATTCCTTCTCCAGAGTCGCGAAATCTCGCCTAGCTTGCGAGCTGATGCGAAGATTCTGAGCGAGATATACGAGAAGATTTTCGGGGATACGATTGAAAGCTTCATCCAGGCGTGATTACGCATATGGATCTTTCCGATGCCTTAGCCTGAGACCGAAGAGATTCATGCAAATGATTGTGCGATACTCCTGCCATCATTTCTTTCCAACCACCCCTTATACTCCTCATACAACGCTTCTTGATGATTTGTACCCGATTGGCAAATCCGGCCCACGCGGGCTCTTTTTTTCCTGCTCAGTGTTCTGGGATATGTTGGTCAAACACGGGGTCATGCCCAGTGACTATATGTTACTCTTTGTGGATTGCTATCCAAAGCCTGTCTTTCACTTACTCAATGTATGTCTCATCGGTTGCCTTGGATCGATGCAGAGCAGGACAGCCACTTGCCATGCCCGTTATCATGTGTTGGTCATATTCGTTTTCTTTTTCTTTTTCAGGAGTTGATCTGGGCCAAGGGCATAGGCCGTGCTTTTGGGAGTTGATGTGGCGTCGACTGTCTCGTGCTCGCGAGGTGAACAGTGAAATGGGAGGTATATCTGCTTTGCATTTTCAGCGCATCGAGGGTGATAATCACGTATATTACAATGCTTGCGGTTTCTCTTTCATTATATTGCTCTTCTTTGGAGTTTGGTCGGGGTGGTCTTCCAATGCATTGTTAATATTCTGACCGAGGGTGGTCTGTTGAATGGCGACTGCCTTGTCGTCTGTGGTGCGGTGCACCTCATCCATCTGTGTATGGGTACTATTACACTGAGTTTTCTCCATTGTTCTTCCTTGTTATTCTTCTTCTCCTTTTCTTGGCCCTTCTTCTACCTAAATTTGTATATACACGAGCGATATCGACTCTATGCCGCTGAGGCCGAATGTAGCTAGACACCTTGTTGTGAGGAAAGCGCAAAGGCTTGGAAGAGAGGCTAGATGGCGTGCGCATGCAAGTAGATAGCCAACACTTGCATACAGTTGGATGTACTGGACTTATTGTACGCAGTAAGGCGGGGACTTAGTGTAGGTACCTAACAGCAGCTCAGCTGAGAGGGAGGGATGGGTGCAGAGCCGTCATTTCCGCCGGTGCACGTGCATCGATCGGTCGGCCCAGCCTCGCCGTCTTACTGCCACGGACTCGGACTTGCATCGATCGATCCACCAACCATTTAATCAGCTAAACAGCACAACACAAAACAGATTGACTGACAGCTCAGCTCAGCTATGTTACCTGAGTTCCATCGTCATTAGCCTATCCTCATTCACTACCCAGGTATTATCCTTTCACCCTTTCATCTGTTCAACTTCTCCAGTCTACCCGCCTTCTGACACAGCTTCCCATCATCCATGATAATTACCCCACATTCCTTGAGCCTTCCTTCCCACGCACACTTCCCTTCTTGATCATCATCATCATCATCATCATCATCATCATCATCATCATCTTCTTCTTCTTCTTCTAAACCGTGTCAAGTTCATCTGCCCAGCATCAGCCATCCTTGCTGAGTCTTGCCCAGCCCGCTAAGGCCGATTACTGGTCCAGTGCCTTCGTGAGTTTTTGACTGTCAGCCCGCCAGCCCGCCAGCCCGCCAGCCCCAGGGAGTGGCTCTGGTCTCCGCTTGCTTCCCCTTCCTTTCCCTCCCGGTTTCCAACCAGCAAAGATCCACGGTTCACTTTGTTTACTTTTCTTGGTCCTCCGGCTCCCCGAGTCCCACACAACAACCCACAACCCACAACCCATACCTTTACCGCTGCCGCCGATCTAACCACCACCTACCTACCTAGTCTATATTCATCCACCAAGCACACTAATCAATCACCCCAGCCTCCTCATCCTTCAAGGTTCGCCTTTGCTCTTTCCTCTCTTTCGCATGCGCTCTTTCTCCCCCCTCTCCCACCGCCCTGCCTTCTTCTCTCCCTGCTCTTCCAACCTCCCCCGTCCTTACTGCATCTTTGTTATCCCGTCTATCACTTTTCAGCTTTTGGATTCCCTTTCGCGCACAATTCCACTAATCCCCCTCCAGCGCCTGTCGTGGGTCAGTGACAATACCAATTTCCATTGCTTTGGCAATCAACCTCCCCACGGGTTGAAAATTTCCCCTATGGTTGCCTGAGCTGTTAGAGCGTTTACTGCTCGCTGCTTATCATGTTCAAAGCCCTGATGGGCGGGGGCCGCTCGTCCTCCGATGCCCGCAGCAGTTCGACTTCCAAAAGCAGTAGCCGCCGCCGCCGCACCGACTCGAGATCCTCCACAGTGAGCCGCAAATCATCACGGGGTGACGACCGTGATCGTGGCTTGGGTGATCTATCGACCTATCCGTCTTCCGGTAACCGTAGCAGGCGGTATGCCGCCAGCGCGACCGGCGAATCCGTGGCTTCGAGCTATGCGACAGCAGACCAGGGCTTGCCCGCTGAATCCGATCGTATTGTGATTGAACGCACCCCGAAACGCAGTGACTCCGACATCACTGACCGTCGCACTGGGGATCGGGACAATGGCGAGAGGGAGGACACATACGTCCGCAGGCGCGAGCGGGCAAGGTCCCCCAGTCGCGAGCGCGAGCGCATGCGACTGGAACGGGATGAACGCAGGAGTGAGGTGATGTCGGGTGGTCGTGACAGTGATCGTGCAGAGCGTCGACGGACACAGTCGGGCGATAGTTACGCAACAGCGTTCGCTGAGGATCCACCTACGTCGCGATCGAGGAACGAATACGATATCTCCGGTCTACCTCCCCACTCCGCACATTCTTATGACTCCATCCCAAGCACCTCGGTGTCGGGCCTCCCAAATGTGCCAGCATTCTACGACCCTCATGTGCAGCAGCAATTTCCCGACCAGTTCCCTACAACCTTCGCCGAACCGTACAGACCGCCAAATCCTGCTGGAGAAGCTGCGGACTACTATGGCGATCAAGGTCAATCGGTCCAGGACCAACCCGGCGTTCGTCCGAAGCCTCAGATGGTGATTCCGAGTAGCCAAGCGCATTTGATGACGGCTTCTTCGGTACCGAACCCGCCACCTGAGCCCAGTAGCTTGGGTCAGGTTGGCGCTGCGGCTTCGTACTACGATGACGATGCGGTTCCGGTTTCCTCGAATGCTCAGCAGGGCCCGACACAAAGCATATCGGCCCCGGCGACTAAGCCACAAAAACCACCCAAGCCATTCGTCCAGGTTGCCGAGGCATCACCGCCAGCGGTCGTACCCGCCGCATCAGTGGCCACAGCTGAATTCTCAGAGCCAGTGTACACAGAGTCTCCTTCAACCTACGCTCCGCCAAATCCTCCGATCGCACACAACCCATCCCCTCCGCATGGAATGGGCGCAAGTGTTGGGGCGGCCGCTGCAGGAGCAGCAGCAGGTTACGTGATGGGACACCATCATCATTCCTCGAGTGTCCATTCTTCTCAGTACACCATGCAGAATTACGAAGAGCTTTCCCAAACCGAGCTGGGTCACGGCGGTCTTGCGACATACCCCCCTCACCAGGAGGCAGCACTTCATGCAGCAGGAGTCGGGTACGCAGCAAGTCCACTCCATCCGCATCATGCGGCTGTCTACCATGGTGCTCCATTTCATTCTGGTGCGCTAGCCTTTCAACAACGTCAGCGTGGACCTTTGGAAAAAATCATCGATTTTTGGCGCGATACTGAAGCAGTGGGAATGTTCGAGGACTATACAGAGTCCATCGGTATCTGCAAATATTGTTTTGAGCCGGGCACATCATCTCGAGACGCACCTCGCAAGCATAACCACGGTTCTGGCCGCAGTCAGGGCGATCGTTATAGCACGGCCTCCCGCATCGATAAAGCAAGCCGCTATTCATCTTCCGACGATGAAGGGAGACGTCGCAAAAGGTCATCTGGAAGCTCATGGCTGCCTGGTTTGCTTGGAGGATATGCAGTCAAGTCGATCTTCAGCAACAAGGAATTCGACGAAAGTTATAGTATTCAAACAGGCCGAGTCGCGAGCTCACGGCATTCCTCTCACAGCAGTGAGGGCGCGTCAACCTCTGGCCAACGGAGTCAAACATCTCGTGGCGTGCATCGTCGGTCTAATCGCAGCAGATCCCGTGAAGGGGCTGACCGGAGCTCTTACTCGGACACGAGAACCAGCAAGTACGAAACTAGCCACGTTCGCTCGCGTTCAAGGTCTAGATCTTCGTCTCGGGCCCAGCGACACTCTGCCCTGAGAGATGCAGCGCTGGGTGCTGCTCTTGGCACGGCAACTCTGTCCCAGGTTGAGCCACGTCATGAGACTATCACCCGAGTTACCTCGTCCAAGAACAAACAGCGCAAAACATCCTCGTCTGACGAATCGTTCGTTGACATTTCACGGCCAGCTCGAAAGTCCATGAGTAGTGGTCTCAGTTCCTTTTTCACAGCTTCATCTGAGAATCGGCAGAAGCAGAGGACCAAGAAACGCCGGGGATTGTTTTCCTTCAATAACTCGTCGTCATCCTCCTTGGACGCGGATCTTGCCTTCGGAAGTGGCTTCGCCAGGAAACCCAAAAACAAGTCCAACAGGCGGAATCGGAAGGAGAGAGATGTGGACACAGCATTACTCAGTTTGGGCGCAGCAGCAACAGCCTTGGCCGCTTCATCTCATAGAAGCAGTCGACGACGAGGAGAGATTCTTGCCGGCAAAGACCCTCGATCGGGTCGGTCAGATTATGCGTCCTCTGCAACCAACGATGATGGATGGGAAGACTTAGATTCGGGCGACCAATCTTCCTCAAGCGTCAACTCCGCTCTCGCCTTTGGCGGCAGTGGGCTGTTCTCTAGCAGTGAATCTCAGCACTCGTCTGATTCCCAGACAAACAGGTGGACTTGGGGATGGGGAAGCAAGAAGAAGACAAAGAAGAAGAAGAAGAACAGGACAAGCTCCAGCCAATCTGAACACCGCTTGCCTTCCGGTGCGGCAGTAGCTGCCGGGCTCGGAACGGCTGCCCTCGCATCGGCTTATCACCGAGACGCGAAGTCATCCAGCCATGGTGCCAATAGCGTTGCAAGTCTTCAACAGATGGCGCCAATGCCCATCAATGAATCCTCGCCTCACAACGATTTCGACATATCGTCAATGCCTCTCAATCAGCCACCCTTAGTCCGACCAGGGCCTATTCCCTTACAACAACCACAGCCTGTCACACCGGTTTCACAAGCTGTATACACTAGTCAAGGGGAGTCTATCCACGCGTATAGTGCACCAAGCGGACTGCCTGTCTTCGAGGAGTCTATCATACCTCACGAAACAAGGTTCTATGACCGGAGTGGTGATCCTCGCACCAACAGAGTTCCAGAGTACGACAGGCAAAGCGAGATGGTGTCAAATGGTAGTCGCGCACACCGACGTAGCGACTCGTCACCTGTCTTCCCTACTGCAGCTCTCGAGGAAGCTCCCGTGTCCGGCGTGCAGCGTCGCTCCACAACCAAGGAACAGGCATCTGTTCAGTTCGACCTCACAGACGAACAGGCGGACAAAGAGCGGCGTTCCACTCGACAGGAAGAACTGGGACGGGTTGCAGGATATCAGAACGGGGTACAGCTTGTTGATCGAGAGCAGGAATTAGCATCTTGGGAGTCTGAGCATCGAGCAAGCCGCCACAGAGACCGGAATTATGATAGACGTGGAAGTCATGATGGGCACTCACATCACGACAGAGACCCAGTATCATGGGTTGGTGCAGCAGCAACAGGTACTATAGGTGCTGCTGTTGCAGCGACAGTGCTATCCGGTAGGGGCTCCTACGATGAAGCGTCTGAAGCCGCTAGCCAGCGGCGCCACGAGGAACGACGAGAGAAACGCAGGGCCGAAAGACGTCGGATCCCAGACTCGAGTTCGACAGCATCAAGCCTTCCATTGTCAGAAGAGTCGAAGCATGCGGTGGAGGAACGTCCGCAAACAGAGCGTCGACAGGAAAGTGTCAAGACCCATGCATTCAAGGATCTTTATCACAAAAAGCCGGTCTACGACAACTATGCGCAATTCTTTGCACCCGAGGAGCTTCGTTATAGCCCCGACACTTACAAGCGCCGGGAGCCCACCTCAATGCCGACCATCATCGAAGCGGAACCTGCGATTGAGTCTTTACGTCTGGCGGAAGAGTCCCATCCCGAGTATAGCGGTCTTCCATGGCCCGTGCCAGCACTGAAGCTTATTGAACCCACGCCTCCTCAAAGTCTCAGTGGTTCTGTCAAAGGTGCCTCGTCACCGATAACATTGGTTCCTGCGCGGCCCCAAGCAAGCGAACATACTGAGCGCCCGACAACTGGTTCACGTGTGTCGTGGGGCAGACACGAGACTCATGAGTATGAGGTGCCCTCCACTTCCTCCGAGCTGTCTGTTGAGGACTTCTCTAGAAGAGAAGAACAAGACCGACGGGGTGAACCAAGCTTGGCGCAAGATGTTTACGACATTCCCGAAGACTTTCGGGATGTTCCACGTTCTGGCAGCATGCCGCATGTGAGTGGGGCCGACATAGAATTCGCAGCTGCCGTGGCTGCAGCTACCGCCGCCGCAGGCTTCGACCCCTCCCTTGTCACGGATGATCCAACCTACCATACTACGCGGACATCCGCCGCCCCTGAGGCTGGCACTATCTTTGTCTCGCCATGGGACAATGCTGAACACCGGCGCACAGAGCCTCACGGCTTTGTCGAAGGGGAGGTCGAGACACCGGACGACGACGGGTATGACAAGGAGATCGGAGAGTTGTCCGGCAGAGATCATTCTATTAGCCCGGAGCACGAACCTCCTAACACTACTATGAACAAAGATGCTGCGCCACGGATCTCAATTGCCCAGGAGGTAATTGAGCAACTTAGCCAAAGACAGGAACCAAAAGACACTTTGAGACGGGTGTTCGAGACGAGCGGTAGTAAACCTACTGTAATCCTCCGCGGTCCGCGCGATGAATTTGCCGCGCCTGTGGAAGAGGTTCTTTCTATGCCTGGAGGATTTGACACAGGAGCGCCATTGACTCAAATGAAGACACCCAGTGACTGGAACAATGCGAATAAGGATGATTCAAGATCCGTGGTCTCAGCGCCTGTTCTTGGAGACATCGATGCGCCAACTAGACAAGAGAGGGAAGAGCAGAGTGAAAGCGATTCAGGGCCGAATGAAGATGACAAATCGTCACTTGCTGAAGCCGGCGCTTCGGACAAAAGAAGGAAAAGGCGCAAAAGACGTACCAAGCGTGATAGTGACCACTCTGAAAACACCGCTTCAGCCGCTTCCTCCCTCACTAGACTCGGAGACACTGCAGAAAAGTCTAGAAAAGCGGATGAAAAGGATAAGGAAAAACGTTCCGGAGGCTTTTTGAGTAACCTTTTTGGCTCGAGAGTTTCAGAGCCGATAGCTAGCAGCAGCTCATCTGCCGATAGGCGCTCCTCGCGCGAAGTTCAATCCGAGGTTGGCCCCCGGCGCAAAGAGAAGTCTTCTCGGCGGCGCAGTTCTAGCCGAGCCGACTCGCTGGACAACAAGTCGGAGACCCGGAAGAGCAGAGACCTGGACGATCAGAGCTTGATCGGGCCTGATAAAGAAAACATTAACCTTGAGAATTATAAGTCCAGCAGGCAGCGAAGGGAGGGCAGACGGCGACAAAGATACGATGATGTTCTTGACTCTGGAAGGTTGAAAGAGTATGAGAAGGTATAGTGACTGGCTGTCTTTCATTCCTTTTTTTCCGTTCCGTTTTGAATGACCTTGAATGACCTTGCATGACCTGTAAACATGACTTTACCCTGAATATCCCCACATGTTGCTTTTGAAATGCTACAAATGACCCACGTACTAAGATCTCTCTTCTCGTCTTTTCCCCCGTACAGGAACCGAGCTTCTCTCAGGAAGACGATGAGCCACGGGCTTTTTTAGGAGGCCGCCCTGAATTGCCAAGCCAGATAGACGAAGGTGGTTCGAATCATGGTGCTTCAGGGCTTGAGGCTTCTGCAATTACGGGCTTGGGACTTAATGTCTTGGATCAACGACTTAGAAGTCGCTCGGCGTCTCCGCCTGCATCAGAGAAGACATGTCAGCCGGCTCCGCTGTCCCAGAGTAGACCGACTTCGCCGGAGCTGAGAAAGGCCCAAGAGGCTCAAGAGGCTCAAGACGAGGAGTCAGGAGAAGGGTCTCGGCGGTCGTCTGTGCTGCGTACAGTGGATTCGCCCACCGCGGTTCCTCTGCATTTTCGCCGGCCTCCCACTTCTCCTCGGACAACTCGATCACCCTCACTTTCATCCGTGACACCTTCCCCAAGCTCTCCCACTCAGGGCCGTCACCGCCGACCAGCTTCAACAGAGTTCAAAAACTCTCGGGAGATCCGACCTCTCTGGCTCGTAGAACGGCATAGTACCAGCAAAGCTGAGCCTCAACCCGACGAGGCCCTGCCGTCGTTACCCTCAAGCAAGACAACATCAGCCAATGCGTCGGCCGAAGACCTCACGGCTCTCCCCGAAGAGAAGAACTGGGAAGTGGTTGATTTGAGTCAATACATCCATGGACCGCCACGACCCAGCGACCTGGACTTTTCTAACACCAAGGGCATGTCTGGTGACGATCATCACCACGAACTTCTCGATTCACAACAAGGGACTCCCACAGCTAATTCTTTCAATCACGTTCTTCACCATCCTCCGTCTAAGAGAGATGCACTGAAGTACGAGTTCCATTCTCCTTCTGAGCTTCTACAGGATCTTAGCTCATACCCTGATCTTCCTCCATCTCCGACTTTGAACGAGCTGCCGTCGGCGGAGGGCTCTTCACTTGGCCTGAAGGACGAACAAGGTACGGAAGCTAAGCAAACCATGGCCCCCATCTTTGAAATGCGGCCTTCAACCCCAGAGGACAAGCTTCTCCAACAACCCTCGGAGACCACTGACACGACGCCAACCCAAGCAACAACGGCCTTTCCGACGCAAGTGCACGCACCTAGTGATAATCTAAAATCTGCCGGAGTCGATGGTATGGCTGCTGCTTCTACAATTAGCGCAGATATTAATATTGGCCATCCATATGCCGTGGAAGGTGGAACAAGGCAAGAGACTCAAGACCGACTGGTCGCAGAAGATTTCGCTAGCGAAGCGACTCAGGCCGAAGGTCGCATAGCCATTTCTGAAACACCCGATCTGATGCCGTTGGATACTGAGGAGAAACGATCAACTTCACCTTCTCAGGCAGATATACCCACAGAACCAATGTGTCAAACTGACTCAGTGGTTGCGGCGGCGCAACGGTCATCTGAGTCAAGTCTTCCCCAGGAAGACAAAATAACAGACTCCGGAGGCCACCCCAAGGGTGATGTGGGACAGATGCACATGGAGATGCCTTCCGAGGAGCATGAACCTGAGACAGAGGGCTTCGATGCAGCAGCAAGAAATAGCACCAACGAAGCTACTCGTCTTTGTCTGGACGATGGACAGCTACGTTGGGGCGCATTGAACACCGAACCTCTATCGACTGTGAGTGAGGTCTTTCATCCGGAACCTGCAAATTTAAGAACTGCTTCTCCGACTGCAACCATCCCGGAGCCCGCTGTGGAATTTCAGGAGCCGGAGCCGGATAGTCCGGTCACAATTATAGCAGAGCCGACATTGGAAGGCGTGGCACAGGATGAACAGCCTCCTAAACCACGCGGTGAAGAGTCAAGTGCCCAGAAAGCCCCAGAACAAATTACCGAAGTGCCAGAGCCACTGCAAACAAGGACAGCCGATGCGGAAGGTGTCTCCAATCAAGCAACAGATGAAGTACGGTCCCCAAAAGAAGAGACTGATAAGCCGGTTGAGGAGTATTCCACGCCAGAGTCGCTGCCCAAAAGCAGAAGCATCGGTGACGAGCAAGACGGTATATCAGCCGACCAAGAAGTTATTCCCGGCGGTTCCAACCCGGCGACTGAGACAACGGCCGTACCTGGCAACGAGGCTACTGAGGGACAGCTCGATGTCTCTAGTACTGAGAGTGCATCGCTGAAGCTGTCGAAGAAGAAGAACAAGAAAAAGACAAAGCAGGGCAAAAGCACCGACTTGGATGCTCCTGAGCTCTCAACGCATCGTGAAGAGCCTACCCAGTCGCTTGTACAGCAACCTCGAATGGAGAGTTTAGAATCAGCGGAGTCTTCGAAGGAGGTGGAGGTGCTCTCGCAAGATCCACCTTCACATGAGCAAGTCGGCTCAGAACATTTAACTGCAGCCGTAGAAGAGCCAGCCGGGTTGGCAACGGATGAAGGGCCACTGCCAGCTGAGGAATCTCTCCTTCCCAAACAACTTCCGGCCGAAGTGGTAGACCCCGAGCCTGCGCATAGGCAAGCACGGGAAGCGGAAGGAACTACTCGATTGGAAAGTGACCGTTTCGCCGAAAGCTTCGAGCAGGGAAACCCTGCTGAGGCTCCTTTGTTGGACAGCGTCGCGAAACCTGAATTGGAATCTTTCATCGATGTTGAAGAGACAACCCCGGATACTGTGACTTCGGGCAAGAAGGCCAAGCGGGATAAAAAGAAGAAAAAGAAGAGCAAGAGCTCAGTTTCTATGACAGACAATGAGGGCCCAGCAACTATTGACATTACTGAGCCTTCCGTTGAGCCTGTTGCTGAGCCTAAGCCTATCGCTGAGGCTTTTCCTGAGCCCACCACTGAGGCTGCCCATGAGCCTTCCGCTGAAGCTATCGCTGAGCCCACTACTGAGCCTAAACCTTCCGTTGAGCCTTCCGTTGAGCATTCTACTGAGCCTTCCGCAGAGCCTCTCACTCAGGCTATCGCTGAACCCGCTGCTGAGCCTACTGCCGAGTCCCTTCAGGAAAATGATACGGAGAAGCTTGAATCCAGCAAGCAGGAGTCTACAATCAAGTTTGAGGAACCATCTGATGGATATATTATGGTGGAGCATCCACAGGAGATTCCTGACTCCTCGGAGGCAGGCACTGCAACTGTATCGGAAGCGCCTGCTTCGTCCAATGCCGTGGTCCATGAAGCACCTGCAAATAATACCGAATTCATGCAGCCGGGCTCGAAAGTTGCGGGAAAAGCCCCCCAGAAAGTGGACAAAGAGCCTGTCCCTATTGTTGGCGAAACAGTCGTGAGCGAAACTGAGCCCGTAAAGCCCAGCGCAACAGACCTACCAACGATAGAGGAGCCCGCAGCCCAGCCCGCAGAATCAGGAATTGGCAAAGAATCTCAAAATTCTGGCGAGCCCCTCGACCCTGATGCGGAACCTGTCTTCGTCAAGGTTGATAGCACTCAAGAAGATGTCTTTGAAGACGCTGAGGAGTTTAGAAAGCCTGAAGCCGTGACCAGTGATGACAATGAGCGCTCTGCTCTAGATGATCAGGTCGATCAGATGGTGTCACCAGCAGCCGTGGAAGAGGTTCTGACGGACAAGCAATTAACTGAGCCAGATTTGTTTGGCAGTGAGCATGAGCTGGAGCAGAAAAAGGACGAGAGTCTTGAGCGCCCTGCTCAGCATGACCTGACTGCCAAAGAGACCAACTTGGGCGCTTCTACCACCGAGCAGCTTCGCGACGACGTTCCTGTTCTAGTCGAGCAAGTCGATACACCTGAAACATCGATGACAAATGATGCCCAAGGTGCCAGTACAGAAACCGAGACTCTGTCGCGCAAAGCGAGTAAGAAGAAGAAGAAGAAGAAGAAGAACAAGCGCAAAAGTGAGACAGAGGCAACAGCAGAAGAACCCACCGTCGATGAATCCCAATTAGAGTCCTCTAGTCAACCAGTGCTCGAGGCTGAAGCTGAGTCAAACACGGAAGCTAGGCCTGAAGGCATTGGGGAGCCAAATGCGACCGGCGAGGATCCATCGAGTGCTGAGCCATCCAGGCAAGATCCCCTTGAGAGCGCTAAGGTGGAAGTTGTTGAAAGCCAAGAGGCCCAAGAAAGTGCCCCAGAAGCTGTGACTGGTAGTTCGGCTGAGCGTCAAACAGGCAACTGCGGCGAAATGAAGTTGGAGGCAAGTAGTGACGTGACCGAGGAAGATCAATCGAAGAAGAAAGGGAAGAGCAAGAAGAAAAAGAAGAACCGGAAGTCTACAATTTTGACCGACTTTCAGCCCGAGCCCGAGCCCGAGCCTGAATCCGTGCCTGAAATCGATCCCCCACAGGCTGCCGATGCGGGCTTTGCTACAGAACCCCTGCACCAAACAAGCGGTGAAGTTTCACTTGACGAAGGCCAGGATTTGCATTCAAAGAGCTTTGAGAATCCTTCCGGTGACGTGACAGCGGACGCCATAGTCCCGGACACAGAGCTTAACTCCACGAATCGTCCGGTGGAGGAAGGTGTTGAAGATAATGATGACACAACACATATCTCCAACCAAGAACAATCGGCAGACAAGGATGCTCCTGCATCTACGGGAGGTGCTCCAGCTGTTACGGAAGCTCCCGTTGAATCATCCGAGGCCATTTCTGCATCAAATGAGAGCGCCCCCGCTTCCACTGAAGAGTCTGCCTTCACCGAAGAGGTCCCCACTGTGACGGAGGCCCCTGTCGAGACTCCAGAGACCGTCCCTGTGTTGACTGACGAGACTTCTGCTCAGCCCGAAGAACATTCCACAAATCTTGAGGACTTTCCAGCTCGTACGGAGGATGACCTTGCCGCGACGACTCCACATAGCAAGCAAGAAGAGCAGGTTGTGACTGAGGAATCGAACACAATAGCTACGCGTCAGAAAGACCAAGCACCTGAAGAGCCTCCGATGACTGCCGCGCAAAAGAAGAAAGCCAAGAAAGAAAAGAAGAAGCTACAGAAGCAGAAGGCTAAGTCATTGGATGACACTTCTCTGTCTGAGCCCGGAACGCCCAAGACCTCTGAGAGCCCCCGAGATACGGAATTTTCAGCTACTGAAGAAATTACAACTCCTCTAGATCTTTCAAGGCTGGAGACCTCTCTGGGTGACAAGAATGAGGAACAGGCGTCTGCCAAAGAGTATCCTCAAGATACCGCCACAGATGAGGCAACAGCAGCAGCAGCAAAGGAGGGAAACATGGCCGAAAACTCCGAAGCGATGCCTGAAGCCAGAGACTTGAGCAAAAATACATCAACCGAGCCTCAGACTCTTACCAAACCAGCCGACGAGCAAGCCGGAGATGAAGTTTCTCCTGTTGCTGAGATGAAGTCCTCACCAGAAATATTGGCAACTGCCAAAGCACTTCCAGTTGAGGGGCGAGAAAATGCTCATGCCGACAAGGGAGATGTGGGGAATAAAAATGAGACATCTGATGCACTGGATACTTTAGGGCCTAGTGTCGAAGATCCGGAGGGTCTCACTGATACACGTATAGACCCTGAACAACAGAATCCAGACCCCGCTGAACAACCGCAAGAACAGCCTGAGGCCGTCACCCTTCCTGCCTTGGATCCTGTAACTCACCACGAAGAGCCAAAATCCGAGCTTGCTGCAGATCAGGAAAAGGACGACGCAGTAGTAGCAGGCACAGAAGTAGCTACTGCCCAGAGCAACACACCAACTCATGGTATCTCCGAAAGTACGGGTAAGTCTGAGGCAGATGCTCAGGCAAGCCTGGTCGACAACAATCCCTCCAAGGTCAACGAGTCTCAGGACGATGTCGTAGCTGATTCGCGAGAGGAATCAGTTGAAGATGAGCCTCAAACCTCGTCTTCAGTCAAGTCGAAGAAGGACAAGAAAAGAAAAAAAGAAGAATAAATCAATGTCCTTAGATGAGACACCGGAGGCTGTCCTGACAGCCGAATCGACCGAGCCTGTCGAAGCGTCTTCTGCAGCAAACATCGAAGCCGTTCCCTCTACTAACGACGCAGAGGTCACGGCAGCTGCGGACGTTAGTTCTAATGAAGTGACTGAGCAGACTCAAATAGTCGAGGACGCGCTTCCAGGCGAAGCCATGCAAGGGTCCCAGGACGAGCCCAAGCGTCAATCGTCAGTAGAGCGTTCGATAGAGGTGTTGGAAGAACCCGTATCAGAGCCCGTATCAGAGCCCGCAGTGTCCGAAAACCAACCCGTGGAACCTACGCCGGAGCTCCAGACCGCAAAATCCAAGAAAAAGGCTAAGAAGGACAAGAAAAAGCGCAAGTCCGTGGCCTTTGCAAATGAGCAGTCTACAGACATAAGTGAGCCTTTTGCGGAGGCTAGCGAGGGATTACACCAGGACATCACGCAAACGCCTGGAGACGACGCTTCAGCTGAGTCTAGCAATGCAATTGAGGCGTCTCTTACCGAGGAATCTGGGCAGAACGAAGGCAATGAATCGATTCCTGTCAATGAAGAGTTCCCGAGCTTGGTCGATGAAATTGCACCGTCGAAAAGCAACCCAGATGTCGCTGATGAGGCTTATCCGGAACTCGATGCTCAATCAGCGAAGGAGACTGTTGATTCGCCTTCGGACAACATAGAGAAAGAACCGACAGCTCCAGGACTGGACAATGAGTCTCAGGCGGCAGAAGCATCCACTCAAGAATCTCAAGTTATGGAATCAGCTGGTATGCCTGCTGGCAGCGCCGAAGAAGCGGAAGGAACTTTGGCCATTTCAGAAACAGCGCATGACATCCCCACCCTACCAGAAACCACCGTGGCTGAAAGTCTAGAAGCAAATGACACGTCCGAGCCTTCTTTTTCCAATACCCCGGAGGACCAGAACCTCACTGAGACTACCGAGCCGGAAGTCGGTTCCGCCATGTCCAAGAAGGATAAGAAAAAGGAGAAAAAAAAGAAGCGCAAGTCATTAGCTCTCGCTGAGAATGCTACTGCTTCGACTCCAGAGGCCGAAGTTGACAGCACTGCAACGGAAACGGCAACCCCTGCTGAGCCAGATACAGCCGTGGAGATTACGGCTCCTGAGACCGATCGTGCTGAGGACGCGGTGCAGCAAGCCGAGCAAACCGAGCGGGTCGAGCAGGTCGAGCAGGCCGATGAAAATACCGCTTCAATGTCAGCGAAGGCAAGGAAAAAGGCGAAGAAGGAGAAGAAGCGCTTGTCAAAACTCCAAGATGATGCGAATAACGCTGCTTACAATGAAACCCTGTCTTTGTCGAAAGGCGCAGAGATCCACGCCGAAGAACCTCAAGACCCAAGCGATGTCCAATTAGCAATCGAGACCGAGACCGCGGAAACATCGCAGGAGGCGGCAATCATACCTGCCGAAGATGACGGTAAAGATATTCAGTCCCACGGCACCGAACTGCACGGCGGAAACGATAAAGATCTGACTTGGACTGATGACATGGTTCCGCAGGTAGAGCAACAGCAAGCAACTTCGCCAGCTTGTCCTCCCCAAGTCGAACCTGAGAACCCCGAATCCGCGCCTGCACCAGCCTCTGTGAACTCCGTTGAAGCACTTCGGGACATTATTCCGAGCAGAGAGGGCTCAGAAGAAATCGAGTCATCCGTGGTCCAAGACTCGGCACAAAGGGAGGCGGCGGATGAAGAACTGGCTACGCTGCGACCTGGAAATGCAGGGAAGGAGAGCGAGTTTGAAGCAATGATACCGCAAGAAGAGGATAAAGTTGGCGAGCAGCAGACTACGGGATATGTCACCGAGCTCCCAGGTCAAGATAACGTGGAGGATACGAGTATTGCATCGGTCGACAGGAGAGAATTCGAAGGTGTTGAACACACTGAATCCCAAGAGCAGTCTTTGCCTGCCGAACCGGATACAAAGTACGATGCTAGTCCCCCGGCAGCGGACGAGGAACCAGCCGTCCAACCACTCGAAACTGTTCCTGGGGTGGAAGTAAGCAAGGACAACTCCATACCTGATGCGGATATTCCCGGAGATAAGGCCAAGCGGGAAAAGAGCAAGAAGGACAAGAAACGGAATAAACGCCAAGCAGAGACAGCAGCCAGCGGTCATCATCAGGAGGAACAGGTGTCTGGTGCCACAACTGTAGTTGAAGATGCAGGTCTTGCTGCAACACTAGCTCCTGCTACAGAGGTGAAGCTAGAGCTGGACACATTGGGACAACCTGATTCAAGTTTACACAAAAAAGCTGAAGCGGAAATCGCTGATACTCAAACGAATGTCCATCCTGATGAAGGGCTCGAAAACGCAAAAGATATCCCACCTGTGACCTTTCTTGAGGATGATATTCCAGCCGGTGACCGTGAATCAGGTTCTGTAATCCCTGAGATTATTGTTGAGGGGGGTTCTGTTTCGAAAGCTGGCGACTGGAAGGACCATGTTCTACAGCCTGTTACATTAGAAGATGCGAGGCTGGAGCTTCCAGAATCAGAGGCTACTCCTGATGTTGTTGTTCTCGATGATGCTTCTCGCGAGGTTGCGCCAGAACTTGTTACGCCTGAGCCTGTTGCTTCTGAGATTGTCACTTCTAGAGACATGGCTCTTGGTGAGGAGGTTGAGCCTGACGTTGGCAATTTTGAGGTTGTTCCAGAGGTTGTTCCAGAGGTTGTTCCAGAGGTTGACCCAGGGGTTGTCCCAGAGGAGAATGTCCAAAAGGAGTTTGTTCCTGAAGCTGTTGTTCCTGGGCAGATTCCTTTCCAGGAGGAACCTGTTGCTGAGGCTGTTTCTCAGCAAGGGGCAATTCCTGAGACTGTCTCCGAAGCCGTTCCAGCGGAACTGGAAAGGTCAAGCGTCACAGCACCACAAATTGAATCGCCAGAAGCTGTGCTGCCAGGGATTCTCCGCCCGGAATCGCCCGTTGCAGAAGTTGAAGAAGCAAAGACCGACGTTGCGGGGCCAACCCTGATAGACTTGATCCCAGAGGCTCTGGCTCCAGTCCCTGCAAATGAAAATTTATCAGAGCCAGATGATATTCCTTTGGAGCCCGTGTTCCAGGGAGACTCGGCCCCAATCCCGGATATGACACTCGATGCAAGTCAAGAGCCAAAGGCATCTAAGGAGTCTCCTTCCAAGAAAATAAAAAAGAATAAGAAAAGCAAAAAGGCATCACTGTTGAATGAAGAGACTACGAGGCTCCCGGAGCCAGTTGAAACGTCGGTTGAGGCTGAGCAGGAGCCGAATAATCTGCCTAAGCCAGCAGATACCCCCGAAACCATAGCTGAAAACCGTGTTGATACTGAAGAAGTTCTGGAATTGAAGGCCGAGTCGAGCGGTGCGCAGGAGGACTCAGGCCCACTCGATCAGACCGAGGATCTCCGTTCAATGATCGAAGCAGCTCCTAATCGTGAAGACGGTTCTGAGCAAGAGCCTATGCCTCATATGTCAGAGCCACAGGCGTCATCATTAGCACAAGGCGTGATGGATCCGAAGCCGACGGAAGGAACCCTGAATACGGCGGGGGACTCCGCAGAGGCGATAGTAGAAGCTCATCACGAGGAGACTGCTGAAGAGATGAATCATGGGAGGACTTTAAGCCGCAAAGAATCAGCGAGGAAAAAGAAGAAGGCCAAAAAGGTAACCGAAGGAGACCAAGAGAAACTGATGAAGCCGGTTCTTGCGGAAGACGCAGCATCAGACGAAGCCGCTCCGGAAGAGTCAGTACTTGGTCAAAATGAGCTCGAGAAGAGCGTTCCCGAAAGCGCCCTGTTGCAGGATACAAGTCATCATGCTGCCCCGGAAGGGACGATAACTTCACAAGAGGCTATAGAGCCTCTACCAACAAAGAAAGACTATGGTCCTGAATCCTCGCCGCTGGGCAGTTCAGATGCCGACAAGCTCACAACACGCAATGATCTGTACCCATCCGCGGAGCAAGTAAGCTTTAATGAGGTTCAGAAAGTTGAAGACAGTCAAGCTCCAGGATCCAGATCGAATGATGACTCCAAAGCTCTTTCGGAATTGCTTCCGGAAACTCCCCTGGTCAAGAACGATGAGATGAACAATGAAACGGTAGAAGGCTCTTGGATCGAACCAGATACTACGGTGCCATTGAATCGGAAGCTATCTAAGAAGGAGAAAAGAAGGGCCAAACAGAAAGCTGAAAAGGAGGCTGCTCAAACAACGCGGCAAGTGCAGCAAGTTCAGTACGAGATACAAACCAGTCAAGCAGAAATACCTCCTGTCTTGCCAGCAACCAGCATTGTACATGCCGAAAGGGTACCCATCAATCCATCCGAAGGTAAGCCTCAGGAAACAGACCCTACGTTCGAGCAGCCCGCAGAGGATGATAATGGCTGGCCCTTGATAGACTGGGGGAAAGCACAGATCGATACCACAGAGCGAACCCCAGATTCGTCCCCAGAAGCCCGCGCTATTCCCTTTGAGCCAGGCATTGCCGAATTCGATGAGACTGCTATCCCCGAAGGTATCACAAGACGATCGAGCTTGCAAGGCAGATATAGCAGAGCAAGAAATTTTAGCCTATCACAAAGACAAGATCTCCGAGAAGGCGAATTTCGGCTTGACACAGCTCCCCTTGCAATTGACGCCTCCACTACAGAAGGAAAAGAGACTCGAAAAGATCAGCTTGAGAATGTGGACCACGAAGAGGAAGGTGCTCGTGCCCAAGAACCCGAGGCTCAAACCAGCAAACCAAGCCTAGTAGCAAGTATCTTTCCGGAGCTAGAGCGCGGCTTTTTCCGTCGGCCGGCTTCGATTCCAGATCTCGGGTCAGCAAAAGATGGGGCTGAGGAAGAGACCATTGGCAAGGAAGCGATTCGCGACAGCGACAAGGTCTTGGAAGCTCCCATCGCGACCGAAGAAAGTTCGGGCAACGAGGATCCTACGCCTGAGGTGAAGCTGGATGACTACATGACTACGACAGAGCAGCAAACCGGGCAAGTGGATGAAGCTGAAAATCCTGTTGTTGACGTCGAGGTTGGCCCTGCATACAATGTCTCCGTGCTTTCGGGCGGGCCACACGAAACATCCCGATCGATCGAGATTCAATGGGAGGAGATAGAGGAGAAGGATCAACATGCTGCAACGCACGCCGACACACCCACCCAGCATCAGATCCCTCTATACGCACCGTCACCCCTGCATGAACGTTCATCGGTGCTGGTTCGATCCTCGCCCCCGATTGACGTGGAAATTGGACTGCCGACACCGTCGCAACCAGGATCTACGTGTGAGCTTCGACGCAGCCCTTCGATTCATGGGCGGCACGGGCAAAGCACCACCCCTCAGCGTCGACCATGGTCTCTAGACGAACAGTCAAGTGCATCAGGAAGAACGCCTTCACCGCCAGGAGCGGGTCGAGGCTCAGCCTCGCCCCCCCGGACGCCACTGCATACCATCAAGGAACATGAGCTCGGGGATCAATCGAAGAGACCCACCAGCCCCAGTCGTGGCACGCCCCATCTGGAGATGAAACCGGAGCATGTGCTTTCACCCACTCCTCAAACTCCTCCGCCAAGCAGGAAGTTCACAGACAATGCTTTAGCTCGCCAGGCCTGGCCAACATCCAAAAGGGGCGACGATGATGATGATGATGAAGTGGAGGGAGTACAAAAGCGTCTACCGGACAATTGGCGGGGGATTCCGAGCGATTTATCATCAGGTGGATCAGGAAAAATGATGAAAACGCCTGAACAGGAAAAACCAATCCTGCGACCAACGAGGAGTAAGCGCTCATTAAGACGAACTCCTCGCAGTATGAGCGGGGGTGATTTGCGGGCGGTCAGTCAAGTGCTGGAGGCGGAGGCGGGCCAGCCTCCTTCGGCTTCTGCCTCGGACCTGAACATTGAGCGCATCGCTTCTTCTTCGTCCTATGACCCCGTCACCGACAAGGGCAAACGGCCCCTCCGAAACATGACCGATGTTTATGTAAGTGGATTTCTCTACTTTGGCCGATAGAAAGAAAAAATCAATCACAATAACAAGAACTAACCATGGTTGTGTTTGTTTGTTGTTGTCACAGGAGGGGTGGGGAGAAACACCCAGTTCGCCTCGGTCGCCGAGCCGACCGCCCAGCATCCGCCATCGTCGCAGCATGCAACACCTTCAAGAACTCGAATCCCGTCTCGATTCCCTGATCTCCGAAAATCGCCTACTCGTTGCTGCTCGCGAAGCGGCCGAAGATAAATTGCGTAATGCTAGTGTAGCTCGTCGGAAAAGCGACCATGCCCTCAACCGAAGCGATGCTGACCTGCGCGACCGGTCAGCAGAGGTGGAACAACTCAAGAGCTCAGTCGAGTGGCTGCAGAAAGAAGTCTCCCGATTGACAGGAGAAAACGAATCTCTGTTGACCACGAATTCGGGTTTGACCGCCACCCATGCCTCCGAAGTTCAAGCCATGCAGGGCGCTTACGATCGCAAAATTGAGGAACTGCGTACTGCAAATCAGCAACTCTCTACCGAAATGCAGACCAAGATTCGTCAGGAGATTGACGGCGCCGTGTCGCAGAAGGATCACGAGCTCCGACGATTGCGAGAGGAGCTGGAGACGACCCGCGACAGGGTCAAACAGCTACAACAACAGATTGCGGAGAATATGCGGGACGAGGTGCTCGTCTTTCGCGATGAGGACTACTTCGATGCTGCGTGCCAGAAGCTCTGCGGGCATGTGCAGCAGTGGGTCCTGCGCTTTTCTAAACATTCCGATCATCGTCGCTGCCGCAAGCTAAGTGATCTGCAAGACGAGAAGATCGCCGACCGGTTCGAAAATGCCATTTTGGATGGCTCCGAGGTCGACCTTTACCTTGCCGACCGTGTCCGACGTCGTGATGTGTTTATGTCGGTCGTGATGACCATGGTGTGGGAATACATCTTCACTCGATATCTTTTCGGCATGGATCGCGATCAGCGACAGAAGCTCAAATCACTGGAGAAGCAGCTGTCCGAGGTGGGGACGCGGAGTTCGATTCACCGTTGGCGAGCCACTACCCTGACCCTGCTTGCACGACGACCAATATTCTCGAAGCAGCGGGAGACCGACACTGAAGCGGTGGCTCTCGAGATTTTCGACACGCTGTCACGTCTTCTTCCGCCGCCTAGCAATGTTGAAGCGCAGCTGCTGGATTCTTTGCGCAAGGTGCTGCGAGTTGCTGTCCATCTGTCGATTGAGATGCGTACGCAACTGGCGGAGTATATCATGTTGCCTCCGCTGCAGCCGGAATACGACACTAATGGCGATCTCGCCCGCCAGGTCTACTTCAACGCCTCGCTAATGAACGAGCGCAGTGGCGAGACCACGTCGAATGAAGAGCTGGAGTCTCAGCAGGCTGTGGTTCGCATTGTTCTATTTCCCTTGGTGGTGAAGAAGGGTAATGATGCGGGTGACGGGGACGATGAAGTGGTCGTCTGTCCGGCCCAAGTGCTCATTGCACGACCAAACAAGGATAAGAGGGTGTCCAAAATGCTCAGTGGTGATCGTATGTCGCTCGATGCCACCCGATCGGTGCACAGCGCAGCTCCGTCGTCAACTATGGACTTGAGCAACGTGATTTGAGGCGTCACACTTGAATCATGAGAAGCTCAAGATCCGTGGTGGATCTGACGGGGTATAGAGTTGCACTCCGGCTCTTATACCCTCTATCTCCTTGGATACCATCTGTTCTCCTCTTTTCTTCTCTTTTTCTTTCTTTCCCGATTCTTACTTCCCAGGGAATTTGCACTGAAGGCGTCCTGGACAAGGGAGGACTGGCTGGGTTAACGGTAATGAATAATTTCAGATGCATGAGGAACTGTTCATCCCCAGCATCGGCAAAATTGATGATGTTTAATGATGATGATGTCCGCAATCTCTTTTAGAGTTGACGATCTATCACGGCCTTTACTTAGGTTATTCACGTGTTGTTTATGGTTCTGTATTTGTTTACCTTTCTCCTGTTGGACAGTGGATGAATAAGGGTGTGTAATAATTCTTTATATGTACATGATGCGATGGATGAAAGTTGTCCATGCTTCCGATCTTCTTTGGATAAGAAGTAATTGTAACAATACGCGACGAGTAACGAGTCAACTACAGTGCGAGTCAACTACCGTGCCGTGGGCGCGTGATGTCATGATGGCTGGAGTTGAACCTTCGAAGAAGAAGGCGGTGAGCAGCCGAAAGTGGACTGGGTCTAGCCTAGGCGTGTGCGTGTGCCGTCATGCATTGAGCATCGACCATCAATCAGTCAGACCCTCTCCTTATCTCTCTCTCTCTCTTCCTCTCTCTACAACCTCTGACTCCTCTCTTCCGTCTGTCTGCTACCACTTACTCTACTATTTCACTCTACTTTTCCTCTCTGGACAAGTGCTTGTCTTGCGCATACGTCGACGTACCTCCCCTAACCCCCCATGTTCCACCCAAGTCTGCCTTTCACTCGCCAATCGCTCCTCGTTCGTCGCCCCGGGCCCTGATGAGGTGTCTCTCTGCCCATGCTATGCTGAGCTCGACAAGGCGCCCAGCTCCTGCATGAACATTCAACCTTGCATTCTTACAGATCTCCCCTCGTTCGCGTCTTAGTCCGTTTTGTCTTATTTCTTCTATGGTCGTATTTTTTGTTTCTGTGACTGGTTTTAATTATTTTTGGCTTTTTTTCCCCCGAAATAGACTCGGCGCGCTGGACTGGATTACTCGATTGATGATTCATCGGTCTAGCTATTGGTCCTTCAGTGTTCCTCCCTGCTGCTGTTCTGAAAATCCGGGCCTGTTTATTTCGCTGCCACTTGCGTTTTTGGACCGATCCTCGTGCATGCGGCCCTAAAGCCCCTCCTCAAGCATCATGCAGCCTACACCGTCAACTCCCCGGCAGACCGCCCCCAGCCCTAGCAAGCGCTCTGTTCACAACGGCCGAGGTGCGGACGCCAATTCGGGAACACCTCGTGCCTCTGTCAACCTGGAGGCTTCCCGGCCGGGCATGAAGCCGGATGATGGTACAGCGAGCAGAGCAGGAACGCCCAAGTCTACCAAGCGGCGAAAACCCCGTCATCGGAAACGCCGTAATCGCCGGCAGTCGTTCCTCGGTGCAGAAGATTCCCACCCTGGCGCGGCTGGATCGTCGGTCGCTGATCCTGAGGATCTGAGCATGATGGCAGCAGGGCAGACCAACGCGCAGGTACCCTTACCCTTCTACAACCTGAGGCGGGATCTCAGCAGCACGAGCCTTGAGAGCGAGGCCTTGCTGGATCATCGGTAAGTGTGGTCTGATCGACTCCCTTGCGGGTTTCCAACCTTATCGCAAAGGTCTGGTGTGGCTAACAGTGGACATTGCGGTGCAGTAATCAACCTTCTATGCGGCCTCGGAGAGACAGCCGCCTTGGGCAGTCGTTTCGGCCGGGATCGCTCTCGACTCCTTATCGACTTGCTGGTGAGGCCGGTTCCCGCGGTCTATCGTCGAGGGGGAAGTCCTTTCGGACAGGGGAGGACAGCGGTGGAGAAGATGTGAATGATCGAACGCCATTAATCCCGCCATCCTCGGCCCATAGCCCTACGGTTCCCCGATATGGGACGGATTCCAAGTCCAGTCCGTTCTCCTTTCGTCAACGGCGTTCTTCGGGCCAGTCTGGCTCGTCGCGATGCTCGCCCCGAGCGATCCCGAGTCCTGGCCTCGTGGAGCATGATCGTGACTACGATATCAACAATCCCCCGTCCATGCCCACCTCGCCCAAATTGGGGCCGGAGATGAACTACGACGATGCGGTGGTTACGGGGGCGGAATTCGACTTCATGCTGGCCAAATCCATCGACAATCGCATGGAGAATCTGGCTCGTTCACACGATGTGCTGATTGATGTGGATGCTGGAGGGGCCAAGGGACCCCAGCCGTCCATGGGATCCTCGCCTCCTTCGCCGCACATGGCTCCTCATGAGGGCCTCCGGCGCCGGAAAACCATGCCCGCAGAGGAAGATGTCTGCTTCCCAACGGAAGCAGCATCGGAACTCGCTGACGAGGACGAGCTGCGGGCGCCCCGGGAAGACCACCGTCGACGACGGCGCCACCGGGAATGGCCCGAACTGTCCGTCCTAGATGAATGGAGCCGGCAAGAGAAGGAGGAGCGGTCCGGGGCTCTGCGTGCCAAGACAATCAGCGAGCCGATGCTCGTTGAGGGTCGTCTTCGCCCTCAGTATCGACTCTGGCGCCGGGAAGAGGAGGAAGCGCCCTACCGATTCACTTACTTCAACGAGGAGTTCCAGAGCACCATCCACGCGCAGACTATCTCCGAGTTGGTACAGCCGGGTGGTAGCTTCCGCGAGTTGTTCATTCCCGACCCACCCGAGCTGGAAGTCTCATCTGACGAGGATGAGAGCGAGCCGGAAGACCACCACGGGGAAGAGGCTCTAGGCAATAACCATGGTAGTCGCCAAGGCAGCCATCCTGGTACTGGACACAATGACGCTAATCGGACAGGATATTTCAATCCGGCCAATCACAGCGGTGATGTCAATAATAACAATCATAACAACCACACTCCCAAACAACATCCACGGATGTCGGTGATCAGCGAGGCCGTCTCGGAGGCTCGAACGTCAACGGACGTCTCCCCTTCCCGGAAGCAGAGCCAACCGAGACCTAAGCGCTACGGGCCCCGGCCAACCTTCTGGCTCGATGTGCTGTCCCCGACCGATACCGAAATGCGGGTACTTGCCAAGGCCTTTGGCATCCACGCGCTGACAACAGAAGATATCATGATGCAAGAGGCGCGCGAGAAGGTGGAGTTGTTCCGGAACTACTACTTTGTCAACTACCGGACCTTCGAACAAGACCCGAACAGCGAGAACTACCTCCAGCCCGTCAACATGTACGTGGTCGTTTTCCGCGAGGGGGTGCTCTCCTTCCACTTTTCGCAGACGCCTCACCCGGCGAATGTGCGGCGGCGCATCCGGCAATTGATGGACTACCTGATTCTGAGCTCGGATTGGATCTCCTATGCGCTGATTGACGACATCACCGATGTGTTCGGGCCCTTGATCCAGGCCATTGAGGATGAGGTCGACGAGATCGACGAGAAGATCATGCAGATGCATTCCGATGAGCGCGGGCTTGTGTCGAACACCAAAGACGACGAGAAGGACAGCGTCTCCACCTCGTTGGCGCCCGGCGAGATGCTCCGGCGCGTGGGGGTTTGCCGCAAGAAGGTCATGGGGATGTATCGACTGCTGAGCAACAAGGCAGATGTGGTCAAGGGGTTTGCCAAACGGTGTAACGAACAGTGGGAGGTGGCGCCCAAGTCGGAAATCGGCCTGTACCTGGGCGATATTCAGGATCATATTATGACGATGACGAGCAGTCTGACCTACTATGAGACGTAAGTTTTTGTTATTTTTTTCCCCCCCATTCTTGGTCACGGCGGTTTTGTGGTGTACTGATATGGGGCGGTGATTTTACTTAGGCTTTTGTCGCGGGCGCATTCGAACTACTTGGCGCAGATCAACGTTCTCATGAACGAACGGCAAGAACAGACCGCCGATGTGCTGGGGAAGCTGACGGTGCTGGGAACGATCGTCCTGCCACTGAACATCATCTGTGGTATGTGGGGGATGAACGTCAAGGTACCGGGGCAGGATGTAGACAGCCTGACCTGGTTCTGGTCTAGTAAGTTATTTTTTGTTTATGATTCTCATCTCCACCACGGTTGGTGGGTTGCATCTCCGGTGAACCAGGGTACTAATTGCATGGGTACAGTTACCGGGGGATTAATTCTGTTTGCTTTCGCATCATTCTACATTGCCAAGCGCGTGTATGGGATTGTATAGAGTTGCTTTTGGGGCGAGGGGGGGAGTTAACTGTATTGTGTGTTGGCGGCGTCCTTCTGGACAGCTTCTCTGGAGTAAGATCGGAGGGAAGGAAGGGAGACTCGTGACAGGTGGGGGAGGGGGGGATTTACGGGTCCATCGTGTGATACTGCTGCTGTCATTCTTTATCATTCTTAATGTTGGAATCATTCCTGGTCTCGAGGATGATCCTATTGTTGCAGTACCTATCCTTGCTTCCTGTTTCCTAGTCTCTATTTACCGGGAGTAAGCCAATCAGGCGGGAAGCAAGTAAGTACTGAGTATCTCTACCAATGTAAAAAGTATAGATGAGTGTGTTTCAAATATCTTAATTACCTCGATGAGGTAATTTTGATGATCTTATTAATGGTTCGAATAATAATCTTTAATAATTCCAAGGCAGGCTCGGATGAAGTCATCATGACTGGGGGAGGATCAGTACATCTTGTGACAGGCGGTAAGAGAGGATTACCTTCACGCGGCTGGTAATCTTACCTCAGTTGCGTCACTACTGGTAATATTTCTTCCTTTCTAGTCATGTAAACTACTCGTAAACTTACTCCGTACTCCGGGATACCTCATCCTTCTCTCTCTGTGTGTACAGTAACTTACTAGTATTCAGTACTTTCCTTCTCTTCCTTCTCGTTCTCTTCCTTTCCTCTTCTCTTCTCTCTGCTCGCCTTACACATACAACATACACACTTCTCCCCCCTCCTCCTTTCTTTTCTCTCCTTCAGCTTTGGTTATTGTCCAGTTCAGGTCAAGTCAGGATGTGAATGTCTTCCTCCACTGTCTCCATTCCCATTAGCCACCTGTGAAGGACACTAGAGCTGCCGGTGCCTTGACGTGGGCGACTGTCATTGGGTGTGAGTGTGCCAGTCCCCCTGAGTGGGCAAAAGCCAGCGGGTGTCGCCCTTATCACCACACACTGTAAGTTACCCACCACTACACCACCACTACACCACCACCACCATCATCATCATCATCATCATCATCATCATCATCACTGCCACCACTGCCACCACTGCCACTACTGCTGGTACAACACCTCCTCCTCCTCTGTCTCTGGCTTCTTTTCAACCTTCGCGAATGTCCTTGCGTCCTGCCACCTGGGCCCGCACCTGCCAATAGAACCCGCCCCCCCCCTCCTCTCGATCCCTCCACCCTCCTCCAGCCTATCCACATCGCTCTCACCTGATTTTATGTCCTCCTATGGTCCTCGACTAACTCACCAACGGCTTGGAAGCTTGTTCTAGACGTTGTCCATATTTCCCACCACCTACACACACCCACCACACACACACACCACACACCACCGACCACCTACCACCACTCCATCCCCTCCCTTCCCCTCCCCTCCCATCCCACTGCTTAATCAAGTTATGTGCACCATTGTCTCCGCCCTTACGGCTTTGGTCTGCCTGGATCTTTACTTGGTTTTTTCCTGACTCGACCTTTGCGCAATTCACATACATCCTCAGTCCCAATATTTCCCCCTCCCTCTTCCTCTCCTACAACCTAAATCGGCTGCTACCGCTACCGTGGAGACTATTGTTTATCCTCTCCGCGCTATCTCGATAACGGTTTCTCCCGCTCCGAGGTGCTTTGTCCGTTCGCAGCATGTGGCCGGCCTCCATTCGCCCTCCGACTACTCTTTGGACTGTGTAACGTCGTGTTGTACAACAGGAAACCATTGATTCGCAAGTGCGGCGACCACTCAGTGGTGTCTGCGGTTCTGCATTCTTAAGCTCCGAATCTCCTGACTCTTTTGGCAAACCCAGTGTCTCGATCTGGGCGTTTTCCGTGTTTGCCTTCTCTCTAATCTTTATTTTTCCACGCCCTGGTCCCGGCTTTCCCGCGCCCGCTTGGTGCTCACCGAATTTTTCGAGTCCTAGTTTCCCCCTCTTCGTGTTTGCCTTCCACCGACTCTTATCCTGGTTCCCTCTCGGACCTCCTGATTTCTGAAAGGGTTGTCAGCAAGTCTCTGACGCAGCAGAAGTCATGGCGGCGGAGTCCGAGAGGTCACCTCCTCCCAACGGGACCGCTGGCGGATCTAGAGTGGCCCAAACCGATGAGGCTGCCGCTGCTCTTGCAGCGCCTCGCCGATCTGCCAGTGAGAGCGACATGATGGAAGTGCCACGTTCGACCTTTAGATCCCAAATCCAGGGGCCTGCCGTGTCACAGCTGCCTAAGTTCTCGCATGTCGTTCCTGGCATCGCCATCCCGACGCCCACCGCTCCCTCCGTTATATCCTCTCGTGAAACCTCCCCGGTTCGGTCCTCTCGTCGTCCGCGCAACTCACCTTCCACCCCCCGGATCGCATCTCGATCACGAAAAGGCAGCGTCGACCGGAGTCCGAATCGTTCTGCCTCCAACACTACCACTTCTGGCGGGTCGGGCACCGTTCCCTCGGCCACAGCCATCCAACGAGCATTATCCAAATCATCCAAGCCTCTGATCCTCAGCCCGCCTCCCAATGCCGATTCGTCTTCCGATGTGCCTAGCCCGGATAAGTCCACCATGCCATTGTGGGCCACTTCGCGACGGTCGGAGCCGGAGACCGCGCAACCGAACACCTCGATCAAGCGCTCGACGCCCGGACCGGATGATCATGCGACGAAGGCCGATCGAAGTGTCCCCCGGGCCGTCAATCGGGGAAATCATACACCAGGCTCGGCTCTCGAAACTGTGCAGGAAATGGCCAGTGATCAGTCCACACCATCGACCGAGACTATCCTGGGGTTGCCGTTACGAGAAGACTCACAACTGCAGAAGATTGACGAAGACGCGACGCCCAAGGCCTCCAGAGTGCAGCACAATGAAAGTGGCAGTGACAGTGGTGGGAATAAGAGCTCGGAGCCGGTCGATAGCTATCGCCGTCATGCACCCTCGGGCTCCCGGGGTTCCAACAATACTATCATCCCGAAACGATCCACTACCTCACTGAGTGGGGGCCCTCGCGCAAAGCCGACCGATGGTTCGGTGCGCAATATGATTGTTGAGACCGAAACTGTCAGCTCTATTCCTCAGGTTTCTCTCGGGGTGGTGCCGGGAGATAGAGGCAACACTGGTCGAGTGGATGCGGGGACCCTTCGAATGAAACCCAGTACCGAGACTATTCGGCCGAAGAAGGAGAAGAAGCGAACCCGGAAGCCGGCTGCGCTGACGACAAGCACAGCATCGTCCAAGGCAGACATTTTTGAGGCGAAAGTGGCCAGTGCCGTTGACGAGGCCGATGTATCGGACTCCGACGAGACATTTGTGTACGAGTCCAATCCCCCGGATCCGTACCCAGTCCGACAGAACCGGTATCATTCTCGGACCCCGAGCGCGACATCTATGGCTAGTCAGGTCGACCAGCTGGCCGGTCGGAGTCGAGCCGGGATTCGAGATGGGAACCACAGCGTTACGGGCAAGCGAAGCATGAAATTCACCAATAATACCTTCACCAGTAACCCCGATGACTTTGGGGATGAGACCATACGCAGCCATCCTCGAGCCGAAGGTAGCGGAACGCACACTCCCCGGCACCACCATATTGGGCGGTACGGCCGCAACAACAACCTCTATCCGTCCTTGTTCGATAGTGATTTGCCATTCCCTCAGTCTCAGGGCAGTGCCAAATCCCCCCGCCACTTTGTTGGCAACGCCTATCGACAATCTCGACATCCTGGATCACGCGCAAACCCGAACTATCGCACAATCAGTGGTAGCAAAAAGCCACACGATCTTTACAGCTATGATTTCGATGCCGAAGGCGCGGATGATGAACGCACTCCTCTCGTTGGCTCCCCCCGAGTAACGCGAAGTCGTCAAAGCGGTGGGCGGCGCCCGAACAGTGCCAGTCTACGCCAGATGGAGTACATGCAGCAGCGCCATCGTGGGTTCTTCTCCCGCTACGGCGCATGCCTCTTCATCACCGCTATACTCCTGTTCGCTGTTGGGGCGATCACATCTTTTGCCCTGATGACCACGAAGACACTCGTCGATGTTCAGGTGCTCGATATCCAGAATGTTCTAGCGTCCGAACAGGAAATTATGCTGGACTTGAACGTGCAAGCCATCAATCCAAATCTGTTCCCGGTGTCTATCGACGATATGGATATGAATATCTTCGCCAAGAGTCGATTTGTGGGGACGGACAAATTCTGGCGCGAGCATGATCTTGACAAGAGCCCATTCCCTCGAGTAGAGCGAAGCAGGAAAAGGGCAGAGATGGCTCGACTCGCTCGGTGTGCTAGCTCGGTCGGCTGTCAAGCGAATGAAACCGAATTCAGTAGCATGGCACTCGCTCACGGCGGTGTGGACAAGGGCACTGATCCTATGCCCACCGATCCTGCGGGTGACCCCCAGACTATGTTGCTCGGTCGTGTTTTCCATTTTGACTCGCCGCTGCTGCTGGAGCCGTCGCCATGGCGCTATGAGCCGTCGACCTCGAAAGGACAGATACGTCTTGCTCGCCCCGGCAACAAGACAGAAGAGGGCGGCACAGAACGGTGGGAACGTGTGCTTCAACACCCGTTCGAATTGATTGTCCGTGGTGTGGTTAAATATCAACTACCCCTGACTTCGCGCTACTATTCTGCCTCAGTCAGCTCTAGCATCAAGGTCATACCTGATGACGGAGATGACGATGACGGAAATGGTGACCACAACCAGAGTCCCGGGGGCAACGGCACGGTGACAATATCGGCAAAGAAACGTTTCTCACGCAGTTTGCGCACTGTCCGAGATCCTGCAAGCCCATTGGATGTCGTTCGAAACACATTCCGTGTGGTGAAGCGAGCCTTTACGGCTTAATGGAGATTGTTCACGTTGATTTTCCGATTTCTTCCTGGCGTTTTGGGAGCCTACAGCTCGAGCGTTCAGCGATCCCTCTTACCTCACTTTGCATTCTTCTTGGCGAGTCACGGCTCCAATACAATCTATGCAATTTGTGGGCGCATACGATCCTGTTTATCCTCCTTTGCGATGTTGGATCTGCTTTCTCTTTCAACTTTGACCTACTGATGTGTGATGACCTGACATAATCTCTCACGATTGATCCGGCAGCGCGAGCATGGAGAATCGGCGGCGGTGTCTTTTGAAAAAGGGAAAAGACATTTCATCTTATGCATGCATCAGCAACGGCGCTTCTATACACTTTTGGGGGTTTTTTCTTCATTTGCGTTTTTTTGTCTGATTAGAGTGGGGAGGATTCTGGGGAAGGAGGGATGTTGAGAAAGAGACAGGCAAAAAAAGGCAGACACAGGGGCCACACACCCACGGGCGTGGCGCAGGCGTCGTTCTCTGGTCTTGCCTTGATCAATTTGCGCTGTCTTGCGTGCAGGATCGGACCTCCGTCCTCTCGCCCGCTTCCTTCCTGTCTTATGTATGTATTCATGTATGGTCTCTCTTGTACATAATGTGTTATCCATCCGGTGCATCGAAGTGCGCCGTTTACATATGCGCTTTTGCTCTCGCTGTTGCTATTGCTGTATCTGTGAAATGGGGGTTGGTGTGGGAAAGGTAATGCTTGATAGATCCATATAAACTGATGGCATACATGCCATGCCTTCTTCTCTCGCAGTCAAACGCCTTGATGAAGACGTGATCACAGTCGTGGTAGCATGAGAGTACTGTACGTAGGGCCTGCTTGCTTAATCTCAGACTCGGGTATCCAACCAAGCCCACTCACTGACCTCCAGAACCTGATAACATCCACAGAACGTGACGCCACGCAAAGGTAGATCCGGAACTAATCACTCAAACTACTGCGGACGACGGATCGATCAGTACCTTCGTGGTCCAATCCGTAGCCAGGCCATTAATAGCAATACAGGGTCAAACATGTCCGATACAGCACAGTACAGTAGTAATCCAGGCAAGTCCAAACTCCTTTTTTGTCTTCGTAAGCGGCACTAGACTATTTTCTTTAGGGCCTGGATCATCAATGACACTTTGCTAGGAGGCATTGCACATGGACCATGGACAGTCCTTTCCTTCTTTTTTTTGTGTTCACCGCCAGCCAGCTAGCCAGCCAGCCAGCCGGTCTTTTTCTCTCTCTCTCTCGTTGCCGCCAATCTTATTTATTGGGGATCCCCCACCCGTCCCATGGGACTGACGCCGGACTGATCCAATTCTGCGGCTGGAGTTGCGAGAGGAGTGGCTCGGGGATCCGTTGCATCGGGGGAAAGGGCACGAAGTCACCGGGGGGGTTGATGAGGCCTGCGGTATGGGGATCGATTCCGACCAGCGATGCTAGGGCTTGTTGGCCGTTAGTGCAGGTGGTTTCACTGGATGGATATCTGGTTAGCCTCAACCTTGAAGTCCCGAACGAGTTTCTGATCAGAGCGTGTTGTCTTAGTGTTCAAGGGAGGAAGCTCCTACATGATCTGACGCAGAACGGGCACGGCCTTGCTGCAGAAATTGCTGCGGTTGGATAGAGCGGCAAAGGTCTCGAGGGCATCCCAGAGGATCGCCTTGGACTCGTCGAACTCGAACTGCGTTTCCGGGGACATGAGCGTCACGGAGAGGACGACGGCCGCGTGGAAGGCGTGGAAACTGCCGAGGTTGCTGTTGTACCACTTGTAGGAGGCGTACGCAGGCGACTCGTGGAGAGCTTGGTAGATCGCCAGCGATGCCCGGGCGGAGGAGACGCTTTTGGTCCGCGCGGCATATGTCTCTGGGGTGAATTCGCCTTGCAAATAGGCGCAGAGACTGGGGCGGAAAAGGAGAAGAAGGAGGTGATGGATGTTGCTGTAGAGGATGTTGAGGTTGGCCTGGTGTGGCGGTGAGATGGGTTCGAGGCCGGAACTGGGCTTGTACCGCTGGTCGCACATCTCACGGACGGATTGAATCTGGGTCTCGAGCTGGTATGGGCCGAATCTCGGGGACGTGTTGAATAGCGCATCGCACACCATCATCAGAACTCTGTTGAGATGAGATTCTAACAGTAGGTACGTCATGTGCGTGGGATGCGTCGGTTGGCCCGAGAAAGAACCCGTTAGCAGGTCAACATCGTTGATGTCTAAGGGTGGCTTCACATCGTTGGGTGTGATGGTGTTATGAAGACAGCCAGAGGCTATGCTCTGGACAGTAAATAGCGAGGTGAGCCCCATCCAGGCACGTCTGCGCTCCTCCTGTTCGATGAGTCCGAGATCGAATCGGCTAGGATCAACGTGGCAGCCCATGGAGATGGCTACATGATGCGAAAACCCTAGCAGGGTCCAGATGGGAAGACCACGGTGGACTCGAGCATAGTTGACGAGGATCAGACACTGGAGTGAGTGGATCGAGTGTCGAGAAAGGACATTATCTGCTGCCAGGCATCGCAGTGAGGCCGACCGATAGCGTGCGGATAATGCCTTGATATTTCGACTAGCCGTCTTTTCGCGCCCAATGTCGGAGAGTAAAATCTCATCGTCTTCGAGTGCGGTGACAGCAATAGAGAGAATCGCAAACAGAAGCGCAATCCATGCGGTGGTCACACTGTTGGCGTCGTGGCAGAATTGTTGGTACTCGGTTTCGAAGGTGAGGTCGTGAAGAACGTGAAACAGCTGGTTGCTGAGTTAGCAATTTCCTCTCAGATCGAGACTCTCGCGTCAAAGAGCTACAAGGCTGACAGGAAACATGGCAATCACTTACAGGCGAGAAGACTCGTAAGTATATTTCCTTAAGAGCATCGCAATATCGGCGTGGGGGTAGGATCGCTAACAGCTCATCCCTAGAAACATGATTTTTGGCGAATGGCAGCTGTAGATCATCACTCTCGTCGGGGATTTCGGTCTCGATATTGGGTGCTGACTGACCCCTGAAGATCGGAGGACTGTTCACCCACGGCAAGTAACGAACGTATCCGGCATTGAATGTCTGTAGAGAGCCGGCGCCACTGGGTAATCGGGATCTGAGTTCTCGGGATCTAACATCAAACGCAGGCTCAAATTCGGCTCCACTTTCGGTCCCGCTGGGCGATCTCTGAGTCTGGGGTGACATAACGTCGTTGGACTGAATGTGAACCTGTTCGTGAAGCAATTCTTCGAGATTGTTGATTCGTGCCAGCATCTCATTCTGGTCAGGTGGAGCAGCCGTCATGGCTTGTTGGGAAGCAAGTCTCGGCTGACCCAGGTAAATACAGTCCTCTGCACCCAGACCACGACGAACACAAGTCTGGCAAGGGCGCCCGTCACGAGAGCAGCGGATTTTCCTCGTTCTGCATGCCTGGCAGCTGATAGGCAATCTCTTTCCGGTCGAGCGGTTGGAGGTAGTCATGATGGCGCTGAAAAATTAACGCAGAATAGAAAGCTAGCGTCGGAGCTCGCCCTTGCACAAGGGTAATCTAGAACAAAGATATGCCAGGATGGGACAGAAGGCCGACGCGGCACCAGCCAATTTACCTTTTGAATCTCAGGGTGCAGAAGAACACAGCATGCTAAGTGAATGGTTCTAAGGATGTGTTGTGTGCTCTTTATATCGAGGTAAAATCTGTCTAGCAGCCCATGAGCAAGGAGTCTTGTACCGGGTCATCACCTACAATGTCCCTTTTCGGCATCGCCGGTCTAGTCGAATTTTTTTGGGCCGATGCTCAAGAACCATGAATGCGCTGGCGTGGTGCTAATTCAACCGAGAAAAGTAAGAGAAGGAAGCTGCTTCACGGAGAATTCCGTCCCAGTGCGACAACGTTACTATCAGTTTAAACTGTCGCGTCCGAATCGGTTAGATCGCAGCTTGCATCTAAAAACTCTTCTGCTGCCTCCGTATCCATCACCTATAATCCCCGTAATAATAGCCCCTGACAAGGACCTCATATTGATTTGGTGGTGGAAAAATTCTAGAAGGATACAGTGTTGACCAATCCGTGCTTGAGGATGGCCGGATCAAAGGGAAGACCCAACGCCTATGGGGGATGAGCGCGGAATGGCGATGACGTCTGCCAGCATCGATAGTGCATCAAGTCGGGTCGACGGCATTGTGGGGCTTGACCTTCGAACCGTCGCCATCATTGTGTCCGGTGGATTGTGGCTAGGTGCATACAGACTGAGTCCATTCCTGCATCACCGCCACAGAGAACCATGGTTCAGAATCCTCTAGTATGTCCATCCTGGCAAGAAAGGGGGTCGTTATGAGACTAATCCGTAAATCTATTTGTCCTTCTTGCCAATCATTGTTCTTGTTTGAGCTTGCTTTGCACCAAAGGCCCATATTTCCCCCGAAAGGGGCTCCAGCCACAGTTGGGGTGAGATTCACTGCACATGGTGCTCTGGTCTGCTGTCAGAATATCAGCAGTACCCACCATGCTAGCGTTTTGGCGAATCCCAAGGGAGATGGCGCCCCAGCGGTTTTGAGCCACAGAATAGATTGAGGCGAGGGGTCAAAGCGGCAGCCATTATTCGATTGCTGACACGGTTGATCCCCGTAGGGCACGTATGCTAGGTCCACGGCTCAAAAGCACCATGCAGGGATTATCGTGCAGACCCTCCTTTAACGGAAAATCCATAACAACTGCCTTCAGCATGTAAAGCGGGGTTCAGATCACGGTGATTGAAGCATTACTGGATTGCTCTTCTCTCGATTGCTGATAACAGCGTAAAGGTGATACTGAGCATGCAGTAGGTGTAGGGTCCTTTCAACCCGCTTGGCTGCTTAAGCAACACACCGAAGACCGCAGTGTCCGAGATCCGACTTCGGCAACTCCAGATCTCGCGGGAGAAGTTTCCAGTACTTTACACACGGTTAAGGCGGATGAGACTGACGCATCCGACCAGCGTCTGAAGAACCTAGCTGAATGATAAAAATTTTCACTGGATCCCTGCCGTAGCTGAGGGGCCTCAAACATGATGTTTACTAAATTAGAGGATGAAGAGGTTTGCATAAGGTGTCCGAAACCGATGGTATGACGGCTGTCATTCCATGGTTGGGCATGATCTGGATAACCATGCTCTGATTTCCATGGGAATAATGAACCCGCAGGGACCAAGACCAGATTGAACCTTCTGGTGAGACTTGCAGATACTCGTAGATCAAAGAAGATAGTGGTTGTTGATGACGATGGAAGATGATGAAGAAAAAGAAGATTATGATGATGATGATGATGGAAGTTGCAATTGTCACAAGGCAAGAAGCAGTTCCTCAAGTGGGGGATCACCTGGTTTGCCTGGTTTGCCTGCCCTCGTGGCCTCAGGTTTCATTATCTGCCCCTCCCTCTTTCTTGCTTGCTTCATCTGTGCTTCCTCCACTTCATCATCGTTCATCAACTTTATTGCGTCCTTTCACCTTTCACCTTTCACCTTCCACGCTCCACGTTCCACATTTCCTCCCATACATGCTGCATGCTACATTATGTTACACTTGACGCAAATCGAAAAACTCTGAGCAGATGACAGATGATCAGTGAATGAATGAATGAAAGCCCCAGCAAATCACCACTGCGGCCCGGCATACTTAATCTTTGGCGAGGATTGGACTAATCCCTCTTCTGGTGCCCGTTTTCTTACTCGGAGCAGTCATCTTTGACTACCCTGCATTCTATTTCGTCTTTCTGACGACGGTGTACGCCTGCCTTGTTTCGTCCTCGAATCAAGTTGAACCTTCGTACAGCCTTCCGCCGACGCCCGTCGGTTGTTGACACTCGGCAGCCTCTCTCATCAGCCTCGCTTACCCCACTTCGCTGCAGTCCCTCCATCTTCCCGTTCTTCTTCTCAAAACTGCCTCTCATCTCTCCTTCATCTTTTCTTGCATAAGACAAACTCGTTTCTTTCCATCACTTCACTATTACCTTCACACATTTGGAGTTGTATTCTTCATGTCATACGTCTACAGAGAGCGCGATCGCGAGCGGGACTGGGATGACTCCCGCTCGACCGTATCTATCAAGCGTTACGTCATCCCCTCGGAGGAAGAGCGTGAGCGTGATCGTGAGCGTGATTTCTTCTATCGCCATGAGGACCCGGCCGGCCAAGAGCTGGTTATCCGGCGCACTCATGAGCGAGAGGAGCCGGTGATGATCCAGAGGTACGAACGAGAGGTTGACTACGACTCGCACCCACTTGACTACCGCTCCGAAAGAGACTATTACGAACGTGAGTATTATGTGCCCGGGCGCATTCGCAGTCACCCCGCCCCCGTTATCATTCGTGAAACTCAGCCAATAATCCTTCTTGAAGCACGCGGCCCCGTCTACGTCAATCCACGAGAGTCTGATTATGATATTGTGCGACGGTCGGAAGTGGATCGCGAGCCTGGAGGCTATTACTATCATCGTCGGGTCCGCGAGTGGGATGAAGACCGTCGCTCCCGACGCGAACTTAGCCCCAGCGACTCTGTCTCACAGGCTACGCGCCGTCGCGATGAAGAGGACTACAGCAGCGATGAGAGCATTGTGTACATTCGCAAAGAAACACGGGAGTACGATGATCATCCCCATCGGCGGCGACATCTAGCCGAGGGTGCCCTAGTAGGTGTCGGGGCCGCAGAACTTCTTCGCAACCATCACAAGAAAGAAGGAGAAGAAGTGCCCGAGGGAGTTGGCCGTCTGGGACGGGACGTCGGTGCCGGTGCATTGGGTGCCATCGCTGCTGAAGCAGTCTCACGTGCAAGAGAGCACTATCGCAGCAAGAGTCGTCATCGCTCCCACTCTTTCGATGACGATCGCAGATCACACTCCCGTCATCACCGCCATCATCGTCATAGCCACAGCCGTCGAAGTCGCAGTCGCTCTCACTCCCACTCGCGCGCGCGGACGCTCGCGGAACTCGGCCTAGGTGCCGCTGCTATTGCTGGGGCTGTCGCCCTGGCACGAAACAAGTCCAATTCCAACAAGGACAGACGCAGCCGGTCTCGTCACCGCCGTGCTGCCAGCTCCACACGGTCGTTGCCACTGAACAAAGATGGGGAGCGCAGCCAGTCCAAAAGTAGAAAGCATATGGCGGAGGCTGGCCTTGCTGGAGCAGCAGTGGCAGGCCTGATCGAGAGGGCCCGGAGCCACTCACGTCCAGGGCGACGTGATCGGTCTCGGTCCAAGAGCGTCATCAGGAAAGCCCTGCCAGTACTAGCGGCCGGCCTTGGGACAGCTGCGGCTACTGGATTATATGAGAAGAACAAGGACAAGAGAGAAGCCTCACGCAACAGGGAACGTCGACGCTCACGATCTCGCAGCCGCGCCCCTTCAGAGGTTTACTCTGATCCAACAAAGTCCTCTCCTGGTCTGATCGAGTACGGAGAACACCCAGTCCATGGTAGTATTCCTGCCAACTATTACGGTCGGCCTGGGAGCTCACATGGATACTACTCGGATGCATCTGACCCGGTTGCAAGTGGCGCAGCAGGCTTCGGATCAACAAGGCGCCGGCCTTATAGCCGCAGTCGTAGTCGCAGTCGAGGCCGGGCAGCTCGCTACAGTAGTGATTCGTCCGACTCAGAAATTGACAGCCGGAGAAGACAACGAGGCGGGCACGAACGGCATCGCAGTCGCTCGCGGGAATTCGCCGAGGCTGCTTTAGGAGCTGCAGGAGTCGGTTACGCAGCCCACAAGCTTGCGCAGCGTAATGAGCGTAAGAAGGCAGAGCGAGACCGAGACAGATCGGGTAAGCGAAGGTTGAGTCTCTTGAAGTTTCCAAGTGCTGACCAATCATGAGCCAGATGAAGAAGCTCCGTACCAGCATGATCCGTATCCGCCATCTCCTGCTGCCCCTCGGCCGATCGACGATCACCAGTACTACCCTAACACCAATCACTTTCCTCCACCCCCTGGCTCCGCGCCTCGCACGGAACCAGCACCTTACAACCCTGCCGATTACCCACCTCCACCCGGCGCTGTGCCACCGCAGCCGTATGCTCATCCTGCGCATCCTGAGTCAGACCCGTATGCACCTCGGCCCCGAAGGGTAGAAGAGAATGTGAGTGCCGCATGGAAAACTCCCCATCGCCCCGTTGCCCAGGATCACATATCATATGGTGCGTTCAGGGAAGGCTGCCTTGCATACAAAGGGGCCCTTGCTGACATGGCATGTAGGTCTAGATGCACGATCATCGCTAAGAACCCCGCGCCCGAAAAAGCGACCACCCCGCGCCGCCAGCCAGCCGGCAAGGCCGAAATCGGTTGCCTTTGACCTTGAATCGAAACATGAAGGACAGCATGATCCAGGATACGAAACGGATGATAGTGACTCTACCATTGCATCAATACATGGCTATGGGCGCAACCGCACTCCACGCCGGCGCCACTCGTCCTCTGAGCCGTTCGCTGCACGTACTCGGTCTGAAGATCGGTGCCGCAAAGATGGGGCGGAATCTGATTCCGACTCTACTATTGATTTGCCTGACCGGTTTGACTCGCAGGGACGCCTTTTACCCCAGCCCGGAGATGATCCTTTGGCGGACGGATTGGAGACACTGCTCAGGGGAATCAACCGTGTCTTTGTTTAACTGACTTTTGTGGTTTTGTTTGTGCACCTTATCTTTCTTTCCTTGTTATGCCTAATGTTTCTTTTCTCACTAATGTAGTAACGACGTGATGATCATGACAATCTCGGTAGTTAATGAATGAATGGATGGATGAATGTCAATAAAGTCCGACGTCCGGCCGAAAGGATTTCCATGGAGTATGCAGGAGGGCGGTCACTTATCGTCACCTGCCGATCCGCTGATCTGATCATTTGCCTAAACTGGTGGCATGCATGAACCATAACCCTATCAAGCAAGTACTCGAGAACATGCAGAGGTACGGAGTCTGCAGTGGTTAAGTTGGGTTCACTTACTTGTTACCTGAATATGGTGGAAGCGCCGTCTTCAGTTCCGCACACCATCCCGTGCACAGTAACCTGTATGTACAGTACAGTAACTCCACGCCAGAAGAGTCCACCCCTGAGCCTCGCCAGGGTCTTCCTTCTTTCAAGCCCCTTTTCCTGTTCACATTCCCATCATCCCATGTAGAAGAATTGAATCACTGCACACACAACTACCGGTACACCTGATTCATATGATCGTCAGGAGTAAACTCGACCCAGGGCCAGCGCCAACCCTGATTGCCGTAGACGGGACGGACGGCATGTACCTAGTATGAATCCCCCCCCCCCTCTCTCATCCCCATTGACAGCACAATACATATCACAATTTTATAGGTCAACTTGTAACTAGCTATAGAAGACGAAGCCTTTTTTCGTTTTTGTGTTCGTTTCCATACCTAGCTCTAGCTTCGGAGCCGAGCGCGGGGCGGCTCCGGGGGGGGCAGGGGGGGGCGAGGGGGCACACGCCCTTTTTTGCTTGCTTTTTCATTTCCATAGGGGACCTTTCTTTATTTCCTGCCTGCCTGGCTACCTGCCTTCCTTGAGGAAGGGAATATGAATAGGGGATGGCCTGGTATTGATGAGAAGATGCGTCACCGATGCGAGGGATAAAACGGCCCGGTGGGTGGGGGTTGAAGCCTGACGGTACTATATCCGCACCATGTTTCTTCTCCTCCTCCAATTTGTAGAGCCCTTCCACGGGACATAGGCTATTCAGCTGGTTTACTACATGATCAGGATAATTTCTTAAGAGCCAGATGAGAAAGATTCCAATACTTCTAGGTGACGAACAGGACAGACAAGCGCATATCCTGAGCCTTCTCGTTGCGGCGGAAAGTGAGTGATACTTCTTTCTCTGAGCCTATCCTTCGTAGACAACCTCCACCCGCTGCGAATGGGGCTTCGCATCCGGATCCTCCTCGCCTTGCTCGCCGGCCGCGACTACCTTGTCGCCAAACGACGCGGCAATCTCCTCCAGGGTCTTGCGTTTGGTTTCCCTATTACCCGTTCCGCGCACGTTAGTCATATCACCTTCCAGTAGTCTCTTGCTTTCCGTCTTCACAAGAAGGTAGAAGAATAAGTCCGTGGAGAAGAGACTTACGGGAAGTAGAAGTAGGCAATAACCAAGAAGAAAACAGTGCAGGCCACGAAGACGTAGTAGTAGTTCTCGTGGATATTCGCGAAGGCGCTGGGGCCGGCTTCGGTGACTGCGTCATGAAACAACCATAATAGTGTCAGTAGATGTTCTGCGGGGCGTTTGAGGGGAGGTACTTGTCGTGGCGAATGAGGAGGGAGGGGCAATCCTACTTGCGACGTTGACTATAAAGTGAGATGCTGCGGCCAGTCCCATGATCTTGCTACGAAGCGCAATGGGCAGAACCTCGGCGCCGTATAGCCAGGTGGTACTGTTGAGCATGCCATCTGTGCAAGTTTATGGCACTTAGTAATCGGGAATATGGGGATATGGGTTGCGTTTCTTCTGCGGACATACAGTAGACCACCACAAACAGGTAGATTCCCAGGATGGCAAAGCCTTTCCCGACTCTATTGTCCGTGTTCTGGAATTCTCGCTGCATGACGGCGGCATATATTTCTATGATGATGATTCCTGCGAGCCCCGCTAGGATCATACTTTGTTTAGTTAGCTTCTGGGGTGACTGGGATTTTGTGGGTTGGGTTGGGCTGGAGACATACTTGCGACGGCCCCACTGATCTGTGAGATACTTGGTGGTGAGGCAATTAGTTATAAACGCGACGGTGCCGTATACAGCAGCTAGGGCTAAGATGGTGTGGGAGTCAATGCCGAGGGATTTGTAGAGTGTTGCTGGTTCAAAGCCATCAGTTTCCTTCGTCATTGGGGGGGAGCCTAGGTGGGCAAGAATACGCACTTTGGTAGTACTGTGGCTCTGTTAGCATCTTATCTTCATCGGGCTTGTGAGAGACATACCTGGATGACGTTTACGCCGGTAAGACTCGTCATGGTCTGCACGGCGATCGAGCTATTCGACCGAGTCAGTGGAGTCAGGCCTCCCTCGTGTATCTTGCACATGGACCTACACTAATGCGCGTCGTCGAAACATGCGGAAGATATCTTTGTAGGAGGTTATCTCTCTCTCCTTCTCGTACTGAATCTGCGCAACCATCTCCGAAAACTCCTGATGAGCCTCGTCCGGACGTAAATCCCGCCGGCCTCTGATGAACTCGCTGCGCGCCTTCTCAATTTGACCTACGCGAATCAAGTGGCGTGGAGAGTCGGGCATGAAAGTGACCAGTCCGGCGAACATGATGATGCCCCATGGGACTTGGATCGCCAGAGGGACCCTCCACTGGACCTGACCATAGGGTGCATAGCTACAGGCGTATCCGACCCAGTTCGAAGCCATCGTTCCGAATGCAATGCCGCAGCCTGAGATACCCCCAATCAAGCCGCGATAACGAGGGGATGATATCTCGCTGAGATAGATCGGGACTGTGGCGACCATCCCGCTACCAACGCCATGATCAGTTCCCTCCTCGATTGTTGGTTCACGTGCCCGGGTACAACTTACCCAACAGCATACCCGGCCAGCAGGCGGCCAGCAAGGAACATTCCGATGTTCACGGCCGCGGTCTGGATGACTGTCCCGATGGTGACAACAACACACGACATCTCCATAAAGCGAAGTCGACCGAGTTTATCTCCGATTGCAGTCTGAGTGAGCGCGCCGCATGCTTCGCCAGCGATGTACACCGATACAACCTACACGGGATTAGATATAAAAGCCCGGAAAAGAGGTCTTTCTGACTTACGGCTCCTGTCAGGCCATTTGACGGGTGATTCATGTAGTCAATCCAGCTTTCATGGGCGATTGCTGAAGAGCCGTTAGCTGTCGTCGTGGGAGGGTCGCTGCACTAGGGTCTCTCACTTGTCGTAGCGATGCCTGTGTCAAATCCCTAGAAATAGCTTATGTTAGCGACGGGATAGCCCTCAGACGCGACACGAGCCTGCCTTACAAACAAAAACGTTCCGATGGCAGCAAATATTGCCACACCAAAAGCATACCAGACCGCCATCTTGTAGCAGAAAGAGGGATTGAAGCCGAAGAGAGACTAGTATCATGCATACTCTTCCTGACAGTGAAGAGGTGACGCGTGAAGGCGCTGGGCGTGCGGATATATAGCTGCACGGCCATGAGCCGAGGGTGCAGTTGTACGACGTCAACATCGACTCGGAGGATGGCCGAGCAATGACGACCAATCCGGGGTATGAAGTTGGGGAAGCGGGCCAGAGTTTGAGTACCCCGTATTCTGTAGATCAGACCTCAATCATGCCAGCCGCAATGCCGCCAGTTTCCCCGCACTCGACGGGAAGCATAGTCTACAGTTGGTTGTTCGGTAGTTGATGGCCCGAGAGGTACAGTTGCATATCTTGCCTCGTGGTAAAGGCTTTGTTGTTGTTTCTTTCAGAGATGGGTTCGAATGATACGATGGCAGAAGTGAGGGCAGTGTTGATGACAAAGATGACGGCGTCAAGGAAAGTCATGAAGTCACATCTGTAGATGAACGCATGGACAATCGAAGTACGTAGCGGGTGGACCGATGGATAGATAGATCCCTTGAAATGCGGGGGATCCCATCCCGCCCCCGTGACAGCCAGGATTGGCGTGGGGGTGACTGGATTAGTCTCGTCTTCGGCTGGATGGTTTTGGTTAACTGGTTAATGATTGTGGTAGACAGGATAGTATCACGCGTACTCCGTAGTTATGCTTTCAATCCTACGATATATATCTGGTAGCCAGCTTACCGAAAAGAGTCAGCATGCAGTGCTAGGCTAATAAAGGACCTTTTCAGCGAGTCCCATTGGACATAAGAACCAGCATTCTAACAGGATTAGCCAGCCTCACTAGCCTTGAGCTATGAAGCAGACTCTACGAATTCTCTAGAATACTTTCATGGTATATATACAGTACTATACCTAGTACAGTCCATACGTAACTAGTAGTCCTCACTCCAGCCGATCGAAACATCCCCCGCTAAACCCAAACCAGATGCCCCCCTAGTTTAGTCTAGCGCGTCAATCAAGCGAGGCTAGCATTACTAGCGCCCTTTTGCCTCCGGGTCTCCCTATATAAAGTGCAACCGCCCGGCACCCTTTTAGAATTTTTTCTCTTTTCTTTTCCAGCTCTCTTTGCCTTTTGGCTTAGATCAAGTGTAGTATCTGTTCTTTTCAGTTTAATCTCTGAAAGTGTTCTAAGGAACACAACATTGATTAATCTTATTTTTGTACTCTGCAGTCTGACCTCTGTGCTTGCGCATGTCGGACTGCACAGTGTCATCGGGCTTACACTACCCCCGATCGACGCGAACCCCTTTTTTTTTCATCAATCTGGCCGGCTTGTCCGACTGCTTGGAGAAGAAAGTATTAAGTAGTATTTTTGTGTTAGGTAGTGGATGAGTTGTATGCAGAGTAGAAATGCTATCTACCTTCTCATAGGCAGTGTAAGTAAGCCGTAGTCTCGTTCCATTAGATCGTGTTGGTGGTTGCAAGGCTTGGGAGGCACGGGTTTGCGATCAACCGTTCCATATCATATCACCGTTCTCTCATAGATCTACAAATGCTGCTACGCGGTATCAGGAACACGGGTAATTTCGTCAAGAGACTCGTCAACTAGGAGTCATATATTCTTTTTTTCTTTTGAATATGAGGACCCTATTTCATTTTCCATTGCCATTGTCATATGCCACCGCCGGATTAGCAATGCAGGAAACCCAGAGCCGAACAAGAAAATCGCAAATTTAGAAGACAAGAGCAGCACCCTTGGTCTTCTTGTCTCCACTGTTGGTCGAGATCGATTAGCATCTGCCGAGAGATAGGGCGCGAAGTCGGGCAAAACATACCCAAGCTCGAAGTGCTTGCAGCGCTTCAGGGAGAGCTGCTTCTTCTGCTTGCAAGCAGTGCACTCAAGACGGAGGACGATCTTCTTGGTGGTCTTGGCCTTCTTGTGGAAGACGGGCTTGGTCTGACCACCGTAACCGCTCTGCTTCCGATCATAACGACGCTTACCCTGGGCGAACAGGGAGGCCTAGAGGGAAATCACAAATTCTGCATCAGTACGCCGCTCGTTGTTCGAAGAATTCCTCAGAGGCGAGGCGGGGTGGTGCTATTCACCTTGCCAGCCTTGTACTGGGTGACCTTGTGCTGGGTGTGCTTCTTGCACTCCTTGCCCTTGCAGTAAGTCCGGCGGGTTTTCGGAACGTTGACCTGAATTCGAGAGAATAATGAATCAGCCTCTGCGGGTGAAGATGTATTTGTCACTGGACGGCAAGTATAGTGTGTTCCCGGGTGTCTTGCGTCGTATTGTTCATCGGCGAGTGGCGCGGTACTGAATCTTGGGGAATATTGAGCATTGATCGTTGCGTTCAGGCAATAGCGAACCAATTTTGGCACATTCTTTCTTGTTGCAGGCCGATGATCTCGTCCAGATTGCACAAAGTATTCCTTTCGAACGCCTCACACCAAAAATTATCGCTTCGGAATTGCCATGTCGAATTCTTCTTCATTGTCGGCCATTTTTGTCATCTTTTTCGGGTGCCATAACTGTCGGTCGCAGGCGATTCGTACGGGCTCGTAGCTGGGAATCCATCCATCGGAGAAGTATCGAATATCGCCCACTCGCTCTTCCAACATATGCCGATTTGTCGAACAAAAATTCTCGGACGCCCAGGAACACGGAAACAAAGGTGAGAAAATTAACGGGACAACATCCTTACCATTTTGACTGATTTGGCCGGATCGCGAACTTGGTGGTCGTTGATAGTCTCTTGTCGGGGAGGATCAAGTCGGGCTGGCGGCGGTGCGGTGGGTTGTGGGATTTCGTTCGCTTAGGGTGCGGCCTAACCGCGTTTGTGTGTCAGCAGCCAAGACTGACTGTATCATGCCTCAGGCAACTATAGCTATCGGGCCCTCTTCCGCTTTTGTTATCATTTCAACCATTGGTATGAAACAGACCATAACTAATTACCCCGATGACTTCAACTGAAGGTTGGCAACCTCTATCGGTGTCTACTTCATGAGTCTCTACCTAGTATCTCAAAAGCCTTTCCCTACATGGGCACACTCTCCGCCTCCATAGAATGACCTCCCAACACAGACTTCCAGCCCTCGCTCCTCTCCCACGATCCACTCGCCTTTCCGAGGTATGGGCTCTCGTTCACTGGGCCAATATTCCGCCCGGAGCCTCTCATTAATTGACTCAAATTTTCGAATCAGTAAGGCAATTTGATCTTTATTGACCTGTTCCACCCCGGCTGGACCAGGCGTCTCCAGCAAGAACCCCTCGCGAGTGATGAATCGTGCGATGGTGATATGCGCCGACGGAGCAATGTACCTGGGCTTCATGGGCAGTCCGATTGCCGCAATCTGCGCGGAGACGTCTCTTCGTAGATGGTGGTAAGTATACTGATCATCGTGGCCTTCTTTCTCGTGGGCATGGCCCATCATATCCCCACCAGTTTCAGGGACAAAACTCAGAGCCATTGCCGTCGCATCGTAGCTAATCACCGGCTTGAATAGCCGTGTGCGATGGTGGAAGGTGCAGTCCGTCAACTGCGGTATGATCCCACTGCGCTGCAGACGAGTGACCAGGCCATCTATCTCTGGTTCCGTCCGGCAACTAGCTATCTCCAGGGTAGTCATGTGTAGATAGTCTGAAGGTGTAAACCAGAGGCCTAGCCATTGTTTCATGTCCAAATCAGCGTTCGTACTCGGCGACTGGGCCCAGAGTTAGTCCAAAGGGCGGGTAGGATGCACGAACTAGGAGCAACATCCCTGATCTCTCTTTGGATCTCAGCCACTAGGTCTCGAATATGCTGCGGTGGACGAGCGAGGATGGTTAAGCTGTGTCGCGGGTCAATGAACGGTGCTGTCGCAGTGCTACCTTGTTCGTTGTTTGCTTGTTCATGCAGGCGTGCAAGAATATCGTCGATCTGCCAACCGGAGAAACTGGGATCGAGCAGCCGTTCCTTTTGTTGGATGTTTCGATTGGTTCGATGGGCTTCGTAGCGAGCTTGGAGTCGTGTCTGTCAACGGATGAGTGTGCCTGGTTCGAAGATCTAGCCATGGAATCCTCCTGGGTGAATACCGGGTCATTGTGGCATTCCGCAATGAGTTCATTGAACGGATTAGATGTTTGGTCAGTAGTACTCATTTTCGTGGATCCAGTAAAGAGGATGAAGAAAGGCAAGTCTAAGTAGTGAGTGCGTTGGAGCTTACGAAGAATTGAATCTGTGGGGATGATGAGGTGCCACTCAGTGCCGCTAGTTGCTATATATAACGGTCCATAAACCCAAGCATAAGGCCGGCAAAGGTCGTTGATAAGATGCTCGAGCTATCCTCTCTCCGTTATAGTCATTTTAATATCCATCAAGCAGAATGACTCTTAATTACTACTTGTATCGAGTTTCCAACGACACTACTAAGAGTAGGACCGCTGTGCAGCTCCTGGGTCTTATGGGTATTCAATTAAATACTATTGTTGCTCTCGCCGGGCCTCCTCCCAAGTCCGATGCCCCACCAGAAAGCGACCCCGCCGCGGCTTTCCGTCACGGAAACAACCCTCCTCTATGTTACTGCTTACTACTACCCCAACTCACATCTCGCATACCCGGTCATAAGTCTTCTTGCGCTGCGCGATCGCAACTATCCTCAATTATTACCCGATCCTTCACCATATAGACCGTCCCACCTTCTCAAAATGTTGATCAAGTGAGTGAGCCTGCGGCGCGCCGTCCAGCCCGGCCCCGACTTCTCCACCCCCCAAGCCCATGACGCAGAGGGGGAAACACCAAGTCGTCGGAGCATCGGTCATGAACCAAACTAGCTAACCATCATATTTCCGCTGCAATACAGAGTCCGTACTCTCACCGGCAAGGAGATCGAACTCGATATCGAGCCCGACTACAAGGTACCTACCTACCTACCTCCTTCCCTTACGTCGCTTACCTTCTGCTCCACCTCCCCTCCCCTCCCCGGCGTGTCTGTGATTCCGTGCGTCGCCGTGTAACGAGGAGACGAACGAGGCAGGCAGCAGACCATCAGCCCAGGCTGCCCCTCAAGCCCAAGAGAAGAATTTCTCTCGAAGCTCTCACCACAGCAACAGCATCGGCTAACCAATCTCCAAACACACCGCAGGTCTCCCGCATAAAAGAACGTGTCGAAGAGAAAGAGGGCATCCCCCCGGTCCAGCAGCGACTGATCTTCGGTGGCAAGCAGATGTACGCCTGCCCTTTCCCAACTCCCGAACCTTTACTTCAATCGAATGTGTTCCAAGCCCGGAGGAGAAAGAGAAAACTCACCCGTGCTTCGAAAAAACAGGGCCGACGACAAGACCGCCGCAGAATACAACCTCGAAGGTGGCGCCACACTACACCTGGTCCTCGCGCTTCGTGGTGGGTTTTAAGAGCGAAAAGGACTAGAGAGGAAAGGAGGGAAAGACAGATGCCGATTGGTAGCTGTGTTGTGCATGGAAAATAAATATCGGTTCCTCCCTTGACAGTTATGTCACCACCATCATACTCATACTCATACCCATAATCATGCCTATCTACCCCGTTGCTACGCTTCAGGAACTGGTTTCCTGGAATGAAAACATCATCATGGCCGTTTTGCTTTGCTCCATCACAGGCGTATAGAGTCGAGTCGCGTATATGTCGCTTTCATCCTTGGACCCTAGCGCGATATTGAACTGTGGTTCAGCAGCAATACAATAACAGACCGCTCATCAACTTGTTTGCGGTGTGCGAAGCGCGGTTATTGATGGGTTGGAGAGGTTTGCTGCTGTAAATCATAGCTGGGAAAGAAGAAGTATATGTATACGTGGATCACGTTGCAGTGTAGCAGAGGGTATATAAGATTCATAGACCTCGTACGGAATATAAGTTCAGACCAGTTCGCCTTAAAAACCCGTTCTAGATATGACCACCACCAGCAGATAGGAAAAACTCCTTGCGCCGAATCTGAAGCCAATCATGTCTGAAGTGCGCTCTGATGGAGGAAAAGAGGAAGACAAAAAACGCAAATCATCGGAATAGTATAGGGGCAAATAGAATGACGGTCAAAAAGATGCGGGTGTACCGGCCATTGTCGGAAAGGACAGCACGGCCCACGTCCAAGAGTGGTGTATATATGGCTCAAAGAAGAAATCATCATTCGAATATCATATACCAACTTATATGTCAGTTCAGTCTTTTCTTCTTAGGTTGGAGGAAAGGATTAGCGGGCGCAGGTCTTTTCCGAACTATAGGAGGACGGGCTCCAGGCGCGGTCGAGTCACCTGCATCTGTCTGTGGCCTAGTCAGTCAAGATCCTAGCACAGAGAATATCAGTTAGGATTGAAAAGAGAGGGGAAACAAACCGTAGAGGGTGATCCCGCCACTCCTGGGCGTGTAGTCCGCGCCGTGGTTTCTGAAGCAGGCGAAATCCCCAAAGTGCCTGCTGGTCGTCCGGAGGCTATTGCCCGGAGTCGAGCTTCTCTATCCCGGAGGGTGGAGTTGACTGCTAGGTTATTCTGGCCTGCAGAGACCGCAGCACTCTGCATCCGGGACCGTCCGGGTGCCCTCATAGCTAGAGCCATGTTATCTCGTCGGCGGGGGACGGGAGGCTCGGCAGGACGCCGATGTTCTTCAATCAAGGACCGTGGAGCCTGTCTGACCTGCGAAGCTCTGTTGTTCAGCTGCTTTGTTGGGATGGCCAGCACACTATTGCGCTTCGTGGCGGTGAAAATGCTGTTCTTCTTCTTTGTCTCCCGTGGTACGGAGGGTCGTTCGAATTGCCAGGAAGGCGTTCCTAACGGATCTGAGGAGCCCAGTCCAGTCCTCGCGGGAGTGAATACTGGTTTGATACCGCCCATCCTCCGATCGTAGGAAGCGTAGCGCTGCTTCGCAGTAGGCCTCTGACCGGGGAGGCGCCGGTCCGTGATGAATTTGGCACTGTGCTTGGCTCTCTCAGAGCTGATCCCATCCAGCGCCATCTTGAGTTTCTCTGCATCCTCATCAACTGCCCGTTGTACTTCTTCCTGAAGCTCGCGATATACGTCATACCAGCAATCTGACTTCTCGGGCACAGCGTCCCTGTGCGATTCTGGAATGTCCCGCTCGATGAATTCACGCCATATTTCTTCGTCATCGCGCATGAGATGAGGTGACTGGATTTCCAATGCTCTCTGTAAGATCATGGGCGAACGGTTAGTCTAGAGCCTTCTTCCTATGGCCCAGCGGCGATTGCGCGACTCACCAGTTTCTCCGGACTCTCCACCTTGAGGAGGAACGGACGAGCAAGGGCATAAGGGATGTTTCCGATATCATTTAAATCTAGGTAGCACCAGTATCAACGATCAGATATCTCAGAGTTGACTCAGGCGCGACCCACATTTGACGTTCCTGATCGCAGTTGCCGTGCAAAGCTGGAGTAATGAGGGCGGCGGCATTTTCTTTTAATCGGGGGCAAAATCATATAATAACCAAGTTCTGGGCATGAGATATCTATCACATATGACCAGAATGTGAAAGTTGAATGTAGAAGACATATATAGAAGAAGTCCTAAGAGCCTAAACCGCCATCGCGAGAGCAGCTCTGACCCATTGGAGTTCTTTTTATGCGCCTTTTGTCGAGCTCGAAGGCGGATGGCTACTACCTGGTACGAGGAGATCATACACCGTGGACAATGAGCTCATTGGCCCCGTCTGGTGAATAAGCCTGACGTACTGCCGAAAGACACCGCCGGCGATGATGGCTTGGGCGGTGTGCTGGCACTTCCTCGACTCCCCTCCTTCACGTGCTGATACTAATCATCTACTGCAAACAATGCAAACTGTCGTTCGATAGCATCATACCCAGTGGAGGGGCAGAACAAAGCAATTTACCCAACGCAACAAAAGAACACTCCTCAGACTCAAATCTGTGATCACAACTTTTTGAAAAGACTTTTGTATAGTACAGGTCAGTCGATCAATGCCTTTGTCATTTGTCCCAGAGGTGTTTTGAGAGCATTCCGAAACTTGAGCTTGTTCAGAGCTCTCCACTTTACAAATGCATCGAGTTCTCTAGTGCACTGCTCGCCATCTCCCCAAGCTTCAGTGAACACGCTGAATAGGGTCATGGCCTCTGCAACATGCTAGTATCAGTAGTGTGACAATACTCATCTCTATATCTACATAGATCTTTGGTCGCAATGGCACCCCGCTCTCAACTAGAGATTGCTACGGCATCTGTCCAGCGCTTGATCAAGGAAGAAGCGTCCTATCACCGCGAGCTACAGCAGCAAACGGAGAGAATCAAGAAATTCGAATCTGGCGAGGGTGGGGACGATGAGAACAAGGAGTGGACTCTGAAGCAGGAGGTCTGTACCGCCAACAAATCCCTACGCCAGTGCTGCCACTGACAGTCCTCGTACGACAGCGCCTTGCCCTCGAGGAGACTAGGAAGGTCCTTCCGACCCTGAAGCAGAAGATTGTGGATGCGATCGCTAAGCTTGATCAGTCGCTGGTACGCTGCTCTCTAACGTTTCGATTGATTCTACAAGACTAACTAGCTTTTTGCAGATCGAGGAGGGCAAGAAGGGCGCCGAGAGCAATGTCGAGCAGATCAATGCTGCCAAGGAGGCTATCTCCCAAGCCAGAACTGCAGAGCGAGAGATCTCGTAAATCAACGTTCACTAGTTCTGTCTATGCAATTATTGAAAAGTACAACATGGGAAAAGAAAACAGAATTGCTGTAAATAACAGCCACCATGAATCCAAACGCCGCCAATTAACTCCGTGCTTAATGCTGGCTCATAAAAGCTTCCGATCATCAAGTAGTATCCATTCTGTCTGTCCGATCGTCCTGCTCTTCTCCCTCTTCCAGTTCTTCTTGTACCTCGCCCTCGTCCTCCATCGTGGTGTCCAGATCAGGCGAGCGTTTCTCCTCGTCACCCGGAACCGTCACTTGCCGCAAGGGTGACGCCGCACCGGTCGTGGCTGATCTATCCACTTGCAACCCAGCTGACAGACGACCGAGCTCCTCGGGGCTCTGATGCGATGAAGCCAGGCTCTCCGAGTCGGGATGAGGCGTATTGGCCCCGCTCGATTTGCCCTTGGAGGGCACGTCGCCGTCATCGCCATCCTCACCTTCCTGCATTCCCTCCCTGCGCTCCACTTCCTCCTTCTCGTCGCGAATCAAGCGACGCAGCTGCATGCCTTCCTCAACGATGCGCCCGAACTGCTCCCGCCGCTCCGCCCACGTCTGCGCGTATTCCTTGCTCTCCTTCTCCAGATCGGTTATCTCGGCCTGCAGCTTCTGTAGGTTGGCCTGTTGGTCCTCGCGCGGTTTCAGGAGCCGGTTGCTCGTGATCTTGTCCGCCAGTTCGTCGTAGCTTTTTCGCAGCGCTAGCAGCCGTTGGGCCTCCTCGAGCTGAACCCGCAGCTCGGAGGTGTTGTCGCGGACGGATTGCATGGTGTCCAGGATGCCCAGCTTCTCGGTCGCGTACCGCTCGCGTTCCTTCTCGTTGCTCGTGAGGAGGAACTGGATGCGCGCGATGCTGATTTCGAAGGCGGCGAAATCCAAGGCGACGTCATCGCGGAAATGGCTCCAGTGCTCCTGCCGCTTTTGCTTCTCGGCCTCCGCCGCCGCCGCCGCAGCATCCGCCGCCGCAGCATCGTCGTCCATTCCATCCGGCGGAGGAGTCGGGGGCAGTGTGGTGTTCGAGACGAGGACCGAATCGTTGTTCAGGAGACGTTTCGAGATCCGCTTGAAGGGCTTTTCTTCGACATTGAGAAGGCGCGACTTGTGGAGTCCATCTGCACGAATTAGCGGGGAGTGTCGGTGGTTGAGAGTGTGGTGGATTGAGGAGGGAAATCGATACGGATTTACCTTCTTCTAGCTGATCGAGTAGCCCATAAGATGCATAGGATGCCATTGTGTAGGAAAGCCGCAAAGAAATGTGACTTTTAGCTCAGTATTGTTGAGCGGTTCGCTGAGGTGTCGGGGAAAAAGCCGATGCGGCGGCATAAAGTGAGTGGGTGAGTAAGTGAAGCGGTCGGCAGGGATCCGCGCGCTAGGCGGAAAACCAACTTTCTGCTCTTCCATCGAGCTGGTTTGTTTGCTTTCCGCTGTTTTTACTGCTACGCATGCAACCTCGGATAGATCTCGATACACTTCACTAAAATTCACCCTCCCCTAGCATTTAAGCTGGCTCGCATTATAGATTGGACTCACATTGAATACTCCCGAGCTGTTGTCAAATGTGCTCTCTGATGGAGCATCATGGTCTTTTCAGAGTGTGGGAAAGAGTTAGTTGTATGCCAGACATGGGAGTTAAGTCCGTACCTGGTCATCTTCTGTATACAGCAGCGCATCTCGAAGAAGAATGGCGAAAACTGATGTGATGCTCGACAGGCTTCTACAAAGTACTATCTACTCATGTAATTGCCTTGCCTTGGAAGGACAGCTCGGACGCTGTCGGAACGGATGGCCATGGCGCTAAGCTCCACTTTATTGAGCTTAAATCACCACGGCCTATTGCGGGTTCAAGCGTACAGTACTTGCAAATGCATGTCCAGAGACTAAGTTCCACATTCTACTATTCATACAGGGCAATGCTTGATCTTGTAAGCGCTACAGGAGGGCAGTGACAGTCATCTTGAACTACTCTGCAGTTTGCCCCCGAGCACTCCCGCCGATGGACAGGGACTGAGTTGAGACTCGGGCACAATACCATGCTACCCGAGATTTCTGCAATCTAACTCATGGTTGTTAGTGCATTGATATCAAATCTAGGTGCCTCGTCTAGTCACTGTCTTCGATATGCTGTCCATAGAGGTCTCCAAAATACTGTGCCGCTCGATTGTGAAGCCTGTGAATACAGTTTCATACACGCTCTGCCGACACCCAGGAGTCGCTCAGGCATCGGTACCACTCATGCTAGGACGAGTAGTATCATGCATGGACTAACAATTACCCAGTTTGAATGCTTTATTTCCAGAACCTCCCTGCTGAAAGCCTGTGATGATGACCTGCATATCATGATTCTCAGATCGCCCGGAATGATATTGATAGCGAGAGTCAAGGCACAGCGCCTGTGGTTCCTTAAGCGTACAGCTCTGATATTCATCCGACCTACGTAGATTGACTACTGGAAGTCAAAGCATGTTAGTTGGGTACTGGAGAAAACAATGTAGTCAGATCACGTACACAGAGGCTTGCATAGCTGGAGAGAGTGTGTGAATCACCGATTGCCACGGCCTATGCTAACAAGACAGTTGTGAATTCAAGCAGGGGAAGAGAGATGGTCTTATAAGCTGGTCGAATCTCCCATATGGAACACGTACAGTACAGTACTTCAATTATGATGGATTGTACTCAATAACTTAAGGTACCTTAATGCCAAGACCAGAGCAGCACGCTAATCCCGATCTGGTATTGCGTTGTCACCTCCACCTCTTCTGGGCTCTTCTGGGGCCAAGAAGTACTGTAAGTGCAGTGTCAGTCCACGGATTACCACTGCAATTGAAACAATTACCTAGTACTCCGTACTCCGTATTATCTTTCCAAACCCCTGGTTGTTTTCACACTCCCCATGGTTTTGACTCTACTACTTGCTTTTGATTACAGGCCCGTCGAGGGCTCCTCATAATCTCTCTACCCAGGCTGCTGCCTGTGCATGATCTTTCTAAACAGTCTCCCAAATAAAACCTGTCTATCTATCTATTTATTTAATTTAAAAAACTTACCTTCGGCCCCCGATAGGAAAAAAGCTGGGAGAAAACTGCCGCAGTACGCGCGAATGATGCCGAATCAACTAGCGCCAGATTACACACCAATGTGCTGAGAGTCTGAGGCAGTCGAAGTCTTGCTGAGGGACTACTCCCAATCAGACATCATAACATTTAATCTTCATTGCACTCTTTCTTGTACACGCGCCATCGTGATGGCGGAGATGTACTCGGGGCTCCACGTGGGCCAGCGGTTCGGCTCGCTAGAAGAGTTCAAGGCACTGGTACGGACCATCTCCGTGAGGCAACATTGGGAGCTCCGCGTCACAAGAAGCAACAAGAAGAGCGTGGTAATAGGATGTCGCTCTTCAAACAATTGTTTCTTTCGAGTCGTCTGTCGTGCAAACAAAAACGCGACCTACATTAGCAGTCTCCAAGACAGTCATAACTGTCGACGCAATGCGACCCCCACATCGAGAACACCGGCTCGCTCGGAGGCTTCGCATGTCCGCTTCCTCCTTTCGGAGATCCCCAAGCTTTTTGACATGAGCCATAACGTCAAGGCCCAAGATGTTGTCGACGCTATCAAGCGATATCATGGATACGACATATCCATGCGACAAGCGCAACGAGCACTTATTCGCCTACAACAGAAAGAAGTCCAGAACCAGAGCGAAGAGACCAATACGCATGACTCCAGTGGTGAAGATCAACCAGACAGTCCGCCATCTCAGATGGAGACGCAGGCGAGTAACTCGGCATTTGGCAGTCTTTCCAGCCAACGCTGGATTTCGGAAAACATCCCATCGGCTCTCATTGATAGCATGCACCAGGGCGAAACCCATCGCAACTCACTCTCGATGTCCCATCTTCACAGTCAACCCGTACAGCCACCCCTTCAAGTCCACCTTAACCATCAAGTGCCGCACCTGCGCCAATTACACCAACCACCCGAGGCTCAATCTCAGGATCAAACCAGTATCAGCCACGGCATTCATCACCGAACTGACTATGGTGTAGCCAGCCCCGGCCAACCGTCTGTTCCAGAGCTCGGACAACCCAAAATGCAGACCCAGCCTTCGAGTAACGGCCATCCTACAACACCGCAGGCAATCCTGACAAACTTCAAGATAGAATTTACATGCACCACATGTGGCGCATTGAACCAGAGCTTTTTCCCCAACCACGGGAATGTCATGGACGGAAGCTTTCTTCCTCAGCACCACGGACCCGACCAAAGTACTACTACCACCGGCGGAGGTCCTTCGGCACAGTCGGTTCAGGGACACGACAGTAACAACCGCGCCGGAGGACCCACGGGCTACGAAGGAACTAGCGCGACAGGTACACGTGGCGTGCAGCCATCTTGGACGGCAGGTACCCTGGATCTTACACTTGCACATACGCACTCTTAGGTTCGTGTAAAGCTGGAGGCAACACCCCAAGCTGTAACAAATGTTAGTCGCGCTTTGAGACTGGAAATTCCTGTATGAAGCATGTTACACAGCACATCGATTTGCCCATAAACGCGTCAGCACCTGCTCACGGTCACCCAAAGTTGAGATCGAGCGTATCTTTCGCACGTCAACAAATCCATGAGGTTCCACAGGGAATGAACCCCTAAAGTAAGTTCCACCGCATTGAGTTGAGATAATAGAGGCTGCATTCTGAATCGCTGCATTGAGGCCGATTTCCCAACAAGGATATACCTAGGGGACTGTCTTGCGAGACAGTATGTCATGCCCGCCCCATGTCAATCGCCAGCCTCTAACACAATCCCATCTGGGTTGGTCTGCGACTCAAGCCCTAGCAGATCTCGCAACTCGATCCTTGGTTTAAATTGATCCATCGGTCTGGTTGAAAATCGAACTGATTGGTTGCCAACGTCGACTTTAATGAAGAGACCAGGGTGAAGATCTTTACACAAAGCAGTTGCAGCTAGCAGAGCAATGCTGTGCGCTGTAGACATATATTGCGAACTGGTTTCATGGAAAGCCCAGTCTCCGCACAGACGTTTGGGCACGAAAGCCAAGAGATCGATATTCGAAAGCTCCGCCAGTTGCGATGAGATCTCATCCGGCAGGACTTTCAATTACCGCATAGGTCGGCAAGCCTCCGACAATGCTTGTCGGACATCCGAAGCGCCGGTCAACCCAACTTTCCGCCACACAGATCCACTTTCCCACTGAAAAAATGTTAACTGACTGGGCAACCACAGCGCGGAATCGGTCCGGATTCCCTGGCTCGGTTAGGTTTGAAACAGCTCATAACCGATAATGGCTGTGACAATGAGCAAAACGGCCATTGCCATTATGTCCGAGTCGCCCAGAACCGTCGGCGGTCCGTCCGCTGCCCTGCGGAGCTGGACTGATAAAGACTCGCAGGGAGGATGATTTGGTCGTCTCCTCCAGCATTTCCTACTAAATTGGCCCATTAACCGGACAGACAGGGGTCGCATGACGATATTCTAACTCCGCCTCAACCTATCTCCCCATATATAGCAGTTTGACTGTGTGTAGGTACTGGATCTGACCTGCACTCCACTCACGACGGGGACAAGCTCTAAATCTTCGATACGACATTCGATATTTGTGACACGAACCTGGCTCCTCGGGTCAACTGAGACCATCTCCAGCCCCATCTAGACCATTGTCGAGCTCTTCTAAAAGTAATGTCCGAGGCCATCTTGCTGTCCAGACCGTTATTATTCTAGGGGAAGAAGAAGAAAAGATGAATCGGCAACAGGCGGCCGAGAAGGCTTTACACGACCAGACCAATATCCTCCCCATTGGGCAACTGCTGGTTGTCTTCTCTGGCCTGGCAGTCTCTCTGCTCATTACTTTTGTCGATCAAAATGGTATCAGCGTCACACTTCCTACGATAGCCCGCGACCTCAATGCCCAGGATACGATCTCCTGGGCAGGAACCTCGTCTTTGATTGCGAATACCATGTTCACAGTGCTGTACGGTCGACTTTCTGATATATTCGGTCGAAAGATTGTCTATCTCTGTGCGTTAGCACTTCTCTGTGTCGCTGACTTGCTTTGCGGCCTTTCCCAAAATGCCCCCATGTTCTACGTTTTTCGAGGGTTGGCTGGCGTTGCAGGTGGCGGCGTCACGTCGCTGACCATGATCATCGTCTCGGATATCGTCACCCTCAGGGAGCGAGGCAAGTATCAGGGCATTCTGGGAGCAGCTTTGGGTCTTGGAAACGTCATTGGCCCGTTCGTCGCTGCAGCTTTTGTCATGGACTCGACCTGGCGAGGATTCTTCTGGCTCTTATCTCCACTGGCGGCGTGTTGCATCATCGTCGGATATATTCTCATCCCCAACAATTCCCGGAAGGATAGTTTCCGGAAAAATGTCCGCAAGATTGACTTCTGGGGCGTTCTCGCCTCGTCAATCGGCATCATTTTCTTGTTGATCCCCATCTCTGGGGGTGGGTCCTATTTCAATTGGGACTCGCCTATGGTTATCAGCATGCTCACTATTGGAGGCTGCGCCATCCTCGCCTTTATTGTGATTGAATGGAAAGTGGCGGTGCTGCCTATGCTTCCAGGTATGTCCCAGTAGCCATCCTACAGATATTGGATACTAACGACTGCAGTGGTGTTCTTCAAGAACAAAGTGCTCTGTGCTCTGTTTCTGCAGAGTTTCCTTCTTGGTGCTGTGTATCAGTCTTACCTATACTACTTGCCTTTGTATTACCAAAACGCTCGCGGATGGTCTCCAATTGTGTCTGCTGCGTTGACTGCACCCATGGTAGCTTGCCAGTCACTTGCATCGATCACCTCCGGACAGTACATCTCACGCATGAAGCGTTATGGAGAGGTGATCTGGGCTGGCTTTTTCATGTGGACATTGTAAGTAACTAGTCTGTTCCCTCCCTTGCCAACTTGATTGCGCATTCTGACCCGGTCCCAGGGGTGCTGGTTTGATGCTACTATTTGATCAGCATACTAGCCCAGGTGCTATTGCTGTTATTGTCGGCATTGCTGGCATTGGCGTCGGCTGGACCTTCCAGCCGACCATGATCGCTTTCCAAGCCCATGCTACTAAATCACAACGAGCCGTTGTGATTTCAGACCGGAACTTCTTCCGTTGTATCGGGGGTGCCTGTGGCTTGGCGGTCTCCGCAGCCCTACTCCAGGCCACCCTACGATCCAACCTCCCAGCCGGGTATAAGGACGTTGCGGAATCATCGTACACGCTTCCGTCCCGGAACGGTATCTCAGATTCCGATTGGGAGCAGATTTTGGCAGCTTACGTGAAGGCATCCCACTCTGTGTTCATCTTGCAGGTTCCACTGATCGGAACGTGCCTTCTTGCGTGCCTGTTCCTTCGGGACCGAGGTTTGGAGCGACCGAAGGATCCGCATGAGATCGAGGAGGAGAAGAGACAAGAAGAGGAAAAGCGGAGACAGGAGGAAGCCCGAGAGCAGGAAGAGCAACGGGTTGCTGGTCAGGATGTGGAGGCTCAGGTTCCGCCCCCACCTGAGTCAGTCGAGGGCGGTCATTCTATCACATATCCTATTGATGTCGAAAAGAAGGAACGAGAACAACAGGGGCCAAGGGACGAAAAAGGGTATCGCGTTGTGGCGCTTAGTTGAGAGGGTTTAATTATCAGTACAATACAGATCGAATGGAGACATAGAATAGAAATGAGCAAGAATGCTTAGCGGCGGACAGAACCGCGACGTCTTGGCAGACTTCGGAGGGCCGACGCCCATTCTGTCTCTATTCACCCCACTTCTCCGACAACCACTCCGTCCCTCCGACACCAAGCCTGCTGCGTGCAACTACATAGTACGCACGACGTCAGTCCAAGTATACTCATACAATCGTGGTGGTGGCAACAATGATATAATGAGTGGTATGGAGACTGAGGGAGTCTCCCCCCACACAAGAGCGTCTTCTCCCTCTCGGGATTACAATCCTCGGAAGCGGGGGAGGACCGCTTGCACTCGCTGTAAAACGAGGAAGCAGAAAGTCAGTCACTGCAGTATGATACTGGTCAGCTCTTATCAAGAAGAGTCACGTTGACCATACCTCACAGTGCGACAATAACTATCCCACATGCTCCAACTGCCACAAAGCTGGAGCGAACTGCGACAAGGCTTCTGTGCGAAATGATAACGGATCTCAGAATGAGTATAAGCCGGATATCTATGCTTCTCTGCGTATATGCTGATATCTTCCAGATATACACGGGCTTTGGAGAGCCGAATACACTATCTGGAGTCGCAGTTAGATTCAAGACCCAAGGACAGCCGGGCCAGCAGCCACGTTGCTCATCCTGTCGCGGCACTCCTCTCTCCTCAGAATCCCCCGACACCGGCTGGATCGACCACCGAACTTGACCGGAATGCTGTCGGGGAGATAGTGGGCTTTCTCGCCCTCAACTCGTCGGAAGCTCCAGCGTATGTGGGATCCAGCTCCGGGCTGTCTCTGGCCGCAGACCTCGGAGAAATGGTCCAAGCCACCGTCTGGAACCAAGCTCTATCATCGTCGCGGAACCCGCCCGGGACACGAGCCGGGCAGCTGCCCAGTCACAATGTCACCGGACTTCCGCCGCAACCGTCTACGGGAGACAAGAGCTCAGAAGAGCGGGCGCGACCGTTGCGCATGGAGGAGTTGCTGTCGAAGACCACGGACCCTCCGAACGATGAACTGGGGTCACGGATTCTGCGCGCCTATCTGACGAGACTACACGTGCGGTATCCCTTTCTTGATCGGACTGAGCTATGGCGCTTGCACGAAGACCGCTGGCGGTTGGCCAAGACTCCACGCGAAGAGCTTACCAGGGCGGAGCGATTCGGGATCTTCAAATTGTATCTCGTATATGCAATTGGAGCGACGACTATACAGCTGAGTGAGAATCTGGCTACAATTCTTCCCGAGGTGAGTTGGCCCTGTTGGGGTCTGATGTATCAGTCTAACCTCCTTGGTAGCAATTCTATACAACCGCACTGCAGACTGTCCCCAGAATGTGTGAGCCACGGTCGGTCGAGAACATCGAAGCCATGACTCTGATGGTGGTTTACCATCTTCGATCTGCGTCCAGTCAGGGCATGTGGTACATGGTGGGGCTTGCGATGCGGACCGCCATCGACCTGGGTTTGCACCGAAAGGCAAATGAAAACAACCTGGATCCGTTCACCGCGCAGATGCGACGCCGTCTGTTTTGGACAGTCTACTACCTTGAGCGTGTGGTGTCGATGTCACTGGGCCGACCCTTTAGCATTGCAGACCGACACATCGACCTGCCTTTACCACTCGATGTCGACGACGATGTGCACGATCCGGCTGTGCTGACTGCATCTCCGCCGATGGACAGAATCACAAGCCTCACATTCGCCATCTACCTCATGAAACTCCGTCGGATTGACTCGAGAATCCAACATAAGATCTACCGAGCCGATCGCCCGCTGCACACTCTGCGCTCCAAGATGGACCGTCTATATCTGGAACTGGAGGAATGGAAGCAGTCCGCGACGCGCCGTTTCAGTGGATCCGACCTCGATTACCCGATGCTACACTACCACCGGGCTCTACGGCTGTTGATCCAGCCTTTCCTGCCCTCCCTGCCCCTCACAGACCCCTACTACCACATCTGTCTGCGAGCCGCCGGAAACACCTGCCAGACGCACAAGCGACTTCATCAGACCCTGGAATACGGCCACTCCTTCCTGGCGGTGCAAACCGTCTTCATGGCCGGAATCACTCTGCTCTACGCCCTCTGGACCCACACCAGCGACGTCTGGTCCGTGCAGCTCAGCAACGACATCCGGGCCTGCTCCACTGTGCTCTTCGTCATGGGCGAGCGCGCCAAGTGGGTGAAGAAGTACCGGGACGCCTTCGAGCTACTCGTCAACGCGGCCATGGAGAAGCTCGAAGGCACCGATGCCTCCAAGAAGGTGGGCATGGCCGAGCTGATGACGGCCCAGCACATCGGCGGCGGCGGCGGAATCAACGCCGGCATGTTTCGCGACAATCACCCCAGCACCTCGCGACCTACGGAAGGAGGGACGGCGGCAGCGGCGCAGCAGCAGCAGCAGCAGCAGCAGCAGCAGCATCAACAGCAGCAGCAGCCCGCTGCCAACCCGGCTGTCTCGGTTGACCCGACCAGCCAGGACCACGGCGTGCGCATGGCGTTGCAGCTCGCCCCCTGGATTGACCTGGAGGAGGACAGCCCGTTTTGGATGCCGGATTTCGAGACTCTGGAGGGGTTGTCGGGGGATTTGTGGAGTAGCGGAGAGTTTGCGCCGTTTGCGCCGGTTGATCCGCTTTTTGGGGTTATGACGGGGCCAGACGTGTGATCTTTTACTCGAAGGTGTCGAGTCTATGGATAGAAAAGCTCGCCTCGTATCTATAGCATGCCCGTAGCCTTGTAACATGCAGTTGCAATTTTGCACCTTAATTATACGAAAGACTGTGTGTCTCGGGATGTGTTCTATTGGATTGTCTATCTAGCGCACCGCCCGAAGGAAGAAAAGTAGAGCATGTGCTTGGTAACTTGATCCATGCGAGCAACTTGGCGCAAATCATTTTGGACCAAAAGATATTATAACTCATCCTTCACAACACGAGGCTGAGACACGGGACGGCCGCTGTCCTGATCGAGCACGACGCCGTTCTTCTTGCGCCACTTCTCCCACAGGGCAAAGAAGTCCTTCTCCATGCCGCTCTCCATCTCATCCGGCAGGATGACGGTGTACTCGATATACAAATCGCCGGGGCTCTCATCCTCATCGTCGGACTCATGCAGATGGCCCTCGGAGTAGAAGGGCATGCCCTCGCCCTTGACGGTCTCCACAGCCAGGGGCTGCACAACCTGGCCCCTTGTCCGGCCCACCTGCACAACATGGCCATCCAAATGGGTAATATTCCGGGTCCACTCGCCCATCCAGGCCTCGCGCAGCGACAGCGCCTCCTTCCAGAACAGATCCCTGCCCTTCCGGCGGAAGAACGTGCCATCCGTCCCCTCAGCCACAAACTCCGGCTCGCGCTCCTCCAGAATCAGCACCAAATCGCCCGCAATCCAATCAGGGCTCTCATCAGCCTCATTCTCAAACACAATCCGCGTCCCTTTGCCCATCCCCGGCTCGATCGTCGCAAACGTCTCCACCTCCTTCCTCACCACCCGCTGGCCCTGACACACGGGACACGGCCGCTTCACCATCTTCCCCTGCCCCCCGCACTTATCACAATGCATCTGCACCTGCTGAAACATCCCCGGAGCCAGCTGATGCTTCTGGATCACCACCCCGCGGCCCGCGCACTTGTCGCACGTCACCACCTCCCGATCCGCCGATCCCGTCCCCTCGCACGCATCACAGATCTGCTGCTTCTCCACCCCGAACGACACCTCCCGCCCGTTATAGAAATCGCGCAGCGGCAACCCCACCTTCAGCTCCATATCCGGACCCCGGCGGTGGCCCGGCGCGTGCCCGAAATGGCCCCCGCCCCCGAAAAACCGCGAGAATAGGTCGAAGGGGTCGTTGCCCCCGCGCCGGCCGCCCCCGGCGCTCCCGCCTTGTCGGTGCTGCTCGATCCCTTCGTGCCCGTACTGGTCGTAGATCTTGCGCGTGGTGGGGGTCGAGAGGATGTCGTAGGCTTCGGCGATGAGCACGAATTTCTCGCGCGCGGTGTCGTCGCCTCTTTTCTCGGGGTGTACAGTGATTAGTTTTATGTGGTGATGGCCACAGGTGGTGGAGAGCTCCAAAGGGAGAGGGGGGTACGCAGACTTACGGGTTCTTATCCGGATGGAACTTCTTGCTTAAGGTCCGGTAGGCGCGCTTGATGTCCTTCTCCGAGGCGGATTTGTCCAGCCCCAAAGTCTTGTAGTAGTCGTCGGCTGCGAGGGCGAGTTGCACCAGACAGAGGGTCAGGGCCACGAGGATGAAGAGGGTGCGCATTGTGGGGAGCATGGTTGATGGGTGATGCTTTCTTCGTTTCGATCTTTGTTAAAAAATGTATTGATGTGTTTTTCTGGTGGTGGTGATTGTTTTGGCGACCAGAAGTGGGGTGTGTGAGAGGATGTATGGTACGTATGTAGTCTTTGGTTTGCTGGCGGTTTGCGATAGCCCACAGCCAAAACTGCGGAGTATAGCAGTCGGAATTACCTCGCAACTTGTGCGAACGTGGACGGAAGGAATAAAGTGACAAAAGAAGGTCTAAAGTAAACGCCACGAGGGCAATTGACAGGTCCCTCAAGATCAGTCAAGATCTCAAGCAGCGAGGCACAGGAGGGAGGGAAGGAGGGAGAGGGTTGTAAGTTTCCTGCCAGACTGGCTGTTTTGCAGTGCTGTTATCAGTTGCTTCTCTACTGATTAGGTGGCCGCAACGGGCCCCCGGGCCAATTGTTCGCCCGATGGCCGGGTCACGTGGACTATAACTACTGCTTATGCGCATACTATTCAATGTCCATAATATACTAGAATAAATGAAGGCAGTTCATTCGATTCGTTAACGCAAAGTACAAAATGCAAACCTCATCGCTTCCAACTAACCGAAACGCCTAACGGACCGGTGGCTATACATTATGGCATTCTTCCCCCGGACAATTTCATATCCCATCAAGGCAAAAACATTACTCAGCACCTCACCCAAAACCTAAGCCCGACGAACGGGCACGTCGAATATCTCGTTTCTCCAGGTTCCCGCCAGAGTGCGATACTCATCGCCCTCTTCGATAGCCTCCTCCGCCCGTAGCGCCTGCTCGTTCCACACCTTGACCAGACTGCCGGGGGCATACACTCCCCGGAACACACCCTCACCCGGCGGCTCCAGTCCAATCCGCGTCTTAACGTCGGTCTCCGGCAGCGCTTTCAAGCGAGCCAGCACCGCCCGCACGAAGCTGGCCAGATCCTGCGGGTTGGCGATCCGGGCCGCCCGCAGCCGTTCGCGGGCAAACACCAGCTCCCGGTTCAGAGCAAACGCCGCCTGCACGATCTTCTCCGCGATTTTCTTCTCGAGCACTCGACGCACGAGGTGCTTGAGGAAGGGCTTGGTCAGCCAGAGCAGCCACTTCCACCGGCTGCGATGCACCTTGTAGTCGAGCTTGTGGATCCGAACGCGGACCCCGCGCAGGGTGAAGATCTGTTCCAGCCTGTCTCGGCCGACTTCGATGTCGAGTGAGATGTCAACCCCGCGCCTGTCTAGGAAGAAGCTGGCGACACCTTCATCCTTGAACCGCAGGAAGGGCCCAGAATGGGTCCGGATCCAGTACCCGAACTCAGACGCACTGATATTCAAACCGTTGATGGTCGCCGTGAATGTGGTTTTGAAGTCGGTGGCGGTCCGCTTGGAGTGCTTCTTCACGATGTCGATATCGTTGCGTGTGGTCACGTGCATCCGATAGGGAAGAAAGGACGAATAGTTGACCGTATGGCCCGGCTCAAGGATCAAGCTCTCCAGCAGCAAGTCAACCTCGGGCGCGGAGATCTCCAGGCGAGGGATTGGAATGAATTGCACCGTACGAAGAACCAGGGGCAGGAAAAATTCGAGCAAGTCTGCCGGCAGCTGGCTCTCGCGGCTATGATAGGCCTCCCAAATATCCTTGTACAGCTTTTGGGTTGCATTGGTTAGATTGGACACTGCTTTGTCGCTGGGAACCGTCCGCAGAGCTCGCTTGGCCTGGACCAGAAAAGCATCGACGTCCTGCCTGAACCGTGATTCGGTCTTGACCTCCTTAGACTTTTCCTTGAGCTCATCGAATTTCTCCTCCGCATTGTCAAAGAAATTAGGATCAGTCAGCATCTCCTGGACGACGGAGCCGGCCTCCGAGAGGAACTTCTCAAACTCAGGGTCGGAGTTTGCATGCTGCAACACCGTCTCAAAGCGCTTCTCCAGGGTCTTCCATTCTTCGGCACCACCGAACGATTGCAACAAGATCCAAAAGTGCTGCATCGCCTGCTTGAGGTCTGCATTGACGTCGACATCTTCTTCCGCCGCTGTCACTACATCCGACGCAGCGTTCACGTAGGCTTGGGCATACCGACGAACCAGCTGGCCCAAGGTTGAGATTGAGTCCGAGTAGTCCGTACGATCCTTGAGCTTGAGGACGGTCCGCTTCAGTCGGTACAGCAGAGCCTCTTTCTCACGACCGGCTAGGTGCTCCTTTGCACTGCTGACCGCATCTTTGCCGGTGCGAGCCAGGCCATTCCCGGCAATCTCAGCCACCTCAGTCGCTTCGTGTCGCAGGTCCTCACCCGTGGGAGTATGGCCTTCATCTGCACCTGCACCCTGCACCGCTTTGGCCTCCTCCTCGGACGGTTTCAGCTGCTCGCCAATCTGCTGAGATGTGCTGGACAAGGAAAAGGCCGTGTCGGAGAAGATCTGCCGTCCAACAGTGGTCAAATCATCCACGAAGAGACGGAAGTCGGAGTTGGTCAGCAGGAGGCTTCCCACGGTACGTAGACTGTCGTATGCTGCGGCCGTAGAGTTAGCTACCACCTTACTCCACGAACACCGTCCATGGCGCAGGAAACGAACAAAACGGAGATGTGTACTGACCTGCTTTGGTATCGGCTCTCGCCCTGCTCTGGCGAGCCTGCTGCTGGATCTTGTTAGGGTCGATCGAGGCGCGAGATCGAGCCAAATGCCACAGAAACTCCTGCAGCTTGTCATCCTCGTTCTTCTCCTTCAGGAACTCGATGAAGACCTGAATCCACAGGCGACAATCGCGGATGATCTGACGACCCACGGAGCCCACATCATGAGTCTGGACGGAGAGCACATCCGAAGCCAGCAGGGTGCGGAGATTGACAATCACCTGTTCCGTGGAGGGCATGTAACCGTCCGAGAGGGCCCGGATCATCTGGTAGGTGTGTAGTTTCTGATGCAGGCGACGCTGGAGGGTCGTATCCTCCTCATAGCGAGGGAGGAGGGGCTCGGTCTCCCCTTGCGGCATGGTTGCGATGGATCAGCAAACACGAAGAGTAGATCTACTTGCTTGTAGAGAGGGAAGGAGGGAGATGGGGAGATGGATGTTCGATATCACCGCAAAGTCCCTGCTTCAAGGGATGATGAAACGGAGGGAATTGGAGGAAAAGAGGGGAAGCGATGGCAGCAGCTCCAGGGTTGGCTGATTCCTGTTGCATGGAATCATCATCGATCACGGGCTAGTGGTCCAATCACTCTTGCGTCACCGCTCCCTTTCCTCGCCGCTTTATCAGTATCCCACGTGACCCGTCAATCGGTATCTTATCGCTCTTATCGATAAGAGCGGTTTTCTGGGGTGGTTCATCTCAAATCCTTGATCGGACGAGTCAATCCCATGGTTCTTGACAGCCCTGAAGGTCGGTAACATGGCACAATCCGTTCATCTCAGCAGTCAACTGACTTAGTCCAGAGATATACCCTGCAACGGCTACCCTGCTTGGTTGTGGTCGAGCTGCCATCTTCGTCCGAGACATTCTTCCATGAACACCACTGCGAGTTCGTTCCCGTTTGCCTAAAGTATAAACACAGACTGAACTCGAGACAACACGACGGAGATCACATCACGTAAACAAGCAAAGGAAACCCCCGCCATCACTTGTCCGCAAGCCAGGAAATAAATCCCTCTTCTGTCACAGGAGTTTACAAGGTACGAGAGAGCCACCCGAGGAAAGATCAGTAGGGAAACCATGGAATGACGGGGTAATTGTCCGTGCAGCGCTGCAAGGCAGATCGTCAGGTGTATCTGTACGAAGCACCGCATATAGGGTAGGGTTCCAAGGTGACAGCCACCACCAAAGTTGTACACATCCGTCATCGCGTTCGCGTCCCGCATACCGGAGACCGATCAGAAAACAATAACAACAACACAATGAGCGATTTATTTTTCATTGGGGTGGGAGAGTGGACGAGCAATTCACTTGGTTACCTTACGAGTTGCCGCATGCTTGCAGATTCCCTGGTTGGATCCACAACAAGCCGAAGAGTGATGGTGGACAGTCAGGTTAGCAGTCCGGGATCATGATGCAGGTCGAATCTTGCTGAGTTACTGGGTTCCTGAAAGACCTCTCATATGAGGTATTTATTGGAACTGCACGAAGGGAGTTCCCCCCCATGCGAAATCCAATACAGGGCGAAGAAACGAATGATCAGCAGTGATCAAGCTTTGTGACCCATGCATCTTGAATCCGGGGGGGAAACAGGGCGAAGGAAGGGGAGACGACGACCTGCTCAAGTGGGTAAACCCGGTCGCGGTAGGGATAGCTACCTGCAACATTATTGCGTGGAGAGAGAACCTAGGGATGTGGTGCTGTGTCCATCTCGCCTACACATTCAGCCTGAAGTTTGAACCTTGAAAAGCGAGGGGACAGGTGATTTTCAACCCGAGCGTTGGGAATGAAGGTCGACGGAGTAACCCGTTGCCCACTAGCTCCTGAATTATGATGAAAACCTATCCACAGCGTGAAACAATAACTTCGCCTTACACTGAGCTTCCATAAAAAGAAGACCAGGGTTTTAGATCTGCAGGCGTCTCCATCGGCTAAGCCGCCAATAGCTCGAGCAGGGTAGGCGGTGACGAGAGCAAATGCCGCGCGAAGCTGGGTTGAACTTTTTAATGGGATCCTGATGGAGTCGATGGAGTCGATGGACCGTCGCACAACCCGAATCTTTATCGTCGCCCAAGACGCAATCTCCTTCAGATTTATAATAAGAACGAGGCTCGACCTGGACTGTTGCTACTGCCTGCCACGAAGAATGAATTCCATCGGAAGCAGCACGGTTCAAGCGCGTTAAGATTAATTATAGTGCGATTATAGTATGATTATAGTGTTGAACGGAGGGACTTTTGCAAGACCGAGTCAAGTCTAACTGGTGTAGGCCAAGCCATCCGAGCCGAAAATGGCCACATCTCACCCGAGACTTTACTATTTTGGAGACGGGCTGACTCAGCTGCTGCTTACTGTATAACTGCATCGGATATTTCCATCGGTCGGGACCGATCGGCGCGGCAAAGCAACTGAGTCTGCGGCTTAAGAATGCCATTGGACAGCCCATGTGTGGAATTTGGAGTATTACTCATTATTTTTGGTCATTACTCAGTATATTTGGAGAAGAATTTGGGGGGGAGGGGGGGGGCAACACGCAAACACACAAATTTATTCGCGCATTCTGATCGTCGATATTGATGCGTTCCCCTTGTTCGTGTGCCCAATTGTAGAGCCTGCATGCAAAATTGGGATGTGCCAGTAGACAACTCCGTACGGGTAACATCTTGCCTGCAGTTCCTGGTGACAGATGGTTTGAAAAAGGGTTGACTACCGAGCTGTCGTGGTCATTGTGTGTTTGTCGGTACCTGCAGCCAGATGAGGAGAAAAACAAGAGAGCAAATCTCAGTGCTTCAGTGATGAGGAGAAACCCGGGCCGCGTTTGCTGCGGGGAATCCAGAGATTCGCATCCGGTCCAGAATCCTTCCTTAGGCAGTTTAGCTTGGGTTTGTGTCATGGTGACTGTTGGACTGTTTGATGTTTGGAGAGCCTGAGATTCTGCCACATGAGTTGGTGGTGGAGATCCACTTCGGGACCCTTTTGGGTCTATTGCTGCTTTGGGCTTAGTTTTCCCGATGTGGAGACATCAGAAACAGAAAAAAAAAGAGGAAAAAACGAAAAGAAAAGAGAAGCAGGAAAAAAAAAAAGATTGGGAAAGGTATATCGGGATTGGACCGAGGTGGTTCTATGTAGAGTAGCTAGGTATTCATCCATCTACTCACCACCTATTCACTTTTCATCCACCTCAATTGTGGTCCAAATGTGAGAATATCGTCAGGAGTTATCATCAACACTCCATGCAGGATTCTATACGAGTACTGTAACTCTGTCCGTCACGGAGTCCGGAGTCTATTGTTGGCGAACAACAAACCTCGCTTCGACAGACTGACAAGTACATCGTATACTTCAGTCTGCTACCTATCAACTCCCTGCCATCTGCCATCTGCCATCTGCAATCTGCAATCTGCAATTTGCAATTCCCAACAATCAACGGAATCCTCCACCACTGTGCATACGAAGCGCATGGAGCTTTACTCCCGTACTCTGTCCTACAACGTAGTCGTTGTCCTGGTGTCGAAGAAATACCGCATATTTTTCAGTGACAGTCTCAGCTCCATTTTCTCCTTTCCAATCTGGACACGTTTATTCGCCTGCATTTACTCCGCATTTGCGCTGCATTCGGCGAAGGCTCCCGTTCCAAGCTTGAAACCTTTCTCCATACCCGGACTTCCACGCTGTCTCTACCCAATCCTCTTCACACCCGACGCTCCCCAAAGCTTCGTATCCCCAATTTTATCCATTTTATCCATTTTCTCTCCATTTTCGACCGGAGCCAGGCCCCATCTTCCCACCCGATCGAAACGGTTCGCTGCCATGCACCCAACGTGACCCGATACCCACCGGACCGGTCCCGGTTGCCCTTACTGGCCCTTTGCCTCCCGATTCTTCCCGATCGCTGTCATCCCTAAAACAATATCCCCTGGTCCTGGTTCATAGTTCTGGCGACGGCCTCGTCAGAAGATCACAACTACCGTGCGCGCTGACTGACCTGCTGTGGTTGAACTTCGGAATGCGGTGGATTTTGACTCAGGGGCGCTCAATGCGTTTAGTGCCTCAAGGACTTAAAGCCAGACGGCCTGTCGCTTCCTCAATTCGATTGACTCGGTCATCCTCTGCCATCTCCCTTTTTTCTTCTTCCTCCTCTTCCTCCTCCTCCTCCTCCTCTCGCATTGTGACCTCGCCGGTTGGTATTCGTTTGAAAACTACTCTCGCCACTTCACAGCCGTCCACCATGGCTCGCTTTCCCGCACAAAGCCGACCCGTCCACGCGACCTCCTTCGTCAGCCATCCCGCTCCCGCGTAAGTAAAATCCTTCCAGTGACAATTCTATGACAGATGAGCCAAATTCTCCCATCGATCGTGCAGCAATGAAGAAGCAAAACAGGAGGAGCACACAAGCCGAGCAGAGCAGTGGACTAACCATGGCCTCAATTAGCGAGTCGTCCAACTTTGACACCGCCAACCCTGCCTACATCCGCAAATATCTCCGCACCTATGGCTTGACGCCCCCGCGTGCGGAGTCATACGAGACCCAGAAGACTCGCTGTATGTGCAACTCGGCCTCTGGTCGCGCGACATCGCTAACAAGCTCGCAGGCTTGGCTCAATTGGCTCTGAAGCAGACCGTTATCGACAAATTCCTTTACCTCAGCACTCTCCGCAAGAACAATGTCCACCTGTTCTACCGTCTGGTCACGGATCACCTCAAGGTAAGCTCGGCAAGCGACGCTGTGGACGAAAAAACCCCGTTGACTCACATGCGTTTAGGAATTGACTCCCCTCATTTACACCCCTGTCGTTGGAGAAGCTTGCCAAAGATGGTCTGAGATCTACCAACAGCCGGAAGGTGAGTAATCCCTGGATCCCTGTCCACGACGTGAAACCGGGCGCTAACGATGCACCCCGCAGGCATGTACCTGAGCTACGAGGACCGGGGCAACTTGGCTGCTGTCATCGCCAATTGGCCCCAGCCCAACGTCGAGATCACTGTCATCACCGATGGTTCCCGCATCCTTGGTCTCGGCGACCTTGGCATTAACGGAATGGGTATCCCCATTGGTAAATTGGCGCTGTACACCGCATGTGCCGGTATTCGTCCCGAGGCTACTCTCCCCTTGACTCTGGACCTGGGTACCAGCAACAAGGCTCTCCGGGAAGATCCGTTGTACATGGGTAGTCGCCGTGACAAGGTCACCCCCGATGAGGAGCGTGAGTTCATGGACGAGTTGATGACTGCTCTGACCGAGCGCTGGCCTGGGTAAGTCATTCCGTCTGGCTGATACGGAAGAGCGACGCTAACATGAACTGCCATTAGTATTGTCATCCAGTTCGAGGACTTCAAGAACCCCTTCCCCGCTCTGGAGCGTTACCGCGACGTTTACACGTGCTTCAATGACGACATCCAGGGTACTGGAGCTGTCATCCTCGGTGGTGTGATCAATGCCGTCAAGCGCTCCGGCCTTCCCTGCAAGGAACACCGTGCTGTCTTCTTCGGTGCTGGCAGTGCTGGTGTCGGTGTTGCCAAGCAGATCGTCGACTTCTTCGTCCGTGAGGGCATGACTGAAGATGAGGCCCGCGCATGCTTTTACCTGGTTGACACCAAGGGTCTCGTGACTGCTGATCGCGGCGACAAGCTCGCTGACCACAAGGTCTACTTTGCTCGGACCGACAACGACGGTCTGCAGCTGAAGACCCTTGAGCAGGTTGTTGACCACGTGAAGCCCACTATCTTGATGGGTCTTTCCACCATGGGCGGTGTCTTCACCCCTGAGATTCTCCGCAAGATGGCCGACTGGAACAAGAGCCCCATTGTCTTCCCTCTGTCCAACCCCTCCTCCAAGTCTGAGTGTGACTTCGAGACTGCTATCACCAACACCGATGGCCGGGTGCTTTTTGCGTCTGGCTCTCCCTTCCAGCCGATGAGTTTCACCAACTCCGCCGGTGAGACCCGCACCTACTACCCCGGCCAGGGCAACAACATGTATGTCTTCCCTGGTATTGGTCTGGGCACCATCCTCTCCAAGGCGGTCAGGGTCACCGACACCATGATCTATGCCTCGGGTGAGGCTCTTTCCAAGGCTCTGACGGCCGAGGAAATCGACAATGGTCTCCTTTACCCCGACTTGACCCGCATCCGCCAGGTTAGCGTTGTTGTGGCGCGCAACGTCATCCGTGCGGCCCAGGAAGCCAAGGTCGACCGCGAGACTGCCCTGCGCAACATGGACAATGCCACCCTGGATGCCTGGATCAAGGCTCATATGTACGATGCCCACACGGAAGTCCTGTCTTTGGAGCGCGAGGTTGGCGCCATCCTGTCCAGCCTGGGTGGAAGCGCCTTGTCTCTGCCTGGCCTGAGCGAGGAGGCCGAAAAGAATGCTAAGCTGTAAATGGCTTTTCCATGTTTGTCTTTTTCATCTTTTGCATCCCTGGATTGACCAGGTTGCTTGACTTTGGAGCGATTCTTTTTTTTTTTTTCTTTCTCACATGTCATCCACCAGCTGGATGGATGCATTCTTCTTGTATACCCCCTTCTTGCACCGCTTCCATGCCCCATTTAATGACGAATTTGTGTTGGATCTTACCGACTTCGGACTCGGATTGGTTAGCTTAGATACTGTGAGTGGGTTTTCGGGTTGGGTAAAATTCATGACTGCACAATGTTCCAGACTGTCCATACATTTTTTGATAAGATCGGAATGAGTATTCCAGAACAGGCGTCTCTCGAACCTCGGCTTGGTTATTTTGCTCCAGACTTCCATGTGATGCACCGTAGAGTCACTCATGATCGTATTCGCTCAGTTGAGGGAGAAACCACTTGACTGATGGTGTGAGGGGGTGATAGCCTCAGCGTTGTACCCCGCAGCATGATCATGGTCACGACGTCCTGTACAACTAACTGCACACGTGAAAATGGAGATGCGGGGAAAAGCGATGCAGCAGCGCACATCCACCCGTGACCTCATTCAACCCTGGCCAGCCACCCCAGCTCCAAGTAGGGTCTCGTGGCAAAGAATCCAGATTCATCTAGACCCGACCAGACGACCTCCTCCTCTGGCTCTTTCAGCCCTGCCACCTTCAAATACACTTTCCTCTAATGGCTGCAGGGTGCACCCTCCCCGGGGTTAGTCTCGTGGAGTCGTGGTCCACGCTCCTGCCTGACGGCTCAGGGATAGTGGACCTCGGGATCTCGATGCCGAGGGGATCATTGGTCCGTCGAATTGGTGACTGGAAGTGGAAGTTGTTGCGTTGTTCCCAGTTCAGTTGTGTCTGGACTCTGGGGTGAGAACGGGTGACCGTCGGGATATGTACGTACTGGGCTGGGTCACTGGGTGACTTGGGCTCGGGAGGAAATGGCCCGGTGTACAGGACGGGTGGCCTTCGGCTAAGTCTGCTCCGGGGGGGAGGGAAGTTCTCCGGTTGTCCGAGATGGTTTCAGTTTCACTCACGCCTTGAGGGGTGCGTTGTTCGGTAAGCGGGTTGTGGATTGGACTTGTGGGAGATTAGTATGATGTTTGTTTTGTCTGTTTGTAGGGGTGGGATATAGGTACTTTACTACTGACGTGCAGGCTGTACTTTATGCAGCTGTTGAGTTCTACCGTCTACTTTTTGCGTTGGTTGCGGTTAGGGTTGGCGACTCAAATAATGGGGCCCGGATTTCTTTGTATCTGCAACACGTTGGACAGTACTGTACTGTATTCTGCCCAGCATCTGAAGTACATCGTCAGTACTCACAAAATAGTTAGACAATATGGACGAAGTAGATACACTCTTCGTGTCAAGACCCGTACAGGTAAGCCAGGGAGGTAGTGTGCAGAAGGGCGTGAAACGGGGCCCCAAAGGATCCATAATCTAACCCCCACAAAGAATCTTCCAGGGTTCGTCATCTTTCCTTCTTCAGGTATACAGCTCGTGGCATGATTGATTACTCACATAATCAATTTTCAGTTCTGCTTGATAAGCATAAGCATAAGCATTCTGCAAGCCAAATCTTGGCTTTTGTTAGTCCGTGTCTCCACCTGCCGTCCGTGTGCCTCGGTTCCGGATATTTTGCTTCCGTATATTTCTGCTGCTTTTCTCCTTTCCTCTTGCGTTGATTTGTGTTGAAACCCTAGACGGGGCATACAGTTCTGTTCTGCAAAATGCCGTCGGTTTTGAGTGAGCCCGTGAAATTGCCGTGTGGCTTGGTGCTGCCGAACCGGCTGGCGAAGGTTAGAGAGTCTTTCGTTCCTGTGGCTGTCTGTGTTTTTGTGGAGTGCTTACGATGACTGAGTGTGGATAGGCAGCGCTCGCCGAGTCGCTGGCTGGATCGCAGAATACGATCACCCCGACTTTGTTGAAGGCGTATGAGCGATGGGGGCAGGGCGGTTGGGGGGCGATTCTTACTGGTTCGATTTACTCTCCATCCCTACAGCGTCTACGATTGATCTCTGACGCCGTATACAGGCAACGTCCAAGTCGACATCAACCACATGGGCCAACCCTTCGACCCGGCCCTCCAAGGCGACTACACCGACAAGACCGACCCTGCCATGCAACCCCTCCTCGCGAGCTGGGCCTCCTACGCCGCCGCTATCCAGCAGCACCACGGCACCCCGGCTATCGTCCAGCTGTGCCACCCGGGCCGCCAGTCGGCGCGGTTCGCCGGCCGCCGCGGCGTGTTCGCGCCCACCCTGGCCCCGAGCCCGATCCCCCTGCAGATGGGCGGCGACGGCTTCCTCGCGCGCTGGATCAGCCGGTTCCTGTTCCCGGCGCCGCGCGCGATGGACCAGACGGACATCGACCGCGTCGTGCGCCAGTTCGTGGACGCCGCGCGCGTCATGGCCGATAGTGGGTTCTCCGGTGTTGAGTTGCATGGCGCGCATGGGTATTTGATTGGTTTGTTTTCTCCCTTCTGGTCTGGTGAGTGGGATTGCTGACTGGTTTGATTTCAGATCAATTCTTGAATGCGAAGGTTGGTTGTTCCCCTCCTCCCCCTGAAAATCCTCCCCCTGAATACCGGGGAAGGAGTCATTCGAGGTGTTCATGAAGTTTGAGCTGACTTCTCCAGACGAACAAACGCACCGATGCGTACGGAGGTAGCGCCGAGAAGCGCGCGAAATTCGTGCTGGACATCATCCGGGCGGTTCGCGAGGTGGTGCCGCGCGAGTTCGCCGTGGGCATCAAGCTGAACTCGGCGGATCACAGCTCGAGTACCTTCGAGGAGACGATGATGCAGATCCAGTTGCTGGTTGAGGCCGGGGTGGACTTTTTGGAAATCAGCGGGGGAAGCTATGAGAATCCTGAGGTGAGTCTTACCCCCCCCCCCTCCACAGTCTTTCTCAATGCGCCTGGCCTTTCCCCGGTTTTCCACCTCCCCAGGTTTCCACCTCCGCGGAGAACCGTACTAACAAGCGAGGGCAGATGATGGGCCTCGACGCTGCTGCTGCCACCCCCAAGAGCGAACGCACCCTCGCCCGTGAGGCGTTCTTCCTCGACTTCGCCCGCGAAACCCGCCAACGGTTCCCCGATCTGGTACTGATGCTGACCGGTGGGTTCCGGACCCGCGCCGGTGCCGAGGCGGCGGTCCAGCAGAATGTCTGCGATATCATCGGGCTCGGGCGTCCTGCGGCCATCGATCCGGACCTGCCCAGGTTGTTCCTGGACGAGGGGCTGGAGGAGGAGAAGGCCCGGTTAGTGCTGGGGCGCGTGCCGGTGCCGGCGCTGGTGCGCTTGTTGCCGTTCAAGGGCGTTGGCGCGGGGTTGGAATCGGTAGGTTTGATGTTATCCGGAAGAACAATTTGGGAGAAGTGTGCTGACGACTTGCTCTCAGAATTACTATGCGGCGCAGATTAAGCGGTTTGCCATGGGGTTGAGGACTATTATTCCGGGAGTTTAGGGTGCAGTGTAATTTTGATGCGGTGTATAGTCGCTGTATGATGCATCCGAGGCGTACATAGATGTTCAGGTCACACAACTGTTTGGGTCTAGTTGTTTAATTGAGTTATGGATGAAATCCAATGAAGCAGTGATGGTTAAGCTGATAGTGTCCCCGTAGATGTAGAGGGGGGCCATGTCACAGTGTAGAAGTCGACTTGATGAAAATGAATATGTCTAACCACTACTGAAGAGTCGATGATCATAAGATGTGAGAGATCCAATCATGTCTTCGATACAAAAGAGAAGAAATAGAAGAATTGACATTGAGATGCCCCGTATAGTTGGAGCAAGACCCCGTCTTACCGCCAACACACCGCCAAGCCCTCTCCCCCCAGATTGAACCGGCAATATCCCCACCGCTCATCCCAAATTTTCTCCTCATCACGCAGAAACCCATCACCACCATCATTAACTAAACTAATACCAAACAACGTATACCTATACCTACACCTACACCTTCACCTGCCTCCTCGCCTTCCCAAGAAGACACCTTTACGACCTCCCCCTCCCCCGAGAAAAACCCCACAGAACGAAATCATGGTCCGCGCCCTCAAGCACCACGAGAAAAAACTCCTCCGCAAGGTCGACTTCCACACGTACAAGTCGGACAACAACCACCGCGAGTCGACGATCCGCACGCGCTACCATCTGCAGGACCCGCTCGACTACCGCAAGTACAACAACCTGTGCGGCTCGCTGCGGCAGCTGGCGCACAAGCTGAGCGAGCTGGACCCCGCGGACCCCGTGCGCCGCAAGCTCGAGGCCAACATGCTGGACAAGCTGTGGCGGATGGGCATTCTGAAGCAGAGCCGCGAGCAGGGGGCCGGGCTGTCGCGGGTCGAGCGCGAGGTGACGGTGTCGGCGTTCTGTCGGCGGCGGCTGGGCGTGTTCATGGCCAGGTCTGGGATGGTGGAGAATGTTGTTGCTGTAGGTTTTTTCTTTTCCCCCGGGGGTCGTGGGATAGGGGGATAAGGCTGGTGCTAATTTCTGCGTTGCAGGCAAACACATTCATCGAACAAGGCCACGTTCGGGTCGGAACGGAGGTCGTCACCGACCCCGCCTACCTGATCACCCGCAATATGGAGGACTTTGTGACCTGGGTCGATAGCAGCAAGATCAAGCGGACGATCATGAACTACAGGAATAAGGTGGATGATTTCGATTTGTTGTGATGATGTGATGATACCCGTGAGAAAGAATGGTGTTCTGGCGTTTTTTTTTGTTTTTAGTATAAAAAGTTTGGGTGTGATTGATGCTGTCAGTCTTATCTGTATAAACATAATCCCAAGACAGGTTGCTACAGTACTGCAGTTCAGGTGATGTAAGATTTGCATAAACCAAGCAAAAAGTAACGATTGACAATCTATGGGTATCAAAACATCGGCAAAAAAAAGAAAAAAAAAAGACTTGATGGAATCAATCACTCCGGAATATCCATTCGGAACCGTCGCACACTCCCCTCGTAATTCCCCTTCCCGTCCTTTTCCTCGAAAAATGGCATCCGACGAGCCCGCGACTGACACCATTTCGGCGCCACTCGCCGCCAGAACCCCCGCATCCCGCTGCTCGCCTTGTCGATCTTCTCGTACTCCCGCCGGCGTGTGGACGGCGAGGTCCAGTCGATCACGGTCACGGTTGTTCTGGGGGTCGTCGTCGTCGTCGTCGTCGAGACTTCATCGGTATAGTCCCATACCGGGAGGGTGGATGCGCGGACGGGGGTCTTGAGCACTTCGTGGATTGAGATCGGCGAGTAATCACCGCCGCCCCCGCCGCTGCTCCTTGCGTTGGTGTTGGTGTTGCTGGTGGTTGTCACGTTGGAGCTGGTGCTGGGGGAGCGCTGATTGCGCGGGGTTAAAGGGGGTGTCGTTTGTTGTTTATGTTGTTGTTGTTGTTGTTGTTGTTGTTGTTGTTGTTGTTGTTGTTGTTGTTGTTGTTGTTGTTGTTGTTGTTGTTGTTGTTGTTGTTGTTGTTGTTGTTTATGTTGTTGCTGCTGCTGTTGGAACAGTCGACAGGATTCACGATGCAGGGCTAGAAGATCCTCTCTGCGGGTGGTTTGGTCGGTGATAGGGGTGATGGAGACCGCGGTGGCGGTGCGACGGTGCTGCGAGTAATGGGAGCTGCTGTGGCGGCTGTGGAGACTGCTCTTGCGATGACGGGATGTCGAAGAAGAAGAAGAAGAAGACGACGATGAGCTTGTGGTCTTGGTACTTGTGGTTGTTGCTGCAGGGGACGATGGCGACGGGGTTCGTCTTCTTTTGGGCGCGGCGATGATGCTGCTATCCTCCAAAGCATGAGGGGCATCCATACACGGCGATAGGCTTATCTCGGTGACCTCCAGTGTCGGATAATCTTTGATAGTCGTTGGGAGTTTCACACCGGGTGAAATATACGTTTGCTCTGGGCCAGGGCCAGAGCGTGAGGGTATAGACATGTCCTAAGGGAAGGCGGGATTTCCTAATCAGAAAGTAGTTGGGGGCTGTTGACATGTGATTTTATTTTTTTGAAATCGTGAGGATGACGGCCCAGCCGATGCACACACATGCCCCGAGGAAGAGGAGGGGGTGGGACTTTAACAAGCAGGGATCATCTTGGCAGCTGGTTGATGTACTCGAGTTTGGTATGTGTGGCGGTTATCAGCTGGTGTCAGGGTCGATTAGGTTCTGAGAGGGGCAAGTCAGTCGACCGGCGATCAATACGAAGAGAGAGAGAGAACAAAAGGGTCAATCAGACTGACCTGCGAATGTACTGGTGTACTTGATAAGTACCTAGATAAGTACTGTACCTGGTACTTTACTACTCAGAACCTCTGAAGGTAAATGAGAGACTGAGAATAGAACAATAATGAAAGACTGAGCGTGAGGTTAAAGAACAAGAACAAGAACGAGAACGGGAACGGAAATGCATGAATGAGAATCTGTTGTGATGGGAAGGGGAGGGGGTAGTACTTAGGTTTTAATCTATTCTAGACCCCATTTTGCCCTTTTTCCTCAATTTCCCTTTTCCCTCCCGAACGCAGGCTGCACTCATTCCAAGCGGCAACCCAAACCAGTTTAACCGCCAGGGTTGCATTGAAGCGTCAATTTTCCCTCGAGTACTTAACTCGATGCAGTGCAGTCCAGTGGGGGATGCATGGATCGGCGGCAAGGAACCACCTTAGACTTGAGGGAGATGATCATCATTGATCATACTGAGAGAATATTGTTGATTGTTCTTCTACATACAGAGTGCTACGTAGTCTGAGGGGGAAGTTCTCCATAATTCACCCACTGAACCTGTTCTTCCCCTTCCAATGCAGGTTCTTTTTTCTTTCTTTCTCTTGCCCACTGCGGGGCTTTGTAGACCCCCCCTCCCCTCTTCTTCTTCCCCCCTGCATTGAGTGATCACTGATCAGTATTATTCAGGAATCTCGACCTGACCCTTAGACTAACTAAGTGGTGGTTAGTGTGCCCCCACTTGGAATTGGCTTGCTGTCAGCCAATCTTCCCTCCCACGGTCCCGCTGCCGTCCTCGAGGCCTCACCGCCAGTTACCTTTCGTCCCTCTTCATTCACACTTCATGGTTTGTCTGCACATATCATGAGACTGCGTTGTCTTGAACACTTCCTCATGAAGCTTCTTCTCCTGACATGTCAACACGACCCTCTTGCAGTCTCACATTCCGTTGTGGAATGGTAGACATCACCCAGACTCGACATGACCGCATCCTCCACAGTGCGTGGGGTGCGAGACATTCCTTGGACCAAGTCTAGATGCCTGACGTGACGTGATTGGGGAATGGTTCTGGCACCTGGCCCGAGTCCGTGAGTCAGTTCACTCAGAACCATGGATTGACTTTGAACTAAACACCTAACCGGCACTATAGAATCCACATCCATCGCTTACTATCACCAGTTTTCCCAGCAATAGTCAACATGATGACATTTCTCTCAACCACCGCACAGTGGTACAACCCCGGATAATCCCCGGTGACTCGGGCGGCTAGTACCTTGGCAGACCCAATCTCTCTTCCTTTTGATAAGCGATAACGGACATGTCGAAGTATTGTTCTCCTGCATATATTGCGTCTCGACGGCAGACACGTGGACTGGCAGCTTCCTCTTCGAGGTACCATGTACTAATGTGAGGCGTCATAGCCAGTTCTACCTTTTATCAAGATCATCCTCACCCCCCTCGCCTCGACTGCGACGGCCTTTCCCTGTTTGTCCACATCAAACACAAACTCATCGAGCCCAACGGCCCCATACACAAAAGCGTCCACAAGGAACCAGGGTCGGGCATGCTCGACTGAAGGGACCAATCCCATCGACTCCCAAACTCAAATCCCGAAAGACCGCCCGGAAAGGCACCCGCCCTGGTGCCTTCAGTCCGGTCGGATACAGCCGCACGCTGAGATCCGTAATAGACGCGCCCAGAAGCAATGAAAGTGTGTTAAACATATCATTGCCCTCATCGAACCATGTTTCGACCTTCAGTCCAGGGCCGTCATCCGTATTGATGGTCAGTGAGGATGAGGAGTTCCTCGCAAAATAGGATCCCACGAATCTTGGGATCGCCTCCTCTTTCGCCGCTTCGTCGAGCGCGGGAAGAAGCGAGTTTGCAAGGAGATCGGACAGATAGGCAGCTGTCCAATGTGTGTTTGTGCCGGCTATCAGTATGGTGAAGCCGACCTTGTGGTCTGGAGACAAAGCAAGCATGGATGAGTACGATCCCAGATCTCCGGCTTTGGCGTAGAGATCGACCACTCGTGAGGAGGGAAACGAGTAGATCTCCCAGGGAGCCCCGACGGCCAGGTCTAGTGAGGATGTGTGACTAGCCGGCTTTAGCCAGCGCCGAGTGAGGGAGCTGGAAAGTAGCCGGCTGTCAAGAATGGCGCGGCCAAGGGTGGCCACGTCCTTGGTCGACGAGTAGAGGCCACCGGTACTGCAGGCAGTCAGCACGGTCTAGTGATGGAGAAGTTGCACGAACAGTGTCTCGTCGCCGAGTGAGTAGGTCCACCACGTGGTCTCTACATCGCCGGGAATGACCCCAAGTCTGTCCGCTGGCTTGTTGTAGCTGGAGCGGGTGAGGTTGAGTGGGCGGATGAGATCCCGAGATAAGAGCGTCTGGTAGCTTTGGCCGGTCATCGCTTCCAGTGCGTATCCCAGGATCTGGACGCTGCATTTGAGTAGACAGGTGTGGACGCAGTCGGAACGACGGGATGTCTCTTCAAGAAGCCGTCGAAAAATCCTAGAATGATCAGCATTTTCCATTTGGAATAGATGGAAGGCTCACGCTTTCGATCACAAGGCCTGCCTGGCGCACCGCATGGGGGAGTCTTGGCTGCTGAAAGTTCAGGAAGGCCGATTGCACTCAGGGCAGGCAGCAAGGTGGCTAGATCAACGAATCCGTCTGTGCATATATGAGTGTGCAAGACAGCGATAGTTCTGTGCAGATACAGGCCACTCACAGTCTCGCGGTATCCCCGCTAGGTGACTTGCCAGCTGCCCGATTGTCATTTCCTTCCAGCGCACTGAGTCGATCTCATTCCCAGGTGGCTTGGTGCTCAATTTTCGGATCTCCGGGACATACTTCGCCACCGGATCGCGAAACACAGTAACCCCCCGTTCGATGAGTAGCAACAAGATTGTCCATAGTTTTGAGCCACTACCGATGCGGAACACAGTATTCTCATTCACTACACTAGCCCCTACGGAAGTGTTGACATTTGGAGCGGTATAGTAGGATTCGAAAAGGGGTTCCGCGTCATCCGTCGAAAAGACTTGGATGGCAAACGATGTGGTGTTCGGGTCAAAGACGTCATTGAGAGGGGATGTTCCTGCTATGGCTGCCTCGAGAGCCGAGGAAATGTTGTTCTTCGCGGCGAGGAATGCGCTGCTTGTCGAGAGTGCTCTCGGGGCCGGGAAGATGGGTCCCAGAAGCGGACAATATTCTGGTGATGCGGCGAGAACCAAAGGGCAAAGAAAGGCAAGTAACGATAGAGACAAATACATTCTGGCTTGGAAATGCTAATGATTCTCCGATGTCAGGCTTCCCGTTTGTTCCATTAGCAGAAATTGGAACCAGGGGGCATCGAGGACGCCCCGTCAGCTATATACCGGTAGTCAATTGGGCTTATTGGATGAGCATTTCTCGGCCGTCCATTCTCAAGCACTCCGCTATATTGGCTCCGGATTGATCGTCTGTCCGGATGCGGCCCTCAATTGACAGGTCACAAGGATAGCCTCTTCGATGGGATTTAACCTCAAGACCAGATTCTGATACTCAAACCGCGCCGCCAAGAAGGTGAAGATAGTGGTGAGAGGACTGGTGCTGGGATGAGGCCATCTACATCTCTCTCAGATCCCATGCTCCTGGGGTCTGATTCGATCCCTCATTGTTTGGTATCGTTGTGGTGGAAGTTACAAACAAATGGTACATGTCGGAGGGTGAGTCTGTCTGAAAGCAAGAACCACTCAGCGATTGCTTTGTTTCCGCATCGGCCCATTTTCTAGTAGACTCGTCACATTGACTTTATTGAAGTTGTCTATGGTCAATCTGATAGACTTCATTCGGTCGAGGCAATCCCAGCAGAGATTGGGTCTGTGGTGATTGGCTCTTGGACATTGTACAGGCACGTGGCTTGGCGATGCGCATACCCAATCCAATCAGCACTATGGAGCCTAGCCTCTCATGACTCAGATCATCAGACTTGATATCATTGCAATATCGCAGTATGCGCATCACTGGACGGATGCAAGAATCCCCAGAGCTGTGTGTTTTCCGTGGCATTTTATCAGGTGGGATGTTCATGGGGACATTTCATTCTGGGGATTGCTTCCTCGAGTACGCGTTAGTTCAGCCCCAATTGAACTTGGATCTTTAAACGTGCGGAATGTGTGTACCTGGTGATCTCATGGTTGGAACAACCAGCTAGCTGAAGGCTGATGCCCACTTTCCCGGCCAGGGGTCATCTACACTCTTGTGGAGAGCGGAGCTCGTGATGTGATGGAGCAATAGCTCTTGGGTGCAATGGTCTTTACGCAGAGATCAAGGGCTAGTTCAGCGGAGCAAGGCATCAGGCTAATGAGCCGTTGGTATCGAATAAAATGCAAGTTTTTTGTTGTTAAAGAAGGCCTTATCCATTTTCCTGACCAAGTCCGAGGAGTTGTGAGTATAGTATGCCACCGTTGCTCCACTCATTGATCAGTTCACAGCCTACCCTTCTCCGTCTCTTCATTATCAAGCTGATGTCGAGCCGCTGACATCTCGCTGTAGCCGTGCGATTTTAAGCTAGTCAGGGTCGGTGTCCCTCTCTCGACAGTTCTTCGTTCAGGGCTCATGGAGAGAAGGGCGGTGAGGGCATGTACATGTACTGTAGATTGGTTGCTTTTGGCCAGTGATTTTCAGTTCTTAGGAGCCCTTCGTAAGGTATTTTCATTGACTGCAGTGGTGGATGGGTTCTTCCTTGACTGGTAGGGTAGAATCGGCGTTTGTTTGCTTTGGCCCAATCCGAGTCGCTACTTGATCGAGTCTGTCTTTGGGTAGGTAGGCATTGGTATCAGTGGTTAGGCGAGGATGATGTGCCTAAGGGGAAAAATACAGGAACTAGCGAATTTCGCGTATCTGGGTTAGGGGGGACTCGCTGCCTATGACAGTGGATTCGGATCAGCAATCATAGCATCATAGTTTCAAGGATAATCTAGGACCCAGATACCCACCACAGGAACCAAGATGCCAATTTCCTTGGCATGGGGCCGCAAGGAAGACGGGAGGGAATCATGGAACTTGGAATAAGATGGAGGAGACCGACAGGCTCCACAGCGGAGTAGGGGAGATGTCAGATTGTCTCCCCCTGCCAGGCAGCCAAACAGAAAGAGGGAGACTGACTCCGTCCAGTTCGTTGTTCGTTCGTTGTTCCCGGCCCGTCCAGCCGCCGCTGCTAATTTAGTGCGGGTCGCGATTAATTTAACAACAACTTCAAAAGCACCACCCACCTACTACAATGGACTCGGGCCCCTTAGAGGACTCAATTACTTCTTCTCATAAGAATCCTGTTCGGCGGCGTGCTTCTAAACCAAGATCCCGTACCGGATGTCGCACCTGTCGGTAAGTGATGCACACCGAGGCACTGTGCAGTACATGCAGGAAGTGATTTGACTATCCGCTGTCACTCGGCTGACGCATTGTCAACAGAGCGCGGCGGATCAAATGCGATGAAACGCCCGGATCATGCCAGCGCTGTACCTCCACAGGCCGAGTCTGCGATGGATACGAGGTGCAACGACTGCCTCTACCCCCGCGTAGAAAGACAGCAACTGTCTCTAGAATTCCCGCCCCGGTACCAACCGGCTTTCGCTTCACAACCACCACAGATGAGATGCGCTGTTTCTCGTACTTTCAACATTGTTCGGTCTCTAATCTGATTGCCTCGGTGGATAACCCTCTATGGGAGAAACTCGTACTCCAGATGAGTTACAATGAGCCGGCCGTGTACCATGCGATCGTGGCTCTGGGCTCAATCCATCAGAATCTGGAGAAGCATGGCTTGCCCAGGCCTGGAAAGAAGTCTGATAGCACTTTAGAACGTTTCGCAGCGGAACAGTCCCTCAGATCCTTCTCTATGCTCACCCAGCGCCGTGCTTCGCAGGATCCGGCCCTGCGACAGGTGGTCCTCATCTGCTGCTTACTTTTCACCGTGACTGAACTGCTCTGTGCACGCCCAGAAACCGCGAGTGTGCATCTAGCAGGTGGGCTGAGGATTCTCAGAGAACTCAGAGCACAAAGAGGCGCGCACTCGCCGTGGGAACAGCAGACCACTCTGGAGACGTATCTGCATCTTCAGAGTCAGTCCTTTTTCATGATGGGTGGGCCAATCCTGACGACCGATCACGAGATAATCCATGAGAGGCCGTATGAGGACCATCTATCTACCTTCACCACCTTCCACGAGGCCCAGCGCGCATTCGGACCCGTATTTAACGCTAGCTGCGGCTTTCACGTAATATTCTGGAAGCAAAGACAAAGGATCCCGGCCGCAGAGTCCTACCAAGCTAGCTTGCTCTCCCCAACCCGCATCCTTTCATGCTTAAATCGGTTCCTGCAGCAGCTCGAAGCGTTTGTGGCGCAGCCATTCACCCGCCTCAATACAAAGGAGGAGCGGGGTGTGCAGCTGCTGAGAGTCATCACGCATGGACAGATCGTGGGTGTCAAGAGCAGCCTCTTGCTTAGCAATGATCTCTCCTTGCATTCCCTCATGGAGGATTTCGTGAACCTGCACCGAATGCTGAAAACGACATTGGACCAGATCCGGGACCGCCCGCTAATCAGCCTCGGAGTTGGTATTATCCCCGTCTTTTTCTTCTTGGCTCAGTGTCCCGACTACGAGATCCGCTTGTGGGCTATTGATAGTCTACTGTCGTGGCCGCATTGTGGCGGCTTCTTCAACTCGAAGCAGATGGCTCAAGTGGTGCTTCAAGGGATGAAGACTGAGCTGAGAACGCTGAGAGAGAGTTGTCCACTCGGTGTGGACGGGGTGGTGGGTTTCTTTAACAAAAAGGACGGGTCATTATTTGCTCGAATCCTGTACTCGGGGAAGAATGGGGCTACAGAACGGTTGGTGAGGCTTGATGAGTAGTTACGTAGGTGTCAGGACTAGGCAAGTATTTGTGATTCATGATAGCTGTAGCTGCTCCGTCTGTAACTAGTAGGAGTGTACACAGAATACGTCTGATTTGATCTTCTCCCCTTGATTTATCCCTCAGATATATTGATTTCTGCATCACTGGATAGGTTTCGAAGAAGGATGAGACTACATCGTCATGCAAGGCCCAGGCTCTCTAACGCTGATCTTGTCTATTTGCGTACTTGTAATCGAGTGCTAGTTCTTGCTGCGTGCTAGCAGCATGCTCGGCTTAGAGTATCATGACTCTCAAACTCATCTGGCTTATGGTTGTGAATATGCTCAAGGATTTCTGCTGGTGGTTGAACTGATCGACCGACTCTGAGCGCCACACGTAGTCCCTTTGTAACCGTACATGTTGCCGTCTTCGTAGCTGGTCCACTGGGGTATATTCTGGTCTTTTGCCTCTTCATCTAGATAGGTACTGATTCTACCCCCCGAAGAACATTTCTAGTGGAATTATGACATCTACATCATGAATATCTCTCTCCCTGCCTAACTCTACCGACACATTCTCCTCGGTGGTGTACAACGTCTTCGAGGCGCGAGCAACAAGCGATGTCATCCCTCAGTCATTTTTCGCCATAGGGTCGATGCATCCGGCTCCTTGGCAGTAGAAGATCACTTGGACGACTATTTCTAGATCTTGCTCTACCGTATTTACAAGGAAAGCAAACAGGGAGAATTTCCTGTATCCTAATTATAGCTCTCCCTAGCTCGAGAACTTTGCTTGCGCGGCCGAAGGAAAGCCTCCGGTCAAGGTGCTCGGAGGCAGGCAGCGGTTGTGGTTGGACTGGAAGTTGGTTCCTGCCTGCACCTGGTACCTATTACTCTGCAGGCTGTACAGGGGTAATAATTCGATTCCTGGTTCGAAATCGGTGGAAGGTCGGCGCTTAACGCGACCCCGGCAAGCAGCAAGAAGAAAGTAACTTGTGTTACCCTCAATGGTTACTGCCGCTGAAATGCCTTTGCAACCTCTCATCATCCTTCCATTATTGTTCTCACCCCTCAAACTCTTCCGGGCCAGCCCTGCTTTAAACCTCCAGCTTCCAATATCCTCTACGACCTACGTACACGATGGGCCAGCAAGCGTCCGCTCCCCAACCGGGGACACACATCCAAGTCATCGGCGCCGGACTCTCGCGCACGGGAACCGCCTCCTTCAGCGCCGCCCTGGAGATCCTTCTGGGCGGTCCCATCTACCACGGTGGTACCCAGACGCTGATGGGCCCGCCCACGGAGATCATCTCGTGGAAGCAGATCCTCCAGAAATGGCTGTCGGGCGACCACGCCACCACGCTTGCCCTCCTCCAGACCCGCACCGCGGGCTACGCCGCCATCACCGATGCGCCCGCGTCGCAGCTCGTCCCCGAACTCCTCGAGCTCTACCCGGACAGCAAAGTCATCTGTACGGTCCGCGACCCGGACGCGTGGGTGCGGAGCATCCAGCAAGTCAGCTCGATCGTGCGCCTGTGGTTCCTGGGCGCCGTGCTGCTCCCGCTCCCGGGGATGCGGCACTTCATGGGCTACAACTGGCTGCTGCAGGCGCAGTGGGACCGGATCTATCGCTCGCGGGACGTCGCCTGGATCTATCAGCTGCACCTGCAGTGGCTGCGCGAGGTCGTGCCGCCCGATCGCCTCGTGTTGTACGATGTCCGCGAGGGCTGGGAGCCCCTCTGCCGCGCGCTGGGCAAGGAGGTGCCCGATGTTCCCTTCCCCCGAATCAACGACGCCCAGGCGGTGGATCGCATCGCCGAGTACTACATCCGCAGGGGGCTGATGCGGTGGGCCGGCATCCTGTTGGCTATGGTTGGGCTGGGGGGTTGTTGGTTGCTGAGAAAGTAGTCTCCATTCTGATTTGACGAGGTTGCATACTGGACGTACTGTACTCTACCACACTGTATAGTACTCGAGTCTGGGTGGGGGGCATGCAGCCCAAGCTTTTCTTTGTATTCGTATGTAGCAGTCCTAGAATCCAGCAATTAAGCTTTTGCTCAAGCTTCGTTGACTTGCAAGCCACTCCCGCGACTTTGAAAGTGTACTATTTTTACATGGGCTGGCGGATGAGTTTCGAGTTTCCATGGTTGGCAATCAAGGGGTCCTGTCAGCAGGACAGCATTCACCTACTCCCCCCTGATTGATGGACTGGGTTTGCACAGGAGAATAATTCCGGGAGAAACGCTTGACGGCCGAATAGAATTTCTGTCAGGGCAAAAGCTTATCCCCCACATTCCTGGTAGAGAAGCTGCGGGTGGCAGCCCGTGGTTCCATGTGCTGCTGTTCCTGATTCACTTGGTCTCCTGACTCTGAACTGCCTGCCCCTGCGTCGATCGATTTGGTTCTCTGAGAGGACGAAGAGAAGAGAGAGAAAGAGGGGGAGGAGAAAGAGAGAGAGAGGGAAAGGGAGGGAGGAAGACGTATGGTTCTCTCTGGACAGAGGTAAGCTTGCTGCACTCGACTCTCTGCCATGTTGCTAACTTTAGTGTGAGCCAAACTTGCAGGTACTATTCACAGTCGAACTCCCACCGCAGTCGACAGATGGCGTCGTTGGCATCTCATTGCCCATTCCCCGCTCCCTCGGCCGGCTTGCATCCGCTTAGACCTCTCACTGAACAAGCTTTGTGAAATCTTCGCAGGAGTAACACCAGATGGCTCCATCTCGAAGCCGAAGACCCAAACTCTCTTGTCTGCTTCCTCCCCCCCCTCCACCCTCCCTCGACGCCCTACCATAGCAGCTGGCCATCCAGCGAGAAACTTTCACGTCATACTCTACTTCCTCCAGCTTCCTGGGTCTTCTCAGGCACACATCCTGACAGCGTTCGCGACGACGTCAAGTCTTGGCATCGGAGCAAAACCAGCGCGATTCCTCGCTCGAGGCTCGAGAAATCTTTCTCTCCTACACATCTCTCATCTCCTAACAGTTCCTGTATCTTCTCACCATCTTGTGCATATCGAGTCCAGGTAGTTTTCATTGGTTGGTGTCTTTCTCTTCTTTCCTATCTTCTTGTATGTAGGTTTCATTTTTTGTATCTTGTCTTTCCTATCTTTTCTTGTCTCATATGTCTCATCTCTTTGGTTATTTCTTATTTCTTTGGTCGTTTCATATGTCTCTTTTTCTTACTATCTTCTTCATTTTGTGCATCTTCTGTCTTTCCTATCTTCCGTGTCTCCTTGTATGTGGTTTCATTTGTTGTATCTTCTGTTTTCTACTTTAATCTATCTCATATATCTTATTTCGTTGTTTCTTTCCTTATTATCTTTCCTCCTTTTTCTTGTTGCTTCTTTTCTTATTTCGTCCATATCCTTGTGTATGGTTTCATCTGTGCATCTTCTTGTCTTCTTTTTTATCTGTTCTATATATTCTATCTGTTTTATCTCTTTTGGTTGTTTCATTTGTCTTCTGTCTTATCTCATTTTGTCTACTTGTTCTCTGTGTTTGATCTGTTTCCTGCTTTTTCTGCATTTTCCTCTTTTCTTTCTTCATTTCCTTCTTCACTTCTTGTATATGCTGTATATTTTATTTTTCTTGTTTCTTTGGTTTCTTTGATTTCCTTGATCTGCTTTCCTATCTTTTCTATCGATTCCATTTGTCTCATTTGTCTCATTCGTCTCATTTTGTGGATTTTTGGGAGTTAGACGTTCTATCTTTTCTGCTATCTTCTTTGATCTTTGCTATCTTGTCTGATCTGTTGGATTTAATTTTCTTTCCTGGGCCCCGGTTGGGTGGCTGGGACGGGCCTGGGACATCGGACACGCGAGTGTCTGGTGTTTGTGCAGTTTCGAAAGAGACTGGTAAGTCCTTCCTCTCAAGATTGTGCACTTGGCTAACAGCATTCTTTATGCAGACACATCTTGCTTACACAGGCCTTGGCTGGGTGGACGGGACGGGCCTGGGACATCGGACACGCGAGTGTCTGGTGTTGTTAAGTGCAGTTTCGAAAGAAACTGGTAAGTCTTCTATGGTTGTTAGTAACTACTAGCAGTTGACTGACAAAGGTCTGCAGACACAATTTGCTTGCACAGGTCCTTGGACGGGTGGACGGGACGGGCCTGGGACATCGGACACGCGTTTAGGGTCTGATGTCGATGATGTTCAAGTTTCATGATCAAACAGATGAGTGACCCCACCATAGCAACAAGAAACTTACTAATGGAGGTTCATCGATGTAGTTTGACCAGGCCATGGGCGGGCTGGGTGGGCGGCCTGGAGCTGGACGCTGTAGCATAGCTCTGGTGTCCATTCGGTGAGTGACTCTTCTGTCCAGTTATGAAACTGTGCTAACTCTTCTTGATAGTAGTTGTAGACTGGGCCTTGGTTGGGCGGATGGGACGGGCCTGGGTATTGGACACTGTAGCGTAGCTCTGTGCCCATTCGGTGAGTGATGTTTGTATCCTCTTCATTGAGTTGAGCTAACTTCACTTTATAGTAGTTGCCTTGGCCTCGGTTGGGTGGCTGGGAGGGCTAGGGCGGGACACTGTAGCGTAGCTCTGTGTCCCTTCGGTGAGTGACCATGACACTCTTTGAATCAAGCTGAGCTAACTGTGGTCTATAGTAGCGTAGACGGGCCTCGGTTGGGTGGTTGGGACGGGCCTGGGTCAAAGACACTGTAGCGTAGCTCTGTGTCGACTCGGTGAGTGCTGATCTCCTTTCTGGCTATGCTGAGCTAACTTTGCTATACAGTAGCTTCTGAACAGCCTTGGCCGGGTGGTTGGGAATGGGCTGGGATATACGACAAAGCCCATATGCGCCACTTCGTAGTTGTCTCGTGGCCATGGTTGGTGGTTGGGGCCGGAGACACGACAAAGCCCATACGCGACAACCTCAGGCCATGGCGGGCGGACGGGACGGGCCTGGGTTATGTAGCTGTAGCTTTGCACTCCCTTGGTAAGTGCTCACTATCCTGACTGAACCTCGCTAACTTGTCATGCAGTAGTGTGTATATTGTAAAAGGCCCCGGTTGGGTGGTCGGGACGGGCCTGGGATATTTTTTTTTCACTCATGGAATCAGGTTAGCTCGATGCTATCCTGTGCCCGTGGGTCAAGGTGTCAGTACCTTTCCAATGTTTGCATATTGACATGGCTCATTTGGCTGATCGATACAGGCGTACTTCCCCTATTGTTTTTCCTAGGCTCGGCGGGTGGCTGGGATGGGCCTGGGACATAGACGGTGGGTTCACTGTCTATGTTTTATACTAATCCTGCTTTTCCTTTTTTCATCTTGTTCCTTTATTTTTATTCCTTTATCTTTCCTTGCTTTCCTTTCCGCTTCTTTCTTTTATAGAAGGATAGTGAGTGATTCCCTCTGGCAAGGGATTAGCATACGCTACTGACTAACTTCTGTTTAAGGATTCAAGAAGTGACAAATAAAGCAACTTTTTTGTGGCCTCGCACGAGGTCTACACACCAGGTTTCCTGGTGTAGACGCTGCTGTCACTTCGAGAACAGGTAAGTGAAACAGCCTCGGTCTAGTGGATAATGACTGACATCCGTTGATGAACAGGATACATAGTTTTCTTTTCTCGTTTCTTGTTTATACACGCTTTTCTCCCACGGTTTATTTGCTTCTTCTGTTTATGTACGTACATATATATACGGGCTGACTGATTGCTTCGGGGAACGGGTCTGAAGGGGATGTGCGTGTTTCTCTCGGAGAAGTTGGGTGATTGGATGATGGAATGGGGTCTGGGTGCAAGGATCCCAGATTCATCTGCTCAAACGACAACTTCGGAGCAGCAGCTGTTTCCACGACAGACCTGGGATAGTGGTAGGGGTGATCAACAACACGATATACTTGACGACGACGCCCTCGACGATATCGACCTCACGGCATCGATGAACTCGACGATGACCTCGACGATGAAAACGACACTGACATCACGACATCGAGATCGACGACGACTACAACGACGATGACGACTACGACGACCTCGATGAGGACGACAACAACACGGCAACGAATTCGAAGGCCTCGGTTGGGTGGCAGGGACGGGCCTGGGTCCTCGACGACGACATCAACGACAGCCTTGCGACACCGACCTCACGACACCGACCTCACGACACCGACCTCACGACACCGACCTCACGACACCGACCTCACGACACCGACCTCACGACACCGACCTCACGACACCGACCTCACAGCAACGACCTCGCGCCACCAGCACTGACGACGACCTCGACAAGACAACGAGATCTACAGGCCTCGGTTGGGTGGCTGGGACGGGCCTGGGACAACGACCATCTAGTACCCCATGAAGTAAGTGTGCTAAGGGCGTCTATCTTCTTGATGCAAATAAGTTCAACTAACATTTCATGATAAATGATATTGGCGACGTTCTCTTTGCGCTGCGACACTAGCCGAGGATGAGCAGTTGGGACTGGTCTTCACACGATAGAATCTGCGCATCAGCGGCTACGTCGAGGACAACTACCTTCTTGATAACCTCGACAAACACCACTCGACAACAGCTGCTTGAATACGACTCTTTTAGCAAGCTGCGCTGATGTGAATCATCTCATGGCAGAGGCCTTGGCTGGGTGGTTGGGATGGGCCTGGGACATACAACTAGCTTTCACAATCTTCGAGAACGACTATCTACGACAGCATCTTCGGTGATAGCAACCTCCTCCACAATTTTTGTGCACAGCAATATTCTACACAGAAATTCCCTTGACAGCAACCGTCCACACATCGACATCCTCCAGTCAGCTACTTTCACATCGACCTCCTCGACAAGACTTCATCCAACACAGGCCTCGGTTGGGTGGCTGGGACGGGCCTGGGTCATCGGGACGTTTTCCACTTCCATACTGCATTAAACCATGGTAAGTCAATCAAAATTTCTCTGTTGTTTGAATGTATAAACCATGACGTACTGACGCCATGCTCCAGACAAAATCATGTGTCTCTCATCCCATCTCCCGATGTGAGGCCTGAAGTGTCGGGAGAGTGCAAGTTGGTCCTAGAGCCCAAATCGCAATGAGTTAGACTCTATTGTATAGTCGTGACTCGACAGGCTAGAGTGCTTGTGGTATGAATGTCTGAGACAGGAGAATTGTGTGGTGGGGGATGTCCTTTTCGAAGGATAGGTTCTACGGTCTGTGCGGAACGCCCTTCCTTGAATCTATATTATGTATGGGCAGTCCTGTGACCTGGTTTGAAGTGTGCGGAGGATTGTGGATTGCGACGAGGCGAGGTTGACGCAGCTTGCAGGTTGTCTGTGTATGCGGTGCTGAATTATGCTTGGTGAGGAGTGAGAGACGCATGTCATGGAAGATGGCCTGTATGTTAGAAATTGACATCAAGGAAAGTTCCTCGCTTTGATCCAGAAAGAGGCATCCATATCACGGAGACTATGAGTAAGCTATGTTTGCTACCTACAAAGTCTGGCAAGTTGTCATAGGAGCAGCTGTGTTTTCAGCGGGTACTCAGAAGCATATTTGGTAGAATTATGTCATATCATATAATCATGAGAGCCTACATGAGCTGTAAATCTCCAAAAGGAACTATCATAACAAGTCATAGATAGAATAGGGCTCCAGGCCCGCAAACGAGTCGTTCATTACAAAGCATAGACAAGATCATGGTTCTCCCAATCCGTGAGATCCATCCACCTGGCACCAAGAGTCAGCATGGCTTGGAAAGGAAGAACCAGAGTGATAGCAAGGGATGATGGAAGGAAGGTGTGGACGAGAGTGAGAGACTTACTCCTGGTTCTCCAACCGGATATACTCCGGACTCGAGCGGATGCGAGCCTTCTTCTCATTCTGTCGGCGATACCACCACCAGATCAGTCCGAGGATCATCATCGACACCCCGTAGCAGACGATGATGGTGATCTCGGCGGGGACGTAGCGGGGGGCGTCTTGCGGGCGGAAGACTTGGGGGCCTGGTTGTTGTTTAGTTATCGGGTCAAGGTTGAGGGAGGTTGGCAGGTCGAGGTTGATGGGAGAGTAACCCCTCCCCCATCCGTCATTCTCTGTTAGGAACAGATAGTACACTGGAGAAACACATACCGATGATATTGCCCGCACAGTACCCAATCAGATAGATCGCCGCGACGGTTGTCTTCTTGGTGTACCCGGCGACGTTGGAGGAGATCATGGCCAGCAGGGCTACAAACGAGGTGGCGCTGGCTTGAGTCAGGTAGTAGCCGATCAGCCGGCCGACATTGTTGGAGAGTGGTAAGGCGACGATGAGAATCATCCCGAGGATACCGGAGACGAGACCGCCCGCGCTGCAGAGGAGGCGTTGGTTGGTGTATTGGCCCAGAAAGCCGCTGCCGATGAGGGAGAGGATCTCCACGACGCCGCCGGGCGTGCCGTAGAGGAGAGATTGTTCAGCGGTGTAGCCGAAGGAGGTTATCTGTTCCCTTGCGTGATTAGTGGGTGCGGTGGTGGTGATGGTGGTGGAGACAGACGGAAAGATTGAGGGTGTGGAAACGTACCAGCTGACTGAAGAAATTGGTGATTCCGCCGTTGGGGATATCTGCGATGAGAGCGTAGAAGAAGAACGCCCACGTCATCGGATCGATCAGGGCTTCCTTTACTTGGTGGAGCTTGAAATGCTTGTTTCCGATACCTTGCTGGTTGACGCGAACGCGGGCCACGGCCAGAATGCGGTCTTCCTTGGTGAGCCAGCGTGCGTTGAGCTGGCTGTCGGGAACTACCCAGTAGAAGATGACGCCAAGGAGGACGGTCAGGAGGCCCGTCACGAGGAAGACGATCTTCCAGGGAGCAATGGCGGAGCCGTGTTTCTCGGTGCCGACGGCGATACCGTAGGCGACGAAGCCGCCGAGAATCTGTGCGAAACCATTGAAGCTGAACCAAATGTTGACGCGGCTGCCTTGTTCGGATTTGGTGTACCACTGTTCGATACAACCACGTCAGAGCTGGGATAGGGATAAGTAGTGTGGTATACTTCGGGTCGACTCACCTGGGAGGTTAGCAGAGCGAAGCCTGGGGTGACGGAGGCTTCGAAGACGCCCAGGAAGAATCTAAACGCACATTAGAACAGTCGAATGAGACGGTGGCAGGGTTGTCATACCGAATGGCAACAGCTCCAGAGAAGTTCGACACTGCAGCAAAGCAACACAGGATAGCTCCCCATATGATGATGCACACCGCGGAGTACTTCCCCAAAGGAAGTCTCTGTAGAAGTCTATTGGTCGGATATTCCCATGCCAGATAGCCTGGTCAATGAACTATTAGTCTTCTTGTTCCATGGCCGCGCATGACAGCACGCACCAAAGTAGAATAGACTGCCTAGCCATTGATAGTCATCGCCTTGGAGGTTGATGTCGGTCTTGATGCCCATGATACTGGCGTATGACAGGGTTGTTTCTAGACTGTGTCAGCTACATGCTGCCGCATTGAACCGCATGGAATCACTCACTGTCGAGGAAGTTCATGCCATAGACAAAGCACATGATCGGCATGATATGCCAATCGATTCTGCGCAAGAGTCGCTTGTTCGTGGCCTCGTCGAGTTCAATCACCTCTCCCTGGAGATCTTGAAAGACGCCCAGCGCCTCGTCTGCGTCCTGCGCATGCTGAAGAAGGACCGGATCCACGGTCTTTGTGGTGTCTTTCTCTTCATCAACCATTGTATGCGACTGGGATTTCTCGTCCCCCATATTCAGTGACACCGAGGAAGCAAGGAGAGAAAAGAGAAGAATGCGTTAAAGGGGATAGAAGTGTGGGGACGAAGGACGGGTGTGATAGACAAGAGGCAAGGGGGCAAGCGGAGATTGACCCAGCGCGACCAGATGGGCTTTATGACTGTCCTCTGGAAATGTCTTGGTGCAGCCGGATCGGCAATGGAATATACAACTGGCTTTCTTGGAAGAGATGGGGTTGCATGAGCGCTCATAGTCCCATAATCCCATAGTCGGAGATAAGACGCTAGTTGTTTGGCTGTTATCTGGTTTATCTGGGGTAGACGGCTTATCGACCGAATCAGGAGGGTTGGATCCCCGTTAGCTGCATGCAGTAGTTGGAGTACTAAACGATAGTGCCATCCAGTCAGATAAGAATGAGGGGGAAACAAGTTGGAGAGAGGAGAGGGGGTGAAGGAGGATGTTGAGCTCGAAGAGGTCTTTGCCACTCGTCCATTGGAGAGATTAGCCGAGTGACTCGAGGCTGGACATGATGCTCGCAGGTTGTTTTCGACTGAGGCTAGCGGAGGGACGAATCATGCTGTCGCTTATCTTGCGACGTCATGAGGCGAGGAGAGGAGAAGGAAGGAAAGTCGCTGAACAACGTCCTGCGAAGCGCGGAACTGTCACTCTTCGTTCCGCATCGGATTCCAGATCTGGAGGCCGGCGCTCTGCAACCTCGACATTAATAGCATGGCCAGATTGCATCCATCCATTGGCAGATAACAATCTTAGCCCGAGGAAAGTATAGCTGAGATATGCTAGGAGGTCCACAGACCCATCATCCCATCATCTGCCTGCCTCTACAGTTATGTAAGGTAGAGGCTGGATTTTCTGGTCTTATCTCGTCCGGTCTAGATTAGGTTATCATTTCCCATGTTATCAATCATAAAACCCACGGCCTGGATGGCACGATGGCTGACTCAAGGGATCTTATCTTCACTGCAGGATCGGTACCCCCTCGTCATTATCCGAGAACTTGGATGCTTGAAAGCAAATTAGTCGTAACATGGCATTATGTTGCTAATCCTGTACATCGTCTAAAATAAACAACTACCCCTCCCCGATTTTAGTTTCCGCTAACACGGGCCTGGTACGCCTCCCAGCCCTCCTTCTGGTACTGCTGCGCCGCCTGCACCGGGTCCGCCGCGGCATAGATCCCGCGACCGGCGATGATGAAATCGGCTCCGCGACCAATCGCAGAGGCGGGGGTCTGGTACTGCTGGCCGAGCTTATCGCCCTTGGAGGAGATGTTGACGCCCGTCGTGAACACGACAAAGTCCTCCTCGTCCGAGGCGGAGCTCGCCTCCGACTGCACCTCGCCCAGCGCCCGCGTCGACACGAACCCCATGACGAACTTCTGGTACTTGCGCGCGTAGTCCACCGAGGAGGTGGTGTACTGGCCCGTGGCGAGGGATCCCTTGGAGGTCATCTCGGCCAGGATCAAAAGGCCGCGCTCGGCGCCGTACTCGAAGTCGTCGGCCGCGGCGGTCTGGGCCAGGGCCTCCACGATGCCCTCGCCGGGCAGGATGCTGCAGTTGATGATGTGGGCCCACTCCGAGATCCGGAGGGTGCCCTTGTGGTACTGCTTTTGGACGGTGTTGCCGATGTCGATGAACTTGCGATCCTCGAAGATCAGGAAGTTGTGCTTCTCGGACAGCGCCTTGAGGCCCTCGATGGTCTCGTTGCTGAAGTCCGACAGGATGTCAATGTGCGTCTTGATCACGGCGATGTAGGGTCCCAGGCCTATGTACATATCTCGGGGGTCAATTCCTTATCATGGAGTGAAAGAGGTTTCGGCGGGCCTACGGTCAGCGAGATCCAGGAGCTCCTTGGTAGTGGTCACGTCGGCGGAGACGGTCACATTGGTCTTCTTGGCCTCGGCGATCTCGAAGAGGCGCTTGGCCAGAGGGTTGGTGTGCTTGCTCGCACGAGCAGTGTAGGTCAATTGCGACTTGGAAGACATGGCGGGGGTTTTGCGGGGTGGTAGCGGATGACAATTGTACGATGTCGGGTGGGATGTGGAGCTTTTTACTGGAATGGGCTGATTGAGGGATTAACCAGTATGTGAAGAGGTTTTCCAAGAATGATATCAGTCAAGTAATTGAGCTCAATGGCGGGGTATTGACGAAAAGTAGGCCTGCGGCAGAAAATACGATAGACGATAAAATCATACCCAAAGACTCCCCCTCCATCCTTCACCAGCCACATCGGCTTCTAGATTGCTCCACCTCCGACCGTGGGGTCAGCCACACTGCCGAATGCCGAGGCTGCGGCCCTCAGAGCTTCTCCGCCGAGCTTGTGAAGACAGCTACTGCTCCAAGCCTCGAATCTCAAGATGCTGAGCCAAGTCTCCAGATATCTTTCCACTCACTATGATCTGCTTACCATTGCAAATGATTCTGGAGCACTTACTCTAAACCCCCATAATGAGCACCAATCCTTCAGCAACCAGTCCCCCACTACTACCGTTCAGTCTTCACCCAGAGTTCAACAAACAAAATTGCTCAGATAAATGATGCAGACCTAACAGATTCCCTTACGAACATTAACGACCTTAGACTACACAGGACCAGCAGCCCATCCCCATCCCCACACTCTCACCAACTTCACCCGTGCACCCCTAGAACAACTCCTTCGCCACGCCAAAGACCGTCAACCACCACAACGCCCCCTGCACCAACCAGAACAGACCCCCCCTGTACCGGCCCTTACCCTCTGACTTGCCCGAGTACACGTATCCGTGCAAGAACAGCGCCCGCAAGACCACCCACGCCGCGCCCAAGCCCGCCGCCAGCTGCGGGTACTTCAGCCCAGCCACCAAGGTGAAGAGCATAGTCTGGGAGGAGTTCTCCAGGAAATTGGCGTGCGCGCGCTGGGCGCAGTTGAATTGCTCGGCTTTGGGCTGTTTTTTTTGGGGGTCATTATCAGTCAATTGATGCCTGGGTGGGTGAAGGGAGAGCGGTGGGAGAAAGGAAACTCACATCAGCCTTGCATTGTTCGACGGTCGCGTAGGTGTGGGGGTAGGGGATTTGGGCCTTCTTTCTGGTGCTGCCCGTGACGATGCCGTGGACGAACCCCAGGACGGGAATAGCGCCCAGCGCGACGGCGATGACGGCGCTGTGGTACCCCGAGGGGGAAATCGTTAGTCCAAGTTACAATACAGGGAGTGAGATGGCATCGATTAAAGTGACTTACCCGTAGCCCTCAGGAACAGTCAAGGTGAACATGATGGGGAAGTATAGAAGTGGGTTTGTTTTGGTGGAGTGCAAATTGGTTGGTTAAAGATGGTGAAATTGTTTAGTGATATTGCTCGTGTGGCTGATGAAGCCAGATTTCCGGTGGTTTTGTATGGATCCGGCCGGATACGGATCTTAAGCTTTCCCTGCGGACCCTCGCACAGCCGGGGTTCCGTGCTGGAATTCCTCCCCCATTTCTTACGCGTTTTTGCTGCCTGCTGATCGGTAAGCAGTAACGATGCTTCTAGGAGTTTCTCTTCTAGCTATGGTTGACGTGCCGCTTTGTTGCTCCTTGCATTATTCTATTGATTGGAAACTGCAGAGGCACTAAAGCCAGTTCAAGCCCGCTTACTGCCATTGAAGCCATTGAAGTATTGAAGAAAAGTGACGAAACAGATCAGACAACAATCTACACCCCCATTTTGCTCACACTGCCATACTTCGCTTGCCAGGCAAAGAAATATAACAGGGCTCCCAGAGGTTGACCCACGAGGCAGAAACTAACCCAGAAGATCGAGTTTCCTATCACCCGGCCTGATGGGTCCTTGATCTTTTCTAACGGGGCCGTGATCGCAATCAGCGGCAATTGAAACATCATTCCCGCAAAGGCGACTCCTGCGTTTGGATCAGAATCAATGAAAACGAAAATGCAGATTGTTATGCTTACCAATCAGATTATGTGTCGGAATACCAACCAGCATCTCGTGGAGAATGGCGGAGACCAGAAATACAATAGTACTCGCCGCGAGCGGACTCCATCCTCGTCCGACGAGTGGCGAGAACACGTGCCGCTTCATGAAAAGATACACAGGCCGATTCCACGACCGCCAGTACCCTCCGAGGCTGGAACTGTTCCACCAGTCGGTATAGAATTCGCGGTCACCGAAGCGCAGAACTTCGGCTAGCGCATTCAACAGTGACTGAAACACTGCAAAAAAGCCGGCCAGCCAGATCACAAGGGAGATGGTGGATAATTTCATCACTCGCTCCATGATCGACGCAAGATCCATCACAGCGATCTTGTCAATGGAATTTCGGAGAACGGGTGCCGCGTATTGAGCGGAGAGAAGCCAGATGAATACGGTCAGGCAAAAGAACTCGAACAGACGCTTCGCCACAAAGGACCATCGAATGTGTGATGACCTCGGATAAACGGGTTGGTAAACCAGAGTAGGAGCCAACCAGAAGTATATGAGATTTCCGAGAGTGATGTTGCGGGGATACGGGCAGGACGAGTAGATCTCGGGGAGTGCTGACTCCATAGATGGGTTGAGCATTGCCTCGCGTAAGTCACGATTGGTGAAGGCATACGAGCAGATCTTGAACGAGACGATCAGAGCCTGCAGTTCACACAACGTGCCAATTCCAGGGTGATGGATGTAGAAGTATACGACGAAACTGGTAACCCCAAGACTCAATAGAGTGTTGATGCAATGGAAGAAAGCAGAAAGCCACCAGGTAACCCGGAAAGTCCGCTGGTCGCGCTCAGCTGCCTCCGCGGAACCATTCTTCTTTCTTTGGCCGATGACCTGCTTGGCCTGCTTCGACGCTGTCAATTCAATGAGATAGGAGATGAAAAGGTGATACGGGACGAGGGCGAAGAGGATCGATCCTAAGACCACGTCCTGTTTGCGGTAGTCATGACATTTGATGCAGATAAGAACGCCATACTACCCGGCGCCGTTAGCCTCGGCATCTCAGTTGCCTCCACATGATAGAGGATCTTACCTTCATGAAGTTCTCAATGATGAGTCGAAGGTTCATTGCCACTAAAGACGGAGAGAAGACATGAGTATTGTCCCAGCGGCGTGTTTAGCAAGACTGGTCAGGTCAATCTCACCTAGGACGATCACCATCAAATTGCGGAAGCCGAGAAAACTCGCCGTCACATTGGGTTCGCGCGTGAGACTAGAATGACGCACTTTGGCGTGATATGCTGCTACATGTCGATATTTGCTTCTCTTCTTTTCCTTCTTGACCCCAATTGTGCCCTCTGCGCCATTTGCGCCAGTTGTAGATGTTTTTCGGTTTGTGGTCGCGGACGACGAAAGAGTGTCGTCACTGCCAGTGCTCAGAGCACCTGTAGTGTCGGAGATCTCTTCGGCGGAATGCATGGATGAAATCGCGTTGAGAAGTTCAAACCCCTAGCTTATCCAGTAAGCTCGCATCCCAGCTTGGAGGTTGAATGATGGCTGTCCCAGGAGGTGGTTCGCTCGGACAAAGAACTCGTAACGGTCAAAGACAATTGCGGAGATACAAAGCGGGACGCAGGACGAGGGATCCCACCTGGGTTTAGACACTCAAAGATCATGACAGGAGACGTTGGAGAGAAGAGGGGGGCAGATAGGGATTAATTATAGAGCAGTGGGGGGGGAAGGAAAGGGACCAATTCTGTGGAAACTGGAAAGACCCGAAGCAGCGCGGCGGGGTTCAATAACAGTTCTAGGTCCAGTAGGTTAATCGGAGCAGCTTTTTTAGTTTGTCGCAAAAAGACCGTTATTTTAGCTGCTTAATCTGACAGGGCAACGTGCTGCAACCTTGGGGCTACAGAGTTAGGAAGGAGACGGGGGGGGGGGAGTTCCAAGAAAGCTACGTACTTCGCCGGCGTAGTTGGCAGCAGCAGCAGTAGCAGCCTGCAGTTACTAACTACTACGTAGGAGGTAACAGTAACTTACTTCGTACCCGTGAGTCTGGCCAGTTGCCCTCCTCTATTCCGATCCCCGGCCAATGATGCTTTCTGCCGCGCCGCCGCCCCCTCCCCCAAAGTAAGTTTAGTTCATTCATTATTCACCGTCCAACTCCCTCCAAACACCAAACTGCTCCAACCGCCAGTCAGCCTGGAGGACAAACACTAATTTATCCCCTTCTTTATTACGAACAATCAATTAAAGCTACTGCATGCACGACATGTTGGGACAGTTCTAGCTGGGATCTTGCCACTTTGGTTGAGGTCTGGCTTCCTGCGCGTCTTCGTATTCGGCATTCTTCCATGCTTGCGACTGTCTCGCCCATCTTTCCGTCATCCTCTTTCCCTGCCTTACACTTTCCCCAACGATCCCTAGCTCCGATTATCTCGACCTCTCCACTGCGTTGCAATGGCTTATTACGATGACTCTGCTGGAGACTCCCAGCCCTTCGGAAGACCTCCCAAATCCTACGAAGGCAACATCGTGGGACCGCGACGACCAAGTACGTTTTATTTTTCTCATCCGTTGCCCGTCGCGAAGGTCTTGTTAACCGTCGCCCATTTTTAGGACTGGTAACCGACTATGGCTCTTCACTGGTACAATGGATGCGCACACGACAGCCTCGATACAAGGGGGGCCACCGCCTGGAGGTTGAAAGACCCAGTGCGAGCTATGTGATCGATGTGAGTCGCGATTTTCCAGCAGGTTTGAGATTAATCAATTAATATGCTCGCGGTTCCTTTGTCTCTAGATGCTGCCACCGTTGGCACGAATCCACAACCCCGCCGACACAATTCCCGTCCGACACTTGCACCAATCTATTGGAAAGTCCAAGAAGCCGATCACAGTCGTAAGATGGACGCCCGAGGGAAGGCGTCTGTTGACGGGTGGGCACACCGGAGAATTCATGCTGTGGAACGGAACTGCATTCAACTTTGAAACGGTCATGGACGTGCGTATCGCCGATCTCTGATTATACGCAGTCTGCAAGTTCGACATTTGCTGATGGGATGTACAGGCGCATTATGACCAATTACAAGCCGGTGTCACTTCGCTGGCGTGGTCTCACAGCCATGACTGGTTGATCTCGGGTGGGCAGAAGGGCGATGTGAAGTATTGGCGGCCCAATTTCAACAACGTCGAGACGATTGATGATGCACACCACGACGCCGTACGAGATCTGGCGTGGTCTCCAAGCGACACCAAGTTCCTTTCAGCTTCCGACGACACTACCCTCAAGATCTTCGACTTCACCCAAAGGACTTGCGACACTGTCTTGACAGGACACAACTGGGATGTTAAATCATGCGACTGGCATCCCACGAAGGGGCTGCTCGTTTCCGGCTCCAAAGATCACCAGGTCAAGTTCTGGGATCCTCGAACGACAAGATGCTTGACAACCCTTCATAGCCACAAGAATACGGTCACAACGACACGCTTCTCGCGCGTCAATAGCAATCTGCTTGCCACTTCGTCGCGTGACCAGACGGCAAGAGTTTTTGACTTGCGCATGATGCGCGATATTTGCATCTTGCGAGGTCATGAAAAGCCAATTTCCTCTCTCACATGGCACCCCGTTCACAGTTCCCTCATCTCCACGGGCAGCGAGGACGGTTCATTGTATCATTACCTACTCGACGAGCCTAATCTGCCAGCTGGCCAAATTCCCACGATTGCTCCGTACGACAGTCCGGACCCCGCAAACACACCTGCACAAGTCATATACCCCGCTCATCGGGTACAGTACGCACATGGGGCTACTATCTGGTCACTCGATTGGCACCCTCTTGGTCACATTCTTGCCTCGGGTTCGAAGGATAATTTCACCCGGTTTTGGTCTCGCGCTAGGCCCGGAGAAACTAGTTACATGAAAGACAGATTCCATATTGGCGAAGAGGCGGCAGAGGCGCAAGGGACATGGAGTCGCGGGTTTGGGAGACGACAGATGCGTGAGGAGGAGGAGCAAGAGCTGCAGGATGAAGCTGAGGGTCTAGTTGATCAAAAGAAGACTTCTGGACCCCAAGGCCTTCCAGGGATCCAGGCGCAGCCCGGCGGTGTGCCCCAGCCGGATGGGTTCGGCTCATTGTTGCCAGGAATCGGCGCTCCTCAGCCTCTACCGCAGCCCGGCTATCCTGCATCAATGCCTCCAATGGATCCTAGCCGTCTGGCGCAATATCTATCTACCCAGCCACCGCCCCCGCCGAACAACTTCCCCCCAACGACCGGGTTTCCCAGCTACCCGATGCACCACGCTATGTCGGGACCCCCGCCATCAAACGTCGATCTTGCGGAGCTTCAGAAGCAGCTTATGTCCCAAGGTATCCCTTTACCAAATTTCCCTCCACCGAACCATGGCGGCATGCCTGGAGGTCTACCCGGCTTGGGTGGTGGCGGTGCACCCGACAATGGGTACGGAAGATAGCTCTCATGAACTGATAGAACTATATTGTCCTGGAGGTCTGGCCGCATCGTATGTTGGTAATTCGCCATGTGATATACACACATGTTGCGCGAATGCTTTTTTTCTGTAGTCCTCTCTAGAGACCGGTGAGACTCCGATACATCACTAGGCATAGATAGCATGCCTTGAACCCATGGCCTGCAAGGAACTGGACATGTCTGTATTTGAATGAGCATCATGAAGGCATCTTGACCCTCGGTCTGTTCTCTTCATAGACCACCTGGCATTGGGAAGCTCGATAGAATGAGGACCAAGACATTAATACCACCCCATAGAAGGGGGATCCATGTGGACATTCTGAAATTACCTGCCTCGTAGACAGCGCCGAGACTGTTCCATTCTTAGTAAATATATTCGGCAGCGAGAGCATAGACTTTATATACTCACACTAGACCAACAATACTCCCAGCTAGGAGCGCCTCTATGCCCCCGATGGCTAGATAGAATGCGGGCACAGCTAGACAAGCCTTCCAACTTCGACATTGCATTGCCACTGCCCATGCTGCAACTAAGAGATGACTACCTCCATAGAAGATAAAGGTCCAATAGAAGGTAAATCGCCAGATGTCCCGTGTGTAGTAGAGATAATTAGCTCGGGACTCGCTCGCCGGTAGTAGCTCATAGAGCGAGGGAAATGCCGGCGTCTGGTAGTTGATCGGCACACGATTATTGGCCATCTGATCACAAGACAGATACTCTTCCAAATTGCTTTCGCAGGTTCTTAGAAACTATACAGCTTGTTGATCAGATGACGAAACCATAATATCAGCTAGAAGTGAGACGGGGCTAAAGGGGAAGGAGGGAGCAACTGATAAGATCCGCAACGGCCGATGGTGGCTGCAAGCTTGTTTGCACTGTTTGCGATAGACGGTGGGCATATACCCACTTTTAACCTCGGCAGGTGATCTGGGGTTCTCCGCGGTAACATCGCCGCGGCCCTCTTCCGTCTTATCTCTCCCTCTCATCCTAAGGACGTCTTCTTCAGCAGCTCATGTTCCTTTCTCGGACACAACGATAATACCCGGACCCTAAGATGGCAACAGAGCGCTCCTTGGGTGCTCTTCTGCGGTCGCTCCAGACCTCGTCCGATTTGCATGATGTCCTCGCGTAAGTCGTCAAACTGCATCCGGCTGCTCTCCAACATTCACTGACTGCCTTATCTGCCAGCTTGCTTCCGACGGCAACGAGCCTCTTATATGTGCTCGGAAACCCATTGAATATCACCCTGCTTGCATCAAATCTGCTAGCCGCCCCAGCCTTGTGGCATGGTCCTGTCGATCTTCTTGCATGTCGAAAGATCCTTAGCGTCTTCAACACTGCCGCCATCGCACTTCTGCAAAATGAAGAGTCGGAGGATCCTAGAGTCTCGTACATGAAGCCTCGGAAAATTGAGCGCGAAGATTGGGTCAAGGCGATAGTTAACGGAGCAGACGACAAGTCGCCGCGATGGCGACATGTTATTCTGATTGGCGGGGTCCTCCTGGGCTTCGAAGGCCAAAAGAGACAGGGTTTACCATCGCAGGTCCGGAGGAAACTTGAGTCGGCTCTCGTGACGGCCGCTCAATTTGCTCTCGAGGAGTTGGATCCCCAGAATGAGCTTGATGGTCGGTGCATCACCATGGTACTGAACTATACCTTCGAGCTCATATCCGACTATGAGAAGAGCAGGCTGGACTACGATCGCCTATTGCCAGTCATGGTCAATGCGACGTTCGCATCACCGGAGGGCCTTGAAGGAGGGTACTTTCTTGGGACCGTTGACAAGGATGTTGTTGAGGCGCCTGGGAAACGGTTCCAGTGGTCAGCACAATCCGATACCTTTGTTCGCGTGACGGCGATTTCATCGAGTCCGCTCGTGTCTGCCTTGGGCCCTCTATCCCGACTCATTGCCCACGCGGTTGAGAATGTTCAAGATCCAGGGTTAGTCGCACGATCCATGGATCAGATCACGGATTTCGTGCGGACGTTGATGGTTCAGTGGCGTCAGAATAAACTGTCGGAAGTGGATCGGGCTGAAGAGGCGGAATTCCTGGATCCGGAGTCGCTAAGGAGCACAATCCCGGGGCTCTGGAAACTGCTTCGCAACTGCTTGTATTCGATCGTGATTGTTCTTCGGGCTGTTCTTGGAAGGGTTCTCAATGACCATATACTGGCTGCTCATCAAAGTGAGTGACTCGGTTGGAATCTCGTGCTGAATCGCAATACTAACCTCTGCCAGGTGCGCCGTTCCTGTCCATGCAAGCTTTACACATACTTCGCAACCTCTATTTCATCTCGTCTCGCATTGGTCAGAATGCTTCATCGCAGCATGTGTTTGTGACCTTGACTGCGGTGGATATCCTTGCGCAATACCCTGACTTGACCGAGAACTTCCTTCGAAGCATCAAACCCAGTGAGCTGGGTCAAATCCCTGCCCATCCGGCTGAAAGATGCTTGGATCTTTTCTTCCTCAATACTTCCGAGCTGTTTACTCCCGTCTTGTCTTCCACGTTCAGCGAGGAGTTGCTTATCGCTGCTGCCACGCCGTATCTTCCGGCAGGCGGCAACAACCATCTTCTGGAGATTTTCGAAGCTGCCCACAGTGTGGTGTTGGCTGTTTTCGCCATCCCCCACAACGCAACTATTGCAGCCAAACACCTGCCCTTCTACATCGACAATCTCTTCGCCGTAAGTCATCCCGTCTCTGCTTCCAGTACGATAATCAATTAACCGACTACTCATAGGTATTCCCCAACAACCTCTCTGCCCGTCAATTCCGCCTCGCGTTCAAAACCGTGATCCAGGTCACGGCACCCCCTTCTCCGATCGCCAACAGCCAGCCCCTTTTCCCGTCTGTCCTCTTGGAGGTGCTCTACGACCGAGCCCTGCACGCCACCTCCGACAAACTTCTCCCGCAGCCGGCGTCAGGCGACGCCGACGAAGGGGGTCCCGAGCTCAACGCCCCGCCGCCCGTGACCGAGCAGGCGGCCCTCACGCTGGCTCTGATCGACAGTCTCTGTTTCCTGCACGTGGACGAGCTAGAGGACTGGCTTCCCCTCACGGCGCAGCTGCTGACCGCGATCCGCGCGCCGGACATGCACAAGCTCTGCGTGGGGCGGTTCTGGGAGGCCCTGAGCAACGGCGAGATGGACGTGGAGCGCGCCCATTTCTGCGTGACATGGTGGAGCACACGGGGCGGGCGCGAGATGGTGCTGTTTGGGGCCGCCGACATGAGTGACTCGGTGACTGCTGCGACTGTGGAGGGAGAGGCTAGCGCCGCGGCGGAGGCTGAAGGGGCGTTCATGATGAGCGGTGCCCTTGGAAGTGTTGGGAGGGAGAGTAAACTCTGAAGCTGCCGCGTTCTTTACGGATTGTATATACAGAAGGAGATGGATGCATGCATGCTGACGTTTGTTGTGCAATGAGCGGGAGCGCGAGGGCGTTTGGAATTGCTTTTGCTTTACTTTGGATTATCTGATACCACTCACGCGCTTGCTGTACACAACTGTTAATACATTTATTGGGAGCCATAGCTCGTGTCTCTTCGATATTATGGATCTTTGGTAGATTAGAAGGTACAGTACAGTACGTATTGAATCTCAAAGTAATGAATGGGAGATCAATGACTAAATGACAGATATCACAACCCGAGTCCCATATCTACCATGCCCGAATCCCCAGATCTCACTATACAGCCAACACCCTTCCCCGATTGTCAAGAGAGGGCTTACTGCCCAGAACTCAAACAAACGGAATCCCCACCCAACTCCTCTTCCTATACTCCCGATATTGATCCCCGAAGAAAGCACAGAGATAATTCTCCTCTCCTAGACACAGAAAGATCTTAGATTAGCCTGACCCAACAACCAGCAAAAATGATCCAAGCCCAACAGGAAGGGTTAGGTAGGAATAAAAGGGGGGGGGGGAACACATACTCCTCACGCGCAGCCGGAAGAACCGCCACAGGACCAGGGCATATCCGACGAGACAGGCGACATTCCCCAAAACGAGCTGGGTGCCGATGCCCCACCAGAAGAAGCCGAAGTAGGACGGGTGCCGCAGCACGCGGTAGACGCCGTGGGTGATCAGGCGGTGGTCGTCGCGGCGGGCCACCTGCACCGTGTGGTTGAAGCTGCTGCCGGCCTGGGCCATGGCGACGGAGCGGATGGTCTGGCCGAGGACCATGAGGGTGAGGCCGAGGACGACACCGAGGGGGAATCGGAGGCGGTATTCATGGAATTCTGACGAGCTTTCAAAGGTGTAGATTCCCAGTCGGGACAGTAGGGCCAGGACCTGGTGCTGGTGCTGGCCCTGGTGGTAAGTCGCCGGGGCTAGGGTGTTGGTGAGTAGGCATTCGAGGAGCGCGGACCCGTGCGCGACGTTGTAGGCCCAGCCGTTGGAGGTCAGAAGGAAGGCGGTGGTGTCGGCGAAGCGCGGGTTGTAGGTTGCTGTGGTGTAGTACTCCAAAAAGTGGAAGAGGCTGAGGCTGGCGAGGAAGAAGGGTAGGCGCCACAGTGGGGTGGTGGTCAGGAGGAGGAGGTAGAGGGTTAGGCTTGTGGTGAGGCCCAGGGTTGTGCCGAGGAGGAAGGCGCGGAGGGAGATTCCGGAGAGGGATTTCGTGCCCGTGGGGAGGTTGGAGGGGTCGAGGGGCGGTGTTGGTGGTGAGGGTGAGGGGGATGCGGACGGGGGTGCGGATGCATTTGCGGATGCGGATGCGGATGCGGATGGGGTCGACGGGTGCGAGGGTTGGTAGGCGCGGTATTGGGGCGTTGTGAGGGAGATCGGGGTCGTGGTGGCGGGTGGTGTGCTGCTCATTTTGACGATAGGGGGGTTTAGGTGGTGGTGGTGGTTGTTGTTGTTGTAGGTTGGGTATGGTGTTAGTGGTGGTGGTTGTGGTGATGTCGGAGATGCATTGCTTAAGGGGGAGGCGGGGGTTTTGTTATGGTTTTGGCTAGTGTCTGAGCATGATGCGACAAAGACTGTTGATTGAACGAGCGGACTGCTGAAAGCGAGCGAGAACAATCGCAGCGCAGCGGGCGTGGAGGACAACAAAGATTGTTGTTGTTGATGCTTCGTTTTCCTCCATCGGTACTTTACCTCCGCGCCGCGCTGATTCCATGGTGTGGCCCGCCGGTCTTACATAAGGTGGCCCTGCATGGGTGATGACTGGTCGGGAACATCTGGTCCGTTGCAGTAGGGCGGTTTTATAGTTCGCACTCAATCACGAACTCTTTCAAGAACTTTCCTTTGTTTGCGGTTCCATCCCGAGCGTGAGGCTGTCTTCAACGCTCATGGACATTTACTCGTGCTGGTGTGTCAATGGAATGCAGCTTGGGAGTCAATAAAGCGAGCTGGAGTAGCCACTCACGGTCTGGCGCGGGCTTCTTCTCAAGCTACTCAATGAGGATACGTGCATATCCCTCTGGCTGTTCTACCATCGATGGGGAATCTGTGAATTCCTTCCAATGCGGAAATATGCTCGCATCCGCTCTATGTCTGTCTTGGATTCATAAACATAATACTCATCAATAATGCACATGGCCCTGCACGCAGGCTGCGATCGAAAGGCTCTTGTACATAGCTCTGGATCGCTGAGCTAGCAATGATTGACAGACAATCGGTCCCAGAAGAGTCAGGTACAGATACCGATCTCCAGTATGCCATATCAGACTGTCTATGTACTGGACTCAAAGCGGACTGCCATACACCGAAAGGGGTATTATCCTCCCTAGGTCTACGAATTTAGCAATACTAAAAATGATATCATGACACTTAGCATACCCTATGAAACTGCCACTCTGCGTGTTATTTCATCATTGTCAGAGCATAATTCATCGCATGGCCTGCCATAGAAGTGGCCTTCTCTCTACGATATTGAATCCAGCTAGCGTCAGCCTATGACGCCTTTCTCGCGAAAATCGATATATATGTGACACCCTTTCAAACAAAAAGACATAATCATAGATTATTTCCAAAGCATCTCGCCTCCCTCCACGATTACACAAATACCCATGTCTATCTCAATGATCCAAGCGCCTCTATCGCCCCCCATTGGGCATATGCTCACTCTACCCTTCTGCCCGGCTCCAAGTCCACCCAACTCAACGCAGGCAACAAGAGGATACGAGCAAGCCTCGTCTCTAACAACGAGCGACAGCAAGCAATCACATTGCATCTCCAATAGCCATGAGTCGATGCAGCAAGAACAGTCTGACTCTATCTCCGTCGCTGAACTCGTAGCTGCGCGGGCTCGGTGTCAACGTGCATGTCGCCGTTTCAATAATGCGGGCGAAGTCTCTCGAAGGCAAATGTTGGAGCTCTGGAAAGAGTAAGTACCACCGGGCTACCAGACATATCGAATCTCTAGCTTCACCACGATCCGATCGCTTGTCATCCAAGCTTTGCTGATAGCACCAGCATTCTGAACGACCAGACCCCTCTGCCTCCACCTCAAGAGGACCCTCTGGACGATGATATCCAGCTAGAACATTACCCTTGGATTGAACCTCCCTTTCGAATCGACTATGGACACAACTTGAAAGTGGGGGAGGGGGCCTTTATCAACTTCGATGCAGTCATCATCGACACCAGTTCAATAACAATCGGGGCGCGCACGTTGATTGGCCCTCGGGTCAGTTTGTACAGCGGCACGCATTCGTTAGACCCAGTTGAGCGGAATGGCTTCAAGGGTCCTCAGATCGGAGAAGAAATCCACATTGGAGAGGACTGCTGGCTAGCAGGCAATGTGACGGTCTTGCCTGGAGTGACTATCGGGAAGGGGGCAGTTATTGGAGCCGGCAGTGTGGTCAACAAGGTGAGTTTTGGAAGGGATTGATGAGAATGAAGAGGCCGAACAATGCTGACGCAAGCTGATCGTAGGATGTGCCTGCTTTTCACTTAGCTGTGGGCAATCCGGCGAGAGTGATTCGCAAGATTGAGACTGCCATGAGCGAGTGAATCTCCCTCACACTGTGATTGTTTCCAGACTGTACAGTACTGTACATTGTCATTAGTGTGATTGGGATCTTATGGTCAATGTTGAGCATTCAGCTGGGACGGGTGTTATAAGTACTACGGAATTTGCCACTGTCAGTAGATGATTAGACAATGCAGACTGCATACCGAGGAATAGACTAGACGGCACCAGCATTCCTAGGGACTAAGTGGGGGATATGATATGTTTTGCGACGATCGACGGTCTGGTGGGGACCGGTTAAACGGTCCTTCTCCGGGACCATGCAGCAAGCGAGTCGATAGACTACGTAAGTATTAAAATAGTCTAGGGAAGGGAAGAGAAGGGGGGGGGCTAAAGCTACCCCGCGCTAAGGATCAAAGAGTCAAGTGGAGTATGGGTTCAATTTAAGCTTCACGGGGGCTTTTTAGCTGTGCCTGACCTGTGAGCTGTGTGTCAAGTGTGTTGTTGGCCCTAGAACTGCATCGCCCCTAGCCTAGAATCTAATGCTTTTCCTTTGGACTCTCTCTGCATGACACTTTCAGTCTATCACGCTTGGCTTCAGGTTGATCCGGACAGGGATTCTCATTCCTTGAGCTGCTGGAGAGGTCTCCATCGTAGAGAAGGATTGATTAATGGAGACAGAATGACAATAAATACTTGCATAATCACTTTGAAAGGGAAGTTTGGGGAGGGGTTGGTTCATGACGAGAAAATGATTTAATGGCATGAAGTCTTCGGGTTCAGGGGTCTTCCACTGGGTTTACTACATAGGAAATCCTAAAACATAGGTTATTAACACTCATAGCAACATTTGATGTCATGCTTAAATGAGCTAGTATGGAGTAATAAATTCATAGTCAGGCCAAATGTATCTCCCCCAAATTAAATGATAGTGATGATCACATAAAACAATCAAGAGGATAGCTAATGTCAACTGGCGGGACTGCCGTTGGCCAGAACTCTTTCTCCCCCCTCTCTCCCCTCCTCCTCTAAACCCGCCGAATCGCGGCTCCACCGCAACGTCAGAGCTGCTGCTACTGCTGCTGCTAGTCTAATGCTGCTCACTTCTTCCGCCTTTCACTTCCTCCACTCTGCATTCACCATTCAACTTGTCGCGTTTCCCTTACCTTACCTGTCTTGTTATTCAACCTACCTACTAACTACCTTCATACACCTTCCTCCCCCCCCCCTCCTACCTCGCTCCTCCCCCTCCCATCTTACTTCCGGTTCTTGGGGAAGAAAAAGCAGTCATCCATTCCTTTGTGGCTTGAATGGGTCAACTGAATCAGCTACTTAACTGATAGCTGCCTGCTTTCCATCCTCCCTTCTATCCAAAGAACAAAGTTGGTTCCTCGTTTTATTCCGCTCCTCTAATCTACACTAAGCTCAACCTTACCTTACTTCCCCATCACTCCTTTGGTGCTCATATTCTAAGGAGTCTCTTCAGCCATACCAGAATCTATTTCTTATCAGCTTCTTCATCTTTCCTCCCAACCTCATTCTTCACCTCTAGTCGTTCCATTTCACTACACTTCCTCCAACCCCCGCCTTACTTAACCTTTTCCCTCCTTCCACCAAGCTAAGAAAAATGCTATGGCAGCTGCCCCGCTAGAGACCTCTAGCATCCCGCCCGACACTACCTCAGCCGATACGACGCGTCCCTTTGGTGATTCCATGGAAGATAACGACCCTCACTCTACGCGAAAACGTCCCCGTCTCGACTGTGGAAGTGGAGCATGTGATTCCTGGTCCGTTTCCAACGACACTTCCGCTTCTCAAGTTCCCAACGACATCACCGATGCTCCTGCCACTTTGGGCGAGGAAGCTTCCCCGTCGTCTCGTCCGGCCAGTCGAGTGACCATCAACGTGAAGTCTCCAATTTCTGAAACCATGGCTTCTGCTCCTAGCGATTCGCCGACAAAACAGGCCAATCCCAGCCAACCAACGGCTCCCACCGATGGGGCCGGTGTTGAAGCTCCCGCGGCAATATCCCTGTCGTCGTCGCCTGCGCAGAGTCCGGAAATCGAGGTGGCAGATCTAGAAGATATGGACCAGGATCCCAATACGTCGAGTTGGAAGCCGCTAGGGGAGGCACTGCGGGAACCGGCAACCCCGGAGCTTGTACAGCTCCACGACCATTTGTCTTTGATAGACACATTTCCGAAGCTTCGTCCGGCAACAGAGTCGCGCGAGAGCATGGAAGAGATTAGCGTGGCCCTTGAGAAAGGTACGGCTCTCGCCTGGGCTTGAGTGGAAAAGAAACTCAAACTGAATTCGCCTGCAGGCTCGGACCTCGACACCACAATCTTCAACGCCGTGAAGACGTGGCTAGACGATGTGGTGAACAACCTCAATTCTTTAACATATGCAGTCTTAGTAGAGGACCGCGATGCTTGGGAAGAGGTACCAAGCATGATGAATGGCTTGCTACGCCGGATGTGAGTAGACCTTCCTGTTTTCGTGACTCCTCAAGACGGCCCGAACACAACCTTGGATAAACACTAATACTGTGCAGTCAGGTGCTTGTACCGGAGCAAGGCGAGGCTCTGTGGGCTTGCTTGGAAGAATTCATCCTCAACTATGCCCAGCTGGCCCTCCACATTGTTCGTCTCGATACCATGCTTCTGAACCAGGCTGTCAAGGACCCGAATTTGCAGCCATCAGGACTGTTGTCCAAAGGTTATTTGCCGTCGCTAGGATGGATACTGCAGATCAATCTTATCCCTTTCTTCCGTGCTATGGAGAAGTCCTTTGGCATTGAAGTCCCTAATATGATCACACGTATCAACGATAAACTCGCCTCGCCTCCATATGACATCGTTAAGCGACTGTCCGAGTTCGCGGCTTGCCTCACAAGCTTGGTAACTCAGTGGCCATACTTGTCACAGGCCTTGATCTTAGTCCTCGACATCGTGAATAACCTAGTAGAGTCGGGCGTCGAGCGACGCAAGTACGGGGTTGACGAAGTGCTGATCAATTCCCCCATCTACAGCCGTTCCCTCAAGGCGCTCTATCCTTTGGTTCGAGCTTTTGACGACAAGTATCAATTTCACATCGCCAAGAAGTCTTCTTGGTTGTCCAGCGAAACCAGTGACCCAATGCTTCGCGCTGTCTCGCACACATATCTTAACTTCTGCCTTTGGAGTCGAGAATGGTCGGATCAGATTGTGGATGATCTCTCCATACAGATTCCTGCTGACATCCCACCTGATATCCCACTTGAAGCTCGGGCTTTCGTTGTCTATTATGGTTGGAAATTTGCTGTACTGAAGAAGCATATCATGGACGGGCGGATGGAACTCAGAGTGTACGGCATGGAAACGATGCAGCTCGACCTTGTCACTGTCTTTCGGCAGCATATTCAGCAAAGCCCCGATGGAGTCGATCACCCAGTTGTTCAATACCTGGTGGATTTCTTGAGGCGGAACCGTATGGTGGAATATATTGTTGGCATCGATTCGCATCCGCAGCTGATTAGCAGAAGTGGGAACGTCATCGGATTTTTGGTGGTCACGTCCACGTATACCGACGCTGTTACCGACACGATATGGAAGACGGTAACGGAGAGCCCGGATTCACGAGCGGTGTCTGAGATACTGGGAATGTTGTCGAGAACTTTTCATATGCACGTATCCACGTCGCCTACGTTGCTTTACCTTTGCTCTAAGCTGTTGGAACTCCCGTTGGCTCGCTTCGATGCGCGAATGATCGAATTCTGTGAACAGTTGCTATTCCATATGCGCGAGAAACACAGTGAACGGTATCGCCATGAGCTCATAGGACATGTGGATGCTATTCCGCTACGCCTCTGTGTGCGCCTCATTCGGGAGAGTGCTGCCACTGACGAGCTGTCCGTGGACCACAAGGCCCAGCTTCAGAAATTTGCGGCCCACCAACTGAGTGCTTTTATGGACATTGGTTTGAGTGAGTCTGACAAAATGGAAACTTACGAGCTTTGCGTCCAAGACTTAGCCGAGATGAACGAATTTACGGCTGGCAGTATCCAGGCCCTGAATGCTCTTCTCGCAAATAATGACACTCCGAGCATCCGCAAGCTTGCCGAGGATTTTGATTTGACGCGCTTGGTGATCGCCGAGCTTACGAAAGCAGTGGCCGACCAGCAAATCGATATCGAGGATACTTTCTCTTGGAATGGGTTTCTTTCGCGCATACACCTGCTGTCTCGCATCATCGATAGCGTCCCTGAGTTTATAACAGCAGATCTAAGCGATATCCTGTGGCGTGAGGTCTTGATGTCCAAGTCGCTCGTGCAGCAAGGTAGACGAGTTCTCTGGGACAGGCTATGTACTCTAACACGATGTGTCGCACAAGCGAACCCTTTCATCGAGCGATGCCTCTCCGAGTATCTGCCAAAGCTTTCGCCTGCTGAGGACTACTCGCAAGAGATCCTCTACTTCGCAAAACATGCCGTCAACTATGAGATTCGCTTCCGTCCTCCTCCAGTTGCCGGCGAGAATGAAGTCGTGACCATTCCGGGTATGGAGCGAATCTGGAACATGATTCTGACTGCGCCGCCTGGTACCATCGAAACAGACGCGACCAGCTACGCCATCGAAGTATACCTTGATCATAGTGTGATCAATCGCTCCCCTCGCTCCGCAGTTGAGGCCACTCATATTGCGCTGGTCGATCGCTGTGTCGAACAGCTCAAAACAGCTGCTTCTAATCTGCGCCCTGCACATGCACACAGTGACCGGCCCATGGGAGAGTCGACGGGCACCGCATCTGAGTCTAGTGTCCACCCGGAAGAGCTAAGATTCAGCCGTTCCTTGCTTTTCCTGCGCCAATTTCTCCAAGGTTTGAGAAGCCGCCCTCAATACAGCCCCCCTCGGAATTCAGCGTCCCTCGATCTGCCAACTAAGGTCATCAATGGTGAATTAATCAATATTCGCTATCAAGCTTTCAACGGCGGTACTCAAACCAAGGTAAACTCATTGCAGATTGGGGATCTATCAACCGCTGCGGAGCTCGTTGAAGCTCTAGTACGTGTAACAGGCTTCACCAAGCTGAATACTATATTTGGAGGCCAGCGGATTGATCTCTTTGAGAAACCCGACATCACCTTGCGGGATCTGAAGCTTGGAACTGGCCTCCTTATTGTTCGTCGGGACCCAGAAAGTCGAGAAGTAGCACTTACCGGGCGACGCCAGTCTTTGACTTCGGTGGATTCTGAAGTGCTCAAGCATTTCGATGACCTCTATGATCTTCTGGGTATAGAGGAGCATTTAGCGCGAGAAGTAGGTCTTTTGCTCAGGATATAGCTAGCATCGGCCCTAACTGAATTCTCGTCACAGATTTATGATTTCCTCACCGTGTTTCCGCCACAGGAGAGAGTTTTACAGCTGGTAAAGTCTACTGAGAAGACTGAAGACGACATGTTTCCTATGGACAAGCCCTACTACTTTTTATACTCGGTCCATGCGCTTTCTGTATGTCTGCGCGGGGAGGCTTTGGAGGTGAGGCGAATAATCGTTCCCTGTTAGTATCTGGACGCCACTAAATATGCTTCACAGTCCTCTCCGAATCAAGGCTATGTGTCTCATAGCATCAAAGTTCTTGTTTCCGCCTTAACACGTCCTGCTATGTCAGTTGCTTTCGAAGAAGATGCTACAAAGCTGATGTTCGCCACGCATCTCGTCGAATGCCTACTCTACGCTCTCTTAGTGCAACCGGCTCCTGCTTCTGATACACCATCGGATACACCATTGATCTCAGATCCATCAGCGTTATCCCGGAAACTCCTTGAATGCATAGACGTCGCGCGAAGATTGCCATGCTCTCGTATTCCAGAACACAATGTCTTCAAGTTGATATGCCACTCCTTCGCCATCATCACCGAAGGTTCTGTGCGTGATCTCAATTTCTGGGCCGCAGTCAAACAGTGCACAGAGTTTGACACGCTTCTGATTTCGCTTTTGTTGGACGAAACTCGTCAGCCCATTCGGAAAGGCATTGCAGAGAATATAGCTGTTGTCTGCAGCCCTTCATCGCTGCAGAAGAAGCAGGCCAAGCCTGCTCGTACAGAAAATGAAGAGTCGAACGTCGCTTCGGACTTTAGGAATCCTATCCGTGTGGACATCTTAGCTACGGTCTGGGATGCTTTCACCAAGGCCTTTCCTAGGACCCTGGATCATGCGCCTCACTCCCACGAGTTCTTTGAGGTTGCCTTTCTGGTTTTCCGTTCCGTCGCTGAAAAATCGCCGCAAGATTTGGTATTCAGCCAGTATCTCAAGGAGTGGAGTCAGATTATGCTACGTCATAAAACCGAAGAGTTTGTTGGTCGCGAGCTTGTGGACGACCTGATTCTGGGTTTCTGTCGCCTGCTGAAAACATGCCTCGATCTGGCGAACAATACGGAGACCGCGATAGACACCTTCGATCTTACTGAGCAACTTTTCGACAAGTACCTCTTCCCTGACCTATCGTTGCCGTCAGATGACCCGATTGTTCCCCAGATCCCAGTCATGCACACACCAACCCGCCAGGAGCTGTATTCTATCCTTTGTCAGCTCAGCGAGATCGATAGCAATTATGCTAAACTGGTGGATCGTCTCCTGGATGTCATCCCGCTGGATTACACATACTCCCCTTCGTGGTGCTTTGATCGCTTCAAGCTGATTCGCTCGCCGGAGGGCTATGCAGGACTCAAGAACTTGTCCAATACTTGCTACTTGAACTCTCTCCTTACTCAACTGTTCATGAATGTTGGTTTCCGTGAATTCATGATGCAGCTCGAGCTCGAAGATCCAGAGACCTCACAGACCTTGCTTGATGAGACGAAGAAATTGTTCGCATACATGCAAGAGACGTGGCAAAAAAGTGTCGACTCACAGGGATTCGTTGATACCATCCGCACTTACGACAACGAAGCGATCGATGTTACCGTTCAGATGGACGTCGATGAGTTCTACAACCTATTATTTGACCGATGGGAGGCTCAAATCCCGGGCCCGGAACAGAAAAAGAAATTTCGTTCGTTTTACGGCGGTCAGCTCGTGCAGCAGATAAAGTCAAAGGAATGTCCCCATATTTCCGAGCGTCTCGAGCCATTCTCCGCCATCCAGTGCGAGATCAAGGGCAAAGCAAGCCTTGAAGAGAGCTTGCAGGCCTACGTCGAAGGAGAAATTATGCAGGGAGATAACAAATACTCTTGCACATCTTGCGGTCGTCATGTCGACGCAGTCAAACGGGCTTGTCTGAAAGACGTACCTGACAACCTCATCTTCCATTTGAAGCGCTTTGACTTTGACATGGTGACAATGATGCGAAGCAAAATCAACGACGAGTTCAAATTCCCTGAGCGCATCGACATGAGTCCTTACAATGTCGAATATCTTGCCGATCAGAGCGCAGAGATCAGAGAGGATATGTTCGAACTGGTTGGGGTTCTGGTACACAGCGGCACTGCTGAGTCTGGGCATTATTACTCCTTCATCCGTGAGAGGCCCACGGCGGACAATAGGGGGTCCTGGGTTGAATTTAATGACTCGGACGTCACGCGGTTCGACCACGGCAAAATTCCAGATCAATGCTTTGGCGGTATCAATGACTCTCTTGGATCTTCTTCGATGGGTCAGATGCGGTTCAACAAGGCTTGGAACGCTTACATGCTTTTCTATCAACGCGTTTCGAGTATGGAATCAGCAAGATTGGCATATAAGCCTACAAGGCCTCATCATTCAGTACGGGTTCAATTGCCAACCTCTCTTGCAAACCACATCACCATGGAGAACGAACTATTTATACGGACATACTGTTTGTTGGATCCTTGCCACTCGTTCTTTATTCGGTTTATGCTCTCCTTGCTCCGTGACTCCGAGGACCCTGGGCGTGAGCAGAGGTTGAAATTGGACAGGCAAATGATCGCCGTTGCTCTGGATACCTTCGAGCAATTGTTGTCCCGAACTAGAGACCTTTCCCATCTCGATACATTCGTAGGTGAGATATTGAAAGTCATCGATGATAGTCCGCGAGCCGCTTTCAGGGTCATGCAATGGCTCGTGGAAAAACCGTCGGCGGTCCGCAATTTGATTCTGAAAAGCCCTCATGTTGCTGTCCGGAACAGCACGGTAAGGGTAATCATCTGTGCACTTTCCAAACTCCAAGAAGCTCACCGAAGAGCCGACGCTGGGAGCAAAGAAGAGGAGAGATGGTTGAATAGATATTTGGACGCCTTTGAATCATTGGTAAACACCCTGGACGATCTCTGGACCATGATTCATACGGTGGGCAGGTCGTGGGATGACTACTTCGAGCTCCTACTTCTTCTCGTCAGCTTTGGAGGGGACGAGGCTGGAATAGTCCTCAACAGCGGGTTTCTGCAGAAATGCCTGGAGCTCGTGTGGCTGGACCACGAGGATCTGAAGCGACTTCGTCGTCATTATCTGGCATACTGTAAGCTGTTGGAGAAAGGCCGAAAATTCTCGCATCGGAAGATGATGGATCTTCTGGCGGCGCTGCTGGAACATGTTAACCTCACTGTGCCGCCAAATCCAGACGATCGACGGCGGATATTGTCGGATGGCAGGTACACTCTCACTATCACGGAGAGTGGTCTCGTTCGACCATTGGGGATGAAACAGGAATTACTGGTTCTGCAAAAGATTCTCCAGCAGTACAGCAGTCCTCAAGCGTGCAGAAAAATAGTTGGTGTGTTTATCGATGCGGAGCCCGACGCAGGCCTTCTCGACCCCATTTGCAGAATGTTGGAAGAAGGGCTGAGGCTCTCCCCTGCGGAAACTTGTACTCCCTTCTTGGAAGCGACATTGATTTTCTGCCGTCAGAGCCCCGACAAAGACCGGATCGCTGGTTTGATTGAGTACGTGTCGAAAGGGATCGAGACCATTAACAACAGCGGGGGGAAGGAGCATCTCACCTTTTTCACGAGCGTCATGACCAGCAAAAACGAGCGTATCGGGCTTGATGAGGATTGGTTTATGACGCAGCTCATAGACAAGATTCCGGACTGGGCCCCTACACTGCTTATTTACCCTGAAAGGGCTGTGAGAAACATGACCCTGGAAGTTTTACGCCAGACATTATTCAGTGGTCAAGATGGGAATGGTGAGAACTTGGAAACGCGTCAGGCAGAGGTCGCTAAGGAGCTGGTGGCTGCGAGCATTGAGAGACTTCGCAAGTTGTGTCAGCATGCATCCAGCACGGGTGTTGACACCAAATGTCTTGACTGCATTCGGACGGTTATTGATCACTGCCTTGCCACATACTTCGGTCCTAGCGACGAAGACCAAGAAGAAGTCCGTCGCGCACATGGTGTGTCAAAGCCCGCGGTATACACATGATCTACAATGCTGACACTGACTGTCTAGAATTCATTGCATCATTAGAGGAGGTGTTAGCGGGCCTGCCTGAGGAGGTAGCTTCGGGTAAGTAGTCATTTTTATTAACTCTCCATGTCATCATCTAACACTAGTAACGCTCAGAATCTGATGCATTGTCTGCAGAAGAATGGGAGGACAACTCCGTCATGGCAAGCGATTCAGAGATGGGACCGGTAGCCTCTCCTTGAGTCCCATGTCTCTCCCGCTGCAAAAGGATTTGATGTACCACATATGAGAGACGAATTTACGGTAAACCTTCTTTTGTGTGCTTGTTGTGCTCGTTGCATCTACGGCGTTCCCTTCCAGCTGAGCTTGGCTCTATTAGACACGGGGCGTTTTTTTCTCGTTTAAACTGTTCTGGCTAATGCTGCTTCGATGGCTGGGTAACAGTTGGGTGGGGGGGGTGTGGTTTTTGTTGCTGTCTGTCCTATGGTCTGTGTCTGCTTTGCTTTAGCCGGTTCCAATAGTGCTGTTGCTCTTCTCTCTTTATGTGTCCTGTTGTTTGAGAGTAAGATGGCTATGCCTCACTCGGTGTGATGATTCTTGAAGGGTTGTCTGTTTGCTATCTACCAGATTATCAAACGCAAATGACAGTTTGATGACCGTGAACCTTCCACAAGTAGGTACTGCAGGTGCAGTAGGTTTCTGAGCATACCTACCCTACGTGTAAAAGAAGTGGGGATTCTCAGAGGCAAAGGCGTGCAGGCAGTGTCACATTACGTATGAGGATCAGAGATAACATGCTTGAACCCCATGCACCTATTGTAGAACCCTAGGGTTAGTTACTATTCTCGGTGCAGCTGTCCTCTAGACAAATCAAATCATCGTCATCATCATCATCAACTCATGAAATTCTTGTCGCCTCTCCGATTCCAGTAGTGGTTTCAAGAATTATTGTTTTTTCGTTTCTTTCTAAACTACATAGCTAGGCGCCAGCACCTGTGCAAAGAACATCGAGTTTTGCAGGAAAGTGGAAAGAGGGAGGGGAAGGAATCTATAGACTCAGCGAAGGGGGGGGAAGGGAAGAAGAAAACCAGTGAGCAAAGCTTAGAGATGAGACGAGGAAACGCTTCATACATCCTCAAACTCCTCATCGTCGTCCTCGTCGGATTCCTCCTTCTTGATGTCGGGCTCGACCTTGACTTTCTTGGCGGCGGGACCGCCGCCGTCCGTGGCCGGCGAGGCGACGGAAGTCTGGGTGGCGCTGGCGAAGCTTGAATCTGTGTCGAGCTCGCGTTTAATTCCTGCTGTTGTTTGGGCGGTTGTGGTGGTTATGGTGGTAGATTTGGGCGCACTGGTGGGGCCGACGCTACCAGCACCACCACCACCACCAGCAACGGTGGGGGAGGCGGCGCTGGTAGTTTCGCTGGCGGAGACGCCGCCGACGTCTTCGAATTCCTCGTCGAACTCGTCGTCCTCATCGTCCTCGTCATCCTCGTCGCTGCTGGCGTCCTGCTGGGCCTGCAGGGCCTTCTCGCGCTCCATCTCGGCATAGTAGGCGGCGACTTTATCGTCCAGGCCGTCGACGTCGGGCTTGCGGTCCTCGTCCTCGTCCTTGATGATGGGTTTGATGTCGCCGTCATCGGTTTCGGTCTTCACAAGTGGCAGATTACTCCCGGCGGCGGTGGAGACGGTGGAGTGGGTGTGCCAGACGGGGAGGGCGTTCTGCTTCTCGACGGCGGCCTTGCGGGCGGCCTCGGCGGCCTGCTCGGCGGCGCTCTTCTCCTCGCTGGAGGTCAAGGAGATCTCGAGGGCGGTGGCGTCGGTCTTGGTATTGCCGCGGACGGACTCCGGGTGGTTCTTGGAGGGGACGACGACCGAGGCCCGCGTGGGGTTGGTCTGCTGGTTGCGCACGACGTCGACCTTGTGGTCCCAGGCGGTGTCGAAGTCGTTGGGCGGCACCTCCACGGAGTCGATCTGCTTCAGCAGCTTCAGCATCGGGTCCAGCTGGTTCATCAGCTTGCTGTTCTTCTCGTGGCCCGTCCGGTCGATCCCCTCCGTCCCCTTCACGTCCTCCGTCCGCTCCAGGATCGCCCCGCAGTTCTGGCACTCGAACCCTTCCTCCGAGTACAGGCTCAGCACGTCCAGCTCCGTCCACTCCGCCCCGCACCGCAGGCACACGTACTCCTTGCGCTCCTCGCTGGGCGTGTACTGCGCCTTGATCGTCGACGTGAGTTTCGACACCTTGTACTTGATCGCGTCCACCACCGGGTGCAGCGGGATGTAGTAGTATTCGCGGTTGACGGGGCGGGTCGAGCCGTCGCGGATTTCGGCGCGCGTGCTCCTGTATCGGTTTGATTAGGGTTAGTGTTTTGATTGCTTTCAGTAGGTGCAGTAGGAGAAAGACGAGAATGCGCTATGGAGAGTGGTAAGACGTACACGGAGATCAGCCGGTCCTCGCGCAACTTGGCGCATAACTTGCGGAGGTCTTTCTGTTGCATGCCAAGCAGGAAGGCGAGGTCTTCTGCGTGAAGACTTTTTCTCTCATAATTTCGCAGTCAGTCTTTGTAAGGTGTTTTGTAAGATAGTAAGCTAAGCTTGGTGCAGCATACACTGAGTGGATGAAGAGCGCATCGACCACGAGGATGTGGCGGGTCTCGTAGAAGGCGCGGACCACGCTTCGGATGAGCGTGTTGGCGAGATCCATCGTGTGAGCGTTTGGCGTGACGGCTGGAGGTTCGATTCTTGCAGAGATGGAAGGTAGACGCTCGGGTGTTGGGATGTGGTGGGGATTGGCGCAAAAGTGGTGACTGAGGGAGGGAGGCTATCCGGGCTTAGGCGCGGGTTCGAAGGGTGAGTTGGAGCGAGATGGACATGCTTCTCTGGTTTCTGCGGGGGAGATGTAGACTCGAGGATTGGGGGATAGAGAGTGAAGAAGAATAAGCGCCGGAGTAGTAGAGACACCACCAAAGGGAAGAAAGAAAGAAAGGTTGGAATCAAAGAAAGCGGAGGGGAAAGTGAACAAACGGAGGAGCGTTGGAGATGAAGGAAGAATGAGCGGAGGTTGGCCTTGACGCCTGAGGCACCAAGAATAGAAGCTGTCTCGGAGAGGGATAGCCTGGCTGGCTACTATGACTGGCTGGGCCCGAGAAATCACCCTCCGGAGCGCAAGAAAAGCCCGCCCGCCATGATAATTTCATCTCCATCTCCAATGCCACAACAATTCCTCCACCTCAGCCTCCGCCATTCAACTCTCGGGCTCCCCAAGTCTCCGAGTCTCTCCTATCGATCCATTCCTCGCTCACCCGCCGCGGGTCAACGCTCCATCCCCAAATCCCTCAACAGCCAGCAACAAGTCCGCTTCGAGAGTCGCAGATATCGCAATCACGTCAAAGAGTTCCAACAATGGACAATCACGAAGGAAGATCTACACCAGGATCCGGTGACGCTCGCGAAAATCGTAAAAAAAGGAATCTGGGCCGTTCGGAGTGGAGGTATGTTCTTTTTCTGTTTCGCAAAAAAACAAAGATCTACTGAACTTGTGGAGGTGGGGGGGGAGGCTGCGGCCGCGAAACTTTTTTCAAGCTGACATTTTCATCCACCCAAGCAAGTCGTCAAACGATAGATAAACGCGCTCGCAACGAAGAGGAGCAGGAGGTCAAGCGCCAGAAACTTGAGAATGGCGAGGAGGTGCAGGCGCCCGTCTATGCGACGCAATTCTCCCAGGAGGATATCGAGAATGAGCAACGGCGGCCGAAGAAGAAGGTTGCGGTGTTGATGGGATATTCCGGCACGGGGTATAAGGGCATGCAACTGTAAGGACCTACGCCAGCGGGTAAATAGGTGAAGAGCTGCCAGCTAATGCGCTTTCGTTGCGAAAACAAAGGAGCACCACCGAAAAGACCATCGAGGGCGAATTATTCACGGCTCTCGTCGCCGCCGGCGCTATCTCCAAGGCCAACGCCACGGATCCGAAGAAGTCGTCGCTGGTGCGCTGCGCGCGCACCGACAAGGGCGTGCACGCCGCCGGAAACATCGTGTCGCTGAAGCTGATCGTCGAGGACCCGGACATCATCCAGAAGATCAACGAGAAGCTGAGCCCGCAGATCCGCGTCTGGGACATTCTCGTCACCAACAAGTCATTCAGCAGCTACCAGCTGTGCGACTCGCGCATTTACGAGTACCTGATCCCCACGCACTGCTTCCTGCCGCCCCACCCGGGCACCTTCCTGGGCAAGCAGCTGGTCGAGTTCGCCGAGCAAGAGAACGACATGGAGGGCTACCGCGCGCGCCAGGAAGAAGTCGCCGGGTTCTGGGAGGAAACCGACGAGAAGATCATCCGGCCGATCCTCGAGAACACGCCCGAGGAGATCCGCAAGCTCGTCGAGCAAGCCCTGCACATGAACGATGACCAAGACCCGGAACAAGAACCCACCCCCAAACCATCGGACGAAACCAGCACCACCACAACAACAACCGAAGAACCCTCCGCCGACGAAGCCCGCCGCCAACAGATCATCAGCACGGTGAAGACCATCAAACAAGCCTACCTGAAAGCCAAGCGAGCGTACCGGATCTCGCCGACCCGACTAGCACGCGTGCAGGCCGCGCTGTCGCAGTACGTGGGCACGAACAACTTCTGGAACTACACGATCCAAAAGACGCACAAGGACCCGTCCTCGAAGCGACACATCAAATCGTTCAACGTCTCGGCCTCGTCGCCGCTCCTCATCAACGGCACCGAGTGGCTCAGCCTCAAGGTCCACGGCCAGAGCTTTATGATGCACCAGATCCGCAAGATGGTCGCCATGGCCGCCATGGCCGTGCGCGCCGGCTGCGACCCCGCCCGCCTCATCCCAGAGTCCTACGGTCCCACCAAGATCGCCATCCCCAAGGCCCCCGGGCTGGGCCTGCTCCTCGAGCGGCCCGTGTTCGACGTCTACAACAAGAAGGCCGTCGAGACCAGCAAGCAGCCCATCAACTTCGACAACTACAAGGCCACCATCGACGAGTTCAAGCAGCGCGAGATCTACGACCGCATCTTCCGCGAGGAGGAGGAGACTAATGCGTATGTTTGCCCGTGCCTTGCCCTTGCCTTGCCTTGCCTTGCCCTAAGCAAACCCCTTCCCCTCAAGAGAAAAACCCCCAAGAAAACAAAACAAAAGGCAGAAAGTCCAAAGCTAACACACCCACCGATTCTCCGCTTTCTTCGGCCACCTCGATCACTACTCCTCCAAGGAATTCCTCTACGTCACCTCCGGCGGCATCCCCGCCGCCAAGATCACGCCCGTCCCCGGCGCCGTCGAGGAAGGAACCGCCACCGATGGGAATGCGGTGAAGCAATCGCAGAAGGACGCGTTGGCGCAGATCGAGGATGAGTCGGAGGATGAGGAGGGGGCGACCAAGGCGAATATCGACCAGAGTGGTTGAGTTTTGATTTGGGTGTTTGGCCCAAGGAAGGAGCTTACGTGGGGCTCGAAAGGTTGGAAGGGTTTGAGAGGAGTAGATGTAGACGCTTGTCGAAAAAAAAGATAAAGAATGAATGAAACAATATATATATATATATATATATATGTCTTTTTCTGCTTCTCTACTAGGAATTCGGAGTTAGATATATATACAGAATAGAATGTAAAGGATGTGCGGAAGCCCATCGTACTACCAAACGTAGAACTAACTGTATATAATACCTTTGGTTGCTCTATCGGCGTGTGTATGACGCCCGAGGTCATCGGGTGGCATGACGTGATAACGGAACTGCGACTATGTATGTAACCACCGCGAACTCTTGCAGGTTTCTACCTTCCTCACCGATTCTATGATTCTCAAAAGAATCACATGTTCCTCTCTGGGCCAGTGAATCTATCAGCATATTATCAGCATTCAACATGCTCATCGGAAATGCCACGCGGACACAAGCGACTGTTCTTTCCAAGTCTTACATAGGCAAAACCACACCCAAGAGAACAATATATTACCGCATTATGATACATGAAAAGATCAAGATTCATTATGAACTTGTGAAGGAAAGACGCTATGTATCAAGTACGGCACCGCAAGGACAAAAACAAGAGCGTCAACGCTGAATGCACAAGGAGATTTTGAAAGGGTCAAAGGCTATCAGATAAGAAGCAGAAAAATGCAGCAGCGCAGGCTTTGGACTCCGACACCAGGAAGATAAGCACAAGAACGACAATGAATAAACAAGCAGATTTGAATGGGACAGATCGCAAGAATACACAACAAAAATGCAGAACGTACAAGCTGAGCAGCGCAACTCGCACTGCTCCTACCACTCACTCACTCACGCACGCGTCTAGAACATCAAGGACCGGGTCTTCTGTCGTCGAGCATCCGCACCGCGAACGTCCGGCTGAGATTGGGTGTGCTTGTGTCGAGGTTTGGAAGCCGAGGTCGGCGCCGGCGCCGTTGGCATCGGAATGGACGAGGTGGGTTTGGCAGGAGGCGGAGGAGGAATTTGGCTGAGACGATGTCCGGCAGCAGAAGGAGCAGGAGGAGCAGGAGCAGGAGCAGTAGGGGCAGCAGGAGCGGAAGCAGCAGGGGCGGCAGCGGTGGTGGACTCCCGTTTCGCTTTCATACTCCGCTCCCGCTTAAGGACCATCTCGGTCCAGAGCTTAGCCTGGCTGCTTCCCGAAGATCCTTTGCCCACCGCATCGGCCAGGACCTTCATCCATCCGTCCTTGTCGACCGCACTGTCAGCGTAGAAATCAATCACTTCGCCGTTGCCGAAGCGAATACGGAAGCCTTCCTCCACGAACATGTAACCTTCCTCTTCCTCAGCAAACGCAGATTTTCGACGGCCACCACCCCGGGTGGTGGTCTCTTTCTGCATCAGCGAAGATCGGTCATCAATCAACTTGACTGCCTTCGAAAGGTTGATCGTGGCACGTGGTTGACGGGTGGTCTCGTGGTAGGCGGTCAATTTGGATCCCTGAAGCTTGAAGAAGCGACGACGCCAGTACTATACATGCCATCGACATCAGCAAAAGCCACACCTGGTGCGTCTCAAAGGGAACTTACCGGGCAGTCGCCACCCTGCTGTGACAGAAATCCCTCGAAACTACGAGCAGAGACACTCTCCGCCTCACGCATTTCCCGGATGCAGGCGTTCATGCTCTTGGGCATATCCTCCTCCTTGGCACCCTTGGGCTTGGGGACAAACAACAGCTGGAGCTCCAGCTTACCAATCTTGTAAGGAGGTCTTCGCTGAGAAGTCGTACTCGTCGTACTCTTCTTGCTCTTGACACTGCTTGGCTGCTCTTCAACCGCCCATTCATTGAAGCACGCAATATCAACATTGTAAGGCCGACCATAGGCGTGTTTCTCGTGATCACTAAGAGAAACATATGCGCGCGCAAAGCTGCCATCTCTGGCGACCAAAGTCCTCAATCGTTCCCACACAGGAGCGTTGATATCTTTGGCTTTGTTTTGCTGGGTGGCAAGTTGCTGCTTCATCTCGAGCTCCTTGCGCTTGCGCGGAGAAGCAAACACACGGCTAAATGTGGAAGTCTTGGGGCGACTAGGCGAGGCAGTAGGGGCAGGCTCCTGCACTCGGAACTTGTCCTCATCCACCTTCATTTGCAAGGTCAACTGGAACTCAAGGTCCTGTTGGACAATGAGCTCGAATTCCTGGCCAATGGGCGCTGTCTTGCCTAGTTCCAACCAAGAGGTGGTGACGCAATGCAGGCCGTTGTCCAAAGTAAGGGCAAAGTACGATCTCTCACCTACAGTCTGGTTAGCGGCGAATGAACCACAAAACTAATCGCAAGCTTCAATACTTACCTCGTGGCAGAGGCAGATCGAGGTATTTCATCCCAACAACCTTGACGAAGAGACGGCCTCGCTCTTCACCCTCCTCGAGAGCGCCATTGAGAGCAGGCTCCGCCTCCTCGATCATGGTTGCCGGCTCCTGGACGCTGCTTTGCTGGCCTGGGAGCGGCGGTACCGGGCCTGACGTAGCCTTCTTTCGAACGACTCCGCTGGCCGTTCTCATACTCGCCCGACGAGTTTGACCGTTCCAGGGTACAGTGGTCCAAGTCTGCTGGCTGGCCTTACGCGGCGTGGGCGCAGCGCGTGTGGCTCGAGATTCAGCCGGATCTTCTCCTGGAGTCGGCACAGTGTCGTCCTCCGTGCTGCTGCTCGCAATGATAACCTTGGTATTGTGCCGCATAAGATAACCTCTCTGTTTGGGGCAATTGTCATTAGTCCGCTGTCTCGAACTCAAGAACGGGGGGGCTGGTCCATGCTTGGGTGCTTCCTGGCCGTGGAGACGCAGCTGGGAGAGGGAATGTTCAAACGCCACCTTTTGAGATTCAATGACCCTATCGAATTCTTTGTCCAATCCAAATCCAAGACTCTCTTCTTCCTGGATGCTGAACGGAATGTCCAGCTTTACAAGACTACTCTGTCTTTGATTCTCCTGCACGGGTGGAGGTAGTGACGGCACGGCATCACCGGGTGCTGACGCCTGGGATTCGTTGGATTCCTGTTTTGTAAGGTATGGCATTGGCGGTGGCACCTGTCCGCTAACCTTCCGGCGAGTGGCTGCCATCTGTTCCATATCGGCTGGGGTCAGTGAGGGACGCGTCTTGAGGCGAGTTCCTGGTGCTTTGACTGTGGCAATCGGTTCCGGAACACTCTCGTCTGGCGAGACCTCGCGATCGCTCTGCTCGTCAGCCACAGGGTGTCGAACGACAGAATCAGGGGTAGAAGGCTCCGATAATTGATTCTGGCTATCCGGCGTCGATGGGCGCTGGAGTGACTCCCGCATGGCGGCCATCTTATCAGCAGACCTTTCCTCGCTGATGGTAGATACTTGCGACTCATCAAGTGATTCATCGACTGACTCATCAATCAGCTCATTAGCCGTCTCATCAGCTGGGGCATCAACAGTAACATTGACCGGCGTCTCTTGTGTCTGCACGGTAGCAAGTGGTGTGGATTGCCGGTCATCAAAGTCGTGCGAGTCATCCTCCTCCAGCACGGACACCTCTTCCGGAGGTTGGCTGGAGTAACGACTTTCGTCATCATCCACCTTATCCTTTAAGCTTTGCGAAGAGGACTGCTCCGAGTTTACGTTCTCATAGTATTCTGGAATGTCATAAAGAGAATCATCATGCTCTTCGGGCTTGATGATCACACTGCTGGTCTCATCGTCATCGTCGTCGTCATAGTCGTGGCTATCATCATGATCGTGCTCCATGGAAGGAATTGGGACGTCCGGGTCATAATCGAAGTAATGGTTGGGGCTAGACTCCGCCTGAGAAGCATCTTCAAAGGAGTCATCCAGGAAGCTCTCGCTCTTACGCAGATCTCGGAGAATCGAATCCCTCGAGATGCGCGGAGGGGTGTAAACATCTGCGTCGTCCTCCGCTGCAGTATCTGTTTCCTGAGTGGCAGGGGCCTCCTTGACTGCAGTCTGCTCCTGTGGCTCCTCGGGAAGAGCCTTGGGTGTCTCCGGGCCATCCAGTTCGATTTCCTCAGTTATCGGCTCCTTCTTCTCAATCATCATCAGACGCAGCCTCTCTTCCAGGGACATATGGCCGTGATTCCGTTCCGTGATGTCGGATTTGCTGTAAGATGCGGGGGCTGGTGGAGAAGGCAGAACGCGCTGGTTCCCACTTCCAAGCTCAAAAGCGGCCGTCATCTTTCCCGGCGATCCACGCTGAGGGAATTGAGGCCGGTTAGTGGGAGGGAGAGGAGGAAGGGGACGGCGATCAACATTTGAATCCAGTGACTCCACCCGGGCATGCTGCACGGGATGCTCTTGCTGGGAGGACGGGCGGGGGATGGGGCTATGGTCTTCGTCATCCTCGGTGAACTGGCCCTCCCCCTCTTCGACCAGTTCGTCATTCGCAGATTCAGGGCTCATATAGCGCCAGTCCTCCGGCAGCACCACTGGTGTTTTCTCGAGGTCTTCCAGGGATGCGTCGAAGCTGTCGTCGCGCTCGAGCGAGGATTCCCGATCGAAGCTGATATCGTTCTCATTTTCCTCGGAGTCATAGCTACCTTCGCGGGAGTCGGAGGCAACGGAGGATGGATCCGGAGTTGTCATCTCATATTCGTTCACCTGAGGAGGAGCCGCATCGAATGTCACGCTTTTAGCATGTCGACTACCGTCGATGTCCGACCAGATCTCGTTCTCGGGGTCGAAAGCAGCGTCCTTACCACCGAATCGACTAGCCCGAGACAGCGAGGATTTTGCCGGGGCAACCTGGTCCTTGCTCGGGGAAGGGGGCCGCGGGCCGACCGGGTTGGTGTCCTGGGGGTCGGGCTGCTGTGCTGGTGGTGCGTTCTGCGCTTGCCTCTGGGATGACCGATTGAGGGCCAACGGCCGCTGTGGAACATAGACTTGCGTGGGGTCATACTCTGCATTGTGGTCGCGGAACATGTTGTTATTCTTGACCCTGGAGGCGCGCTTCAGGTTTTCCAAAGACGGGCGCTTGGAGGGAGTATATGTTGAGGCATCAGGATCATAGAGGTTCTGGTTCTCTGAGCTTCTATGGAAGGGAGATGCTGATTCGCGACCCTGCCAGAAAAGACGCGGTGACGCTGGTGCCTCATAGGGCGACGCATCGTGTGTTTTCACCATCTGCAGTTGGTTGGTCAGCCCAGCGCGCCCATCACCGACTCGCGGGAGCCACGCACCTTAGTGGTTTGGTTCCAGCTGGGGGAGTTTCTGCGTTGAGCCATTGGGCTCACTTCTGATAGCGGACTTTGCCCGGGATTGCTGGTCATCTTGGTGGAAACCCACAATCAGAGGCGTAGATATGGAATGCAGCAGGAACGAGGCGCCGGGAGGGAAAAACAACGCTGGCAGCTGAATCAGCAACTGTCCATGCAACACCACCTAGCAATGCAAGGTCGCTGCAACGAGGTTTCATCCCTTGCGGGATGAAGAACGCGCTCAGAACTGGAGCGGCCTACGATTGGGGACGGGGACGGGGACCGGGGGGGGAGGAGAAGCACCCACACACACAGAGAGAGACGCGCTGATAAGCCGAAGACAAGAAGAAACGGCCAGCAAATCCAGGAATGAAGGGAGAACGATGGCGTCGCGATTACTTCAAAAAGGCGTTTGCACAGCACATGGGGAAATGGTGGTAATGGAGGAAATGAAGAATAAGATTGCGTCACCCAATGCAGCCAATTCGTCAAGTGTCTTGTCGCGATTCGCGATCAAACGAAGGAAGTAGTAAGAAGTATACTGTAAAATGTAACCTGTAACCTGTAACCTGTAACTTAACAACAATCAACAAGCCAAGGCTGATGGGATGCGATAAGAGAAAGAAGAACACAGGCCAATCCACCAAACGAACCAACGAGAGGAAGACAGAAAGAAAGGCAGTGAATACTTTGGTTGCTCGCTGGGATGAAAGTAGAAAGTAGAAAGTAGAAAATAGAAAGTAGAAGCAAGAAGAAAGAAGAAGAGAGAAAATCAAAACACAACGAAACCGAGAAGAAGAGGAACGTGTTTTGCCCGATAAATAATAAGTAGGTAAGGTAGGCACGGGGCAGCAGTCAAGATCCCGATCGATTGATTGACTGATTGACTGATTGATTGACGGGGGCTGGGTTGATCAATACTCAAATCAACTCAACTCAACTCAACTCAACTCAACTCGAGATCTTGGAAAGTTGGACGGGCAAAGAGTGGAAAAGCGGAAGCAGTGACTGCAGTGACTGCGTAAACTGCAGTGACTGCAGGGGAGGAGGGGATGTCGACGTCTGGTTCAGTGACGGCAGTTTCTATGGCAACTCCACAATAAAGCCTTGAGCCTTGGTTTGCCTTGATGGGAGGTGGAAAGAGTGGGGTTTCAGTTTCAGCTGAGGGACTCGACCGGGTAAAAGCAGCCACAGCCCAGTTGGCAGGCCCACGAGCGGTCGGGGGAAAAACAACTACGTAGTTGGGTGCCTGGCAGCCTGGCGGCCTGGGGCACAACCTGTCACGATCGCCCTAGTCTCAATTCAGTCCTAGCGCTCGGATCAACTGACCTGGTCCAAGCGCCTTCCCGATTCGGTTGGAGCCTGCTGAATCTTCTCCGCCACTCACTCACTCACTCACTCAGTTACCTTGCTCCGCTGCAGTTCTCCATCCTCATTCTTGCAGCTTCGGGTCAATTCGACCGACTCGTGCTCTCCACCTTTCCCCTTTCCCTCTCTCTTTCTCCCTTTCTCTTCATCTCCTCCCTCTTTCCTGCGTCTACTCAAATTCCTCCCTTCCTCCCTCCCTCTCCTCCCTCAGGATGAATCGTCTTGGCCGTTCATCTCTGCCACTCCGGCCCAGAGTATGTCTGCTCTGTCAAACCCGAACCACCATACCCTCCATTTCCTCCACCCTCTCGCCCTTCACCGGATGGCAGGCCATCCGCGGTATCGGACGGAGACCAGAACGACGCGGAAAGAAGAGTCGCCATGCCCTGTCCTCGGACGTGTCTCGAACCTCACTAGCTCCTCGCGCGTCGCGGGAGAGAAAGGGACCCTGGGGCGGCACAAACATCACCCAGGTGCCTGAGGAGCTATCCTCCCGTTTCCAGACGAGGGACAGCCGGGGGAACAGCCGGGGAGACAGAGATCCCAGGAAGGATGGTGGTAAGGACAAGGGTAGCAAACCTGAGAGCCCTCTATACAAGGCATTGAAGATGCAGACCGCATTGGCGCCGGTGTCCTACGCCCAGCGCACCAAGGTCAAGGAGAGAATCGCCGAGATCACCAGCTTCGATCATTTCCCGCTCATGTCGGTCGTCCACCACTCGATCTCCTCCCAGGCGCTCCCCGGGCTGACGGATCTCATGCCCACCCCGATCCAGCGGGTTGCGATCCCCGAACTCCTCAAGGACCCGCTCCCGCCACTGGGCGCGCCGCCGAGCAGCGACCCCAAATACGAACAGTACCTCCTGGCCGCGGAGACCGGTTCCGGCAAGACCCTGGCATACCTGATCCCGCTGCTGGACAACTTCAAGCGCCTGGAGGCGGCGGAGGCGGCCCACGAGAAGAAAGAGGAGGAGGCCAAGCAGCGCGAAAAGGAGCGGGAGCTGAAAACGAAGAACCGGGCGTTCGACATCGCGCCCGAGGAGCCCCCGCTGTCGAACGCGGCCCGGCCGCGCATGGTGATCCTGGTGCCGACCTCCGAGCTGGCCTTCCAGGTGGGCGACAAGCTCAAGGCCTTCTCGCACACGGTCAAGTTCCGGTCCGCGGTGCTGGCCTCCAACCTGACGCCGCGGCGGATCAAGAACGGCCTGTTCAACGAGAAGGGGGTCGACATCATCGTGACGACGCCGCACCTGCTGGCCTCGATCGCGGAGAAGGAGCCGTACGTGCTGAGCCGCGTCAACTACATGGTGCTCGACGAGGCCGACAGTCTCATGGACAAGTCCTTCTCGCCCATCCTCAACGAGATCATCAGCAAGGCCACCCCCTCCCTCCACAAGCTCGTCCTCTGCTCCGCCACCATCCCGCGCGGCATGGACGCCACCCTGCGCAAGCGTTGGCCCGACATCAAGCGCCTGACCACCCCGAGTTTGCACGCCATCCCGCGCCGCGTCCAGCTGGGCGTGATCGACGTCCAGAAACCCCCCTACAACGGCAACCGCCCGCTCGCCTGCGCCGACATCATCTGGTCCATCGGCAAGGCCGGCGACTCCGGCGGCGACGACCTGGGGCCCGGCCAGGCCCGCTCGCAGGACAAGCGCATCCTGGTGTTCGTCAACCGCCGCGAGGACGCCACCGAGGTCGCGCAGTTCCTGAAGAGCAAGGGCATCGACGCCAAGGCCTTCACCCGCGACGTCACCGACCGCAAGGAGCGCGAGATCCTGGCCCCCTTCACCGACTGGGCGCCGCCCATGACCGCCGCCCAGGTCCTGGAGGCGATGGAGACCGAGAAGAAGCGCCGCCGCGAGGACCGCTCCATCCCCTTCGTCAACGCCGGCGGCGACCCGTACGCCGGCCCGCCGCCCGAGAAGCGCCTCGAGAACGTCCAGGTCCTGGTGTCGACGGACATCGCCTCGCGCGGCGTCGACACCCTCGCCGTCAAGACCGTGGTGCTGTACGACGTGCCCCGCACCACCATCGACTTCATCCACCGGCTGGGCCGCCTCGGCCGCATGGGCAAGCGCGGCCGCGCCGTCGTCCTGGTCGGCAAGAACGACCGCAAGGATGTCGTCAAGGAGGTCCGCGAGGCCATGTTCCGCGGCCAGGCCTTGATCTAGGCCGCCTGCATCTTGCAACCCTCGACTTGACCCTTCTCAAAAACTGTATAATCTCTCTTCCATCAACTCCCTCCGATAACTCTGTACCTTACGACTACTCCGGCGTTTCTTTATTTCTCAAAAGGGTGGACTCTCAAAAGCAAAAAATGGGACGCAGGCAATTAATATCTCTCGGCATGGAAACGTTTCATTGATATCATACACTACTAGACCTGCATTATTTTTTTCTTTGCAACCGGGGGATTGGAGATCGGGGTTTAGGATATGTATTATAACCCTGTATGTATAGTTTTCTCATAGATTTCTACTCAACACTGTCCTCTGTACTGTGTACTCGTGTCGTCTCACCCAGCCATCAAAATAGAACCTCTTTCACGCACTTCACTCGCGTACTAACCCACTCACCACCGTGAATGACCCATGACCGTACCCATACCCATTCCACAACCTACACCTATCGAATCCACCCACCACAGAGAAACACACATCACTTTACTCCCACACAACCGAAGCCCGCACATCACCTTTCCTTCCCCCTCCTCCCAAACAGGAACTGTATACGCATACCCAAGGCGACTAAACAGGAACCCTCCCCGCAACCACCCTCCAAAACGCACACCGTCTCGGCAACTCGACCAACCTCACATTCTCGAACCCGTCCACCTCCACCACAAACTCCTGGCCCGTAGTGCGGAGCAGCGGGACGCCGGGTTGCGACGCATTCGTCAATTTATGCGCGTTGGGGTTCCCCGTCTGGAAGAAGCTGGCGAAGGCGCCGGCGTAGCCGTCGTAGATAAGGGGGTCGGATTGTTGGACGGCGTTTACTTGGTTCCACTATCCCCACAAATGAATTAGAAAACTAGGATCTAGGTTGTGAGGGAACGAGGAAGCGAAAAAAAAAAAAAAAAACTCACCCACTCGGTGTCACTGCCGTGCTTGGCGGGCGAAATGGTATACTCCCCGAGGTACCCGTTGGTCCCTGCGGCGGAGGCGACCCAGTAGGCCGGGCAGGCGAGGACCAAGTCTCGGTAGATCAGGCCGGCGCGGACGAGGGTCGTGTTATAGTCGTCGATCGTCTCGGTGCTGCCTACCGGCGGGTAATATTGGGATTCGAGGAGGCTGATCTCGTGGGAGGTCAGACCGGGGACAAACCCGGAGAGCCAGGACTGGAAGCTGGCGAGCGAGGAGTTGAAGCCCGTGGATGTGGTGGTGGTAGAGCCCAGGCCGGCGGGGACGAAGTTCTCGCCCTCGTGGGAGTTGTACATGCCCCAGATGAAGTCCGTGGGGAGGGCGCTGCGCGCGGTGGCCTCGGTGAGGGTGTCGATCAGGAACTCGCCGTCGATGACGGGCGCCCAGGTGTAGGAGCTGGTGGTGTAGGTGTGGCTGGCGTCGATGACGAGGCTGGCGTCGCGGATGGTCTGCACGTCGACGGCCTTGAGGCAGTGTAGGGAGTCTTTCACTGTGGAATTGCCGCAGCCGGTCAGATTCACCAGCTGGGAGTAGATGGCTTCGGCTTGCGGCGCGTTATAGGCGTAGGTCTTGGGCCAGAAGGGCGAGCTGGCGAGGGCTTTGCTGAAGAGCTTGGGCTGCTTGCCGCGGCCGTTCGCCAGGACCTGCGCGACGACGGACCCCGCGCCGGCCGACTGGCCCCAGATCGTCACGTTGTTGGGGTTCCCGCCGAAGTGGTGGATGTTCGTTTGGACCCATTTGAGGACATACTGTTGGTCCAGCAGGCCCGGGTTGAGGTCGGAGGTGGATGAGTCTTTGATCGCTTGGCCCGGGAGGAATCCAAAGGCATTCGTGCGGTAGTTGGGATAGATCACGATATAGTCGTTGAGGGTGGTGACGTTGAGAGTTGGATAGGCGCTCGGGGGCAGGGTAAAGGATGCGCTACCTTGGATGAAGGCGCCGCCGTAGAAGACAACCAGCACAGGTCGATTCGCAGAGGAGACCTCCCAAGGCCGAGAGTAGAGTCCGAGGTATAGACAGTCCTCCGAGCCATTGACGGTGCGCTGAGGGCACATATCGAAGGCCTGATTACTGTCATAGGTGCCATTTGTAATGCTCAGTGGGGGTTGGGGAGCTCGAAACCGATTTTCGCCTGTGGGGGGTGCTGCAAATGGGATTTTCCGGAAATAGGAAAGGTTATAAGTCGCATCATAACTGCCTTGGAAGACTCCATAGTCGAGAGTCACCAGAGGCGCCTCGTAGGCGTTGATCGCAGACACGAACAGAGCTAGGAGGCACAAGACCCCGCGGGATATTGATCGCATAATCATGTTGGCATGCTTTGGTCACACGGTCGTACAGCGGGCATCTTGGCAGTCGGAGAAAGAGGAGGCTTTTAAGTACATCTTGGCCATGATGAGCGACCGTTGATCGGGTAGAAAGAGACCGAAGTTGTATTGACCTGCATATGCGGTGCAGGAACAATTAAAGAAATCCTTCGTCAGATGCCATGAAAAACCGGGGAAGCGTGGCACTTCTTGTCTACCATTGGTGCGATTGAATTCTCCCTCACGATGCAGTCATGGCGAAAATGCGGAGTCGCAGGAGTTTGGCGGGGAAGCAAGGAGGAGAAGGCAGACACGCATGATTCGAAGACGCTCCGGGGGAATATCCGGCGAACTGCAGACAAAGATCATCGATTCCAATCCAAGATGGTCTGGGTGTTGCGATAGGCCTTGTAAGCATACAACTAAGATCAGAAGCGGAACGCCGACCAGCACTGTACAGTGGAGCCCCTCCGGTCCAGAGGTAAAGAAAGGAAATCCAGAAGAAAGGGAATAAATCAAAAGTATCGAATATGTCCATAGGTAATAGCCGCCAAAAGCTGTCAAAGGTGTCAAACCGCTCATGCTCGTCATCATCCAACGCCTGGGTTCCACTGGGAATGGCTCCAGTTGATCTCAAACGCCGTGCCCAAAAATCGCCCAAACCAATTATTATTCAAACATCGCCATCGTTAATAGGTCATCCGCATTGCTCGGGTCCGCTGCCTGCTGGCTCGCGTGCTGCGACGCTCATCGCACGCCTCGCTCTCGTCTGTCTCCGTGCGTGGCTCCGACAGTTCCGGAGTCGGAGTCACGCCAAAACTGACACCGCGATCCTTGCGAGAGACACGGGCTTCTTCTTCGGGGGAAAGGAATCGGTGGATGACCCGATGGTCCATGACCCGTTCTTCGTCGTCGTTGGGACCCTCCTTGTCAGTTTTGGGCCACTGGAAGCCATATAGCATCGAATGCCGTTCGCATCGACGACATTCACGTCTGGTCAGGTAGGAATCTTGCTGGACGAACCAAGCAGTACAAGTGCGGCAGTCTACCCACCGATCGTAAACCTGTGCGAGCAACCTTGGGGTCTTGGTATAGTCTCCGGGGACTCGAGCCCGCTGTGACTCAACCTCGACCGAAGGAACGACACCTCGCTTCCGCGCCTTGTTTAGTTTCTCGACCACAGTTCCAAGCTTCTCGTCTAGCTCCAAGGACTCGGATAAATCTGATAGGGCATCATGTTCACGAGACGCGAGGTGCCTTTCTCCATCGGGGTGACTTGCACCGGGGGTGGCAAGCTCATCTTTGCCAATCAGTACCGTATCTCGAACCGAGGCCTCGGTGGACTCCTCGATTTTGATCTGGACGGAAAATTCACCAATGGACGTTGCAACAGTGGACGCTGAGTGGTGAGATTCGTCCCCGGCAAGCGAGCTAGGCGACGTGCAGTCAGTGGCGCTGGGACTCTGGATGCAGACCTCGTTGAGAGCCTCGCTTTTGAGTTCAGCTTTCCGGCTCCTGGTATTAGGTGCTGAGGAACCGGCGTTCGTGGACGACAGACCTGTCGCGGACTCGGGGGATGCGGGGGCGTCGGAAAGCAACAGCTCCGATCGCAGCTTCGAACTCTGTCGGGTGAATTTTGTGCGTTTGCGAGGGGTGCAGGATGGCGAGCGTTCGGATTCGGTATCGGGGGCATATTTGCGTTTCTGAGGGGTTAGAAGGCCAGTGTCCGCACAGGCAGGCTCGTCGCTGGGCTCGGAAGGCGCCCACCCATTCCGCACGGCACGTTCACACGTCAAGCACAGGCACTCGCAGTTGTCAATGCCAAAGTAGTCTTCGCCGTACGAGACCGTAATCTCCTCGCCGATGTAAATGTCCCGGATCGCGACAACCTGCATCCCCTCCATGCCCCTCGTCACCAACCGACCATTAGCATTACAGTCGTGGTTGGCGAAGCGCGCCGGGCCCAGAAAGAACGACGGGGTCTTCCTCCGGCTCGACATCACGATGCTAAAATCCTTCCTCTTCAAATCCAAGTCCTGCTCCTCCTCCCGGGTCATGGGCACCAAGGTGCCGCTGAGGTACTTGATCTCCTCACCTTGCTTGATGAACTTACGGGCGCAGATGGCCGCCTCATGCTCGGTGATCAGGTAGCGATTCGTCGTGGTGACCTCGAAGGGCGAATCCGGCAGATACATCTGGATGTATTTGCGTAAGTGTCGGGTGAACCACTCCTTTTCGCGGTCGTTTGGCAGCTTCGCCATGAACCGCTTCAGTCCGTCCATGGCCAAAAATTTCCGCTCGGCGGTTGGCACATCCTTCTTCACGATCACATCGTGGAGCAGGATGTTCGCGATCTCATCATCCTTGACCCGCCGTAAAGGAATGTATTTCGTCCGGTTCTTTCGAGTATTCGTCCAGAAGTGGGCCTAAAAACGTACTTCAGTCAACAAGCAGTGCAGGCGCAGCCATCCCCGGTCAGTAGACGTACACGATCAACGAGCGCATCGGTTGCGACATCATCGTAACTTGCCAGCCTTGCCAAAGTCAGACGGTCGCGACGCTCAGCGGAAGGACTCGATCTCGCCTTCGAAGACGGCATGATGTTCTGCGAGGGAGAAAAAATCCCATAGTAAAAAAAAAAAAAAAAAAAAAGTAATGGTGCTCGAGTCCAAGGAAAGGGACGTCGAAGGTGGAATCCGAAAGAGTGCGTCAATGCGTCAAGGGGAAGCGGCGGAAAGTCGGAGAAGAATCACAGTAAATGGATTCGGTACGGGGAAGCGCCAATTGGATGAGAAGGTTAATAATTAGGGGGGGAAAGACTAAAGAGTGAAGGACAGGAAATCCAAGAAAATTGACATGATGAACAAAGGAAACGAGCAGGGCTAGACTGAAGGTTAGCGCGCATGTAAGAAGAGCCGGGGGGGTGGATTGTGATTATGGTGGTGGAGTGGAAAGATGTGTGATGGTGAGTTAAGTGAGTGAGTGAGTGAGTAAATTGGGAGGAACACACAGATTACGGCGCTGGTTGCCCATGCGATGAGCGGATGTCCATAAGCTACTTAGTATGTATGACTAGTAAGACTATGGCTAACTTTGAAGTAACTAGTCTAGTCTAGTCTAGTCTAGTCTACGGTAGTCAGTCTTTCAGTCAGCATTCAGCGCCTGTGGTGCAGGCACAGTACAGTACAGTAAGTTAGTGAATCTAGTCCGGGGTCGGTCATCGGCGAAACCTGCCGGCCCGGGACTTTGCTGCTGCTGCTGCGGCTGGGAAATCTTTCGGGCAGTCCAGCCAAACCCGATTGACCACCCCCATCGAACTACTGTTCCCCCCCAGTTCAGGGCATTACAGTCACAATGATTCAACTAAAGGTATTTGAAAAAAAAATTCTCTGGGCAGTTCTGACCCCGAGATCGGGTTGCTGACGCGGGTAAGCAGACGATGCTGAACTGCATCGACAACTCGGGCGCCGCCGTGGTCGAGTGTGTCCAGGTCTTGAAGAAGAAGCGCCCCGCCACCGTTGGTATGTCTCTACGACCTACTACCTGTCCTGGAAAATATCGCTAACAAGGGATTCTTTTTCCAATTCTAGGCGACCGCATCGTCGTGGTCGTTCAGAAGCAGCGTAGCTTCGGCTCCGACTCGACAGGAAATTCCGGTATCGCGAACAAGGTCCGTCGTGGTGATATTCGTCACGCCGTCGTCGTTCGCGCCAGAAAGGAAATGCAGCGCCCCGATGGTTCGATCGTCCGCTTCGATGACAATGCCTGTGTCCTGATCAACAAGGCTGGCGAGCCCATCGGAACCAGAATGAACGGTCAGTCCGGCACCATCAACAAACCTCTTTAAACAACACGGCTCAAGACTAACACACCCTACAGGCGTCGTGGCTACGGAATTACGAGGAAGACAGTGGTCGAAGATTTTGTCATTGGCGCCCATGCATGTATAAATTATACCTCCCGAAAGCGAATTGTTCTGTTTCACTTTGAATAGCTTGTACCAATAAACGGTTTGCATCTCTTTCTATTAAGATCTTCGCAACGTTTTTTTCCCAGGCATCGCCATAACTCCACAGCAAATAGCAAGAAAAGAGACCAACATCGGGTATCAGGTCGTCAGAAATAGACACAAAACTCCAAGATTACATGAAGACATTGCCGCACGCGCAGCAGACATAGTAAAGTTTCTGAGAAGAGAAAAGGCAAACAAAACGTCAGCAGCATGTTCGAGATGGGGAGTTTGCAGGCAGAAAGGCCTCACCATTCCGGTTTCCGCAGATCGCTGTTGCGACTGGAAGAAGACTGCTTCGGCTTCACCGCAGCTCGGGCAGAGCTTGTTGGACCGGGGAAGCTAATATCAAGAAAAAGGTGGGGGTTAGCCACAGAATCCCAAGGTAATGTGAAAGTGGCCCTTGAACGGGAACCAAGTCCGGTCTCAGTTCATCATGAAGTCATCATAGTCCTCTTCCGACCATGACTCCTCCGACGATGACTCGCAGACAAAGCAGGCAATTTCTTCCCCGCAGTGATCACAGAAACCCGGGAGACAAACCGTAGGATCAGATCCCACATCTGTGGTGACACCAGCAGTGTCGCCGACTTGGGTGTTGAGTTTGTTTTGGTAGACGCAGTAGGAGGTGGCGGGCTCGCCGACATGGCAAGTTCGGCATGTGAACATCAAGCGGTTGTTGACGCGGTCTTCCTTGGGGTACAGCAAGTTGGAGCTAGACATTCTCATCAGCATTAAGTCAAGTGGGGTAGATGAAAGGAGGTGCGCTTACCATTCGCGACAGAAGCGAAAGTGAATCTGGTCGGCGCTCTTGGTTTCGCCGCCAGCGGAGGAGGCTGGGCTTGCAGACATTTTCGGCGTATGGATAAGACGGTGAGTGACGGTAGTGTTTTTGGGGGAAGATAGAAGGAGTGAGACGTTCTCGTGGTCTTAACGGAAGTGCAAGTAAAGCGCTGTGAGTGAAAGAATGAAGCAGTGGCTGAATAGACGGGATGAGGGCTGAGGTATGGAAAGATAAGAGATGAGTGGGAGATGGAAGTCAGAAGAAAGAGGCGGAGCGGAAGCAACAGCAGCGGTAAGGTGGCCAGCCATGTGGAGAGGTCGGTGGCACGGTTTGTGCTGTTTGGGCTGTTTGGGCTGTTTGCACCATTTGCCTGGGGGGGTCCCTCTCGGTGTCTTCCCAAGTTTCCCCCGCAGTTTGTCCCGCAGTCGGACCTGCAGAAAGAACAAAGCTATACACATTTCAGTTATCCCCGCTTTTCTTCTCAGCCTCTTTTTGTCAGCACATCAGACATCATAAAGAACCATAAACCTCTCTTAGAGACAAAACACACAAACCTTCACTACATTCATAATGGTATTCACACCGTCCACATTCCTCTCAACCCATTTATACCCTCTGCAGTCATTGTTTCCCAAGCTTACTGCTAACACCCCATCTTCCACTACAGGTAGAAACAGGTCTTCCAGCAGGGTGGGAGGTTCGCCACTCCAACTCCAAGAACCTCCCTTACTACTTCAATCCGAGCACCAAGGAGTCCCGATGGGAACCCCCCGCCGACACGAACACCGAGAAGCTCAAGCTATACATGGCCGACTATCACAGCGGGCCTGCAGGACACGGGATCGGCCAGGGTGAGGGAAAGATCCGTTGCAGCCACCTCCTGGTGAAGCACCGGGATAGCCGACGACCCAGCAGCTGGCGGGAGGCCGAGATCACTCGGTCGAAAGAGGAGGCTATTGAGATCCTCCGCGGCCATGAGCAGCGCATCCAATCGGGCGAAGCTACCTTGGGCGACATCGCCATGTCAGAGTCGGACTGCAGCAGCGCCCGCAAGCGGGGTGATCTGTATGTGAACTTTCTTGAGATGTGTGACTCAGGGCTAATGTGTTTCTAGGGGATTCTTTGGACGCGGGGAGATGCAGAAGGAGTTCGAAGACGCTGCCTTCGCGCTGCAGCCGGGACAGGTCAGCGGTATTGTTGAGACCGCGTCTGGCGTTCATCTGATCGAACGGTATGCTTCGTGTGTTGCTGTGTAGTTGGTGTGTACTAACGATGTGTCTAGTGTCCAGTAAAGGCTTGGGGTTTAGCTCTTATAGTTGGAAGAATATATACCTCGCTTATAACATCAGATGCCGCTTCAGAATCATAGTGACGATTGCATTAAGTGTTGATTCTAATCAGTAACACAACATCCGGGTGAAGTTGATAGAGGCCATGGAGGAAATACGGTTTGAGAAAAACAGGGCTTGTGCTGCCTATGGCAAGGGTTTCTGCTCTCCCATTACTTCCAGTAACACACCACACTTGTGAATAATTCACTTGAACCGAACGGGCCATGAAGCTGAACACATTTCCAGAGACTAAACTCTCTCTTCCTCTCCACCTCTCTGTCTCCATCTTCCTCCATCTCATCCCCCTCCATCTATCCTCACTCTCACCATAAACCATCTCCACGCAACCATTTCAACCCACCTCACTCACCTCATCCAGAAACCAACCAACCGTCAACATCAACCCAATCATCACCCACAGAACCAAGCAACACAACCCATACCAAAATGTCCTATCTCTCCCCCTGCACGCTGAACCCACCGCCCGGCTGCATAAACTGGGACCACCAGGCCCTGCACCCCCCGCCCTGGGTGTTGACCATCCTGCCGCCGACCACCCGCGAACTCATCGACCGCTGCTACCTACTCGCCTACAGCAGCCTACGCGTCCAACGCCATGTGGAACTCTGCTTCGCTGCTCGCTACAAATCCCTGTGCCCTGGTGCTTTTACCAGCTCCAGCACCGATCCCTCCACCAACCCCACAACACCAGCAGCGGAACCAACCCCAGCTACAGCATCCGCAGCAGCAACAACACCAGACCCCAACCCAGACTCCGACCCCGATCCCAACCCGCAACCAAAATCAGGACACAACCCCGTTCTCCTAATAACGCACGCCCAATCCATCGACCGCCTCTTCAACTGGCGCCGCGACTACATCCCGGGCAACCCGACGCTGGCGCCGTCGGCCAAGATCCCGCGGTCCGCGGTGCGGTTCCACGTCGACCGGGCGGCGTTTGCGGCGTACGCGGCGCGGTACACGGCGCTGCTGGACATGTACCTGACGACGTACTATCGGCGGTATCGGGAGGCGGTGGGGGCGGTGGAGCGGTCGATCGTGCTTCTCAGGAGCGGTAGCGGTACAGGCAGAAATCAAGGGGGGGAAGCTGGGCAGGGGGAAGGTGGCAGGGACGGGGACAAGGACACTGAGAAAGCGCGCGAGATGCGGGAACTCGACTGCCGGCAGCTGGAGTGGTGGTGGGGGACGGTGTTTCTGCGGGAGATGATGCGGTGGGAGAGTCGGATTCCGTTGCTGCGGATGCCGGCGTTCGAGGTCGTTATTGGGGAGGTGTATGAGGCTGTGAGGGGGGCGGTGGAGGAGGGGGAGGAGGAGGTTGTTTGGGAGGAGCGGGGGTTTGGGGGATATGATTTGAATTGTGGGCGTTAAGGGATTCAGGGCTGGTGGGCTGAGATCATTGAGAACAAGGCGAGGAAAAGAGGTGAGATGAGGTATTCGAAATACTAGCTGGGATGTTATCTAAGAAGATCGAACAGAAAGAAGTGATAGTGGTTGAGTTCATGACAACTTACAAGGGAAAGAGCATGGAAAGAGCACGTGAACATACAGTGGCCGAACACAACCCAAACACAACACCATCCACCATCCACCAACTTCAACCTCAAACAATAACCAAAACAACCTTAAACTCCCATAATAATACTTAATATCAATATCCTCTCCTGCCTATATGTAAAAATCTAGGTCAAATCACCACCACCATCTCCCACCCCCGAACCCCCGACCTCCAAACCCCTCACGTGAACCACCAACCCTAACTACCTGTTCCAAAACAACCGGAGAATCTCGACAATCTCATAGTTCGACCCCCATCACCAACCCCAAGCCTCAACCCATTCACGACCCTCGAACAAAGACCACCACCTCCAACCTCACCTCAAATGGCACTGACACCTCTTCAACAAAGACCCCGGAACAAACCCCATTGTCTATCCCCCCCTACCACCCCAACCCTCATACCCCCTCATAAACGATATAAATCCCACCCCAACCACCACAACACACCAGCAGAACCTCAACCCACCCAAATAGTCACACCTCACCTCAACCCCCCCTCTCCCCACTAACCACCACACACACACACACCCAACCAAGCCCCCAACCCGAATCCCGTCAGAAGCAAAAGAGGCAAAATGTGCACCTCCACAATCCGCACCTACAGATGCGGCTGCGTCCTCGACGAGTCCACGCACCGGTGCACAGAAGCCACTAACCCCGACACCGACACCGAAAAATGCCCAGGGTTAGTCGTAGAACACACCGGCAGCATCGACGAGCCCTGCGCCAAGTGCGCGCGACTCGAGGAGGAGCCCGTAGAGGTCTACTCGGACGGGGCGGTGTCGGAGTCCGATGCCGATGTCGATGCCGATGCCGATGCCGATGGGTACGAGAACCTGAACAGGACGGGGCCGGGCACCATGCCCTACACCTCCGGGGTGTGGGAGCGGAACCGGCTGATCATGTATGACTATGCGGACTGGGTGAAGTCGAGGGGTTGTCGGCGGGGAGGTGGGCAGCATGGCAGCAGTGGAAATGGCCCGCCGCCGCCGCCTTCGGCGGATGGATTTGAGGATGATCATGTTGACTAAGTAGTGATAACAGGTCTTACGGTGCCTTCCATGTGGGGGGGGGAAATCTGGCTTCGTCGAATGGGGCGGTTGCTGAGATGGCTTTGCTGGATGTTCTGGGATGTTCGTTGCTTGGGTCGTTGAGGTCGGAGCAGCGCGTCTTGTGCTAGTGTAGGTGAAGTCGACGCACTAAGCTCGGCAACTTTGGGTCAGGGGAGGTCTGGGTTCTGCTACGTTTGTGCGGGGTGCGAAATGCCCCCGTTTCATGATATAATAAACAAATTGAATGTCTTTGTGTGAATTCGCAAATCCTCGAGTATCAAGAAGTAGGTATAGAGCAAGGATTGAGTCTCCAAGTTTTCATCTAACAACCGCAATCAGATAGTGGTGTTGAGTCGTTCCAACCGGGACGTGATCGAGTCGATGATCGCAGACCTGTAACTGTATCAGTATGTCATGTCTTAGAACCCTAGTTAGAAACTCACTCTCGTTCCACCATTCTCATCGCTTCCCCAACTTTCGTCCGTTGAAGTCGGTATGGGATCGTCGGTTGCGCTGAAGCTGGGCTGCTGGCGTCGACAGCGGGAAGTCTAGCAGCAACCGTCTTCGCTTCGGCAAGCATATCGCGTGCAAGTTCCTTGGCCTGCAAAGGATTTAGTTAGCTCGGGGTAGACCTGATATTTGGAGGAAGCACTTACCGTTTCGAGGCGCTGAGCAATGGCTTGACGACTTTCCTGGCCCGGTTGCGAGTCCTCTGTCGCTTCGCCGAATGAATCACTGAGTCTCTTCACCTCCTGGAACCATGCCTTTTCTTTGTCGCTCAAAGGTCTTCCACCAGATTTCATGAGCTTATTCCGAAGAGCCTCATATCGCTGCACAAGCTCGGTCTGTCTGTCCTTCGCGGCCTGAAGTCTCTTATCAAGGGCCTCTCCGGTCCGCGATCCTTCAATCCGCTTGCCGTCCTCACCAAGCTCACTGGAAACACCCCGCACCCTATCCGCAACATCAGCCAATTGCTTCAGTTGGTCTCGCATCTCCCCCTGCAGACGTTCGCATCGGCGGAACAGATCCGAAGCAGCTCTCTCCAGCGCGTTCGTATGCGCGGACAGAATCCGATGGGCGGCAGCAACTAGATCAAGGGTCGCAGGCGACAAGCGAACTTGCTCCTTGAGGGCTTGGCGCTGGCGATGCGGAACATGTTTCTCCACAAAGGAACCCAGGGGTGATTCCGAATAGAAGATGGGTGGCACTTGGTAGGGAGGGCGGCGAGGCGGGAGTACAGGCGACCGAGGTCCATCTTGCGAGTCGAAGATCTGCAACTCGCCAATCGAAGGTAAGGAGACCTCCGGCGCGTCCAGGATCGCGGCATAAGGAACAGAGCCGCGGGACGTCAGAAGCAGATACCCCAGGTCGTAGTCGTAGTATACCAAAGACGCTGGCAGGTGGGCGGAATGGTCCTTGTCCTCCCCAACGTTATCGTCCACTTCAATGAGCTGCTCTCGCAGAGACGCGGTCCCTTCACACAGAACTTGCAGGCGGAACGCACTTCCACTGGTGTCTTCCGACTGCAGTTCGGCTTCCAATCTTTGCACCCAGGAGCCAAGGGAAAAGAAAGTCACATTGGTCGCCGTAGTGACAAAGAAGTTGTAGCGGGAATAGACGTCCTTGGTGAATGTCGGCCAGTGGTCCGCCTGTGCCTTCACGGTATCCAACGATTCCACCAAGAGTAGGTCGCATGGGTCGGATACTGGTGTGCGGAAAACATTTTGCCGGCTCTTGGGGAGCCACTGCCCTTCAACGCCATCAAGCTCCAGGCAGACATAGATCCTGCCACTTCCACTCGACAAGCAAATCACGGTAGCCGACAATTTGTCCTCCCCGTCGTCTTCCAGCGCCAGGTCAACCTCCTCACCCGTCATGAGAGCGTCGATGTCAGCCCTGGCAGCGACTACAAGGATATCGCATAGGTCAAGGTCGTCAATCTCATCACCGGTGTCCAGACGGAAGGGACCTTGCAGTCTCGGGATAGCGCTGGGGGTTGCAGGGCGTGTACGGACTTCGTAGTCGGACTCAACATCAGTGAGCAGCGGCTCCTGGGTGTCAATCTCGGTGAGCCAGTCATACTGTTGACGGCAAGCCGCAAGTTCATCTTCGAACTCCGCAGGATCCTCCTGCAAACTCGCGAGCTTTGGAAGAATAGCTGTAGTGAGTGCCGGGACAGTCGTCAGAGGCGCTCTCCACTTGGTGGGGAGCAAAGGACACAAAGCGTACAGATCGCCCGGCCGCATCGCAACCCAAAGGGTCATGGGAGCCCAGGCATCTTCCTTGGCAACGCCGATGCCACCAAAGGCAGCAGAGGCTACTTCCATATCGATGTAGTCCGCCGAGAAACCCTTGTTTCTTCCGAACCCCAAGGGCGCGAAATCCTCATCGCATGACGTTCCATCAATCAACTTCCGCAGGTCCACCGCCAGCGTCGGTCGATCAAAAGACCAATGATTATTGCGATCGATCTCCCACACCCGGACGGCAGCATCTGCGGTGATTGTTACTAGACAGCCCGCCAGGTTGCTGTGTACCCCCAATGGATGCCATAGTGCGGAAACAACAGGAGACTCGGGGATAACGTGCGTGGTCGGTCCGAGCTGGTAGGTCTTGACGCGGATTGGAAGGGTGTCGGTGCCAGCCAAATGCGACGGGTCTGGAAGGACAGCGATGAACACGGTGTGGTCGGCTACGATAGCTAAGAACGCGCCGTTGGGAGACGGAACAAGTTGACGGATATTTTCGTGAACCGGGGTTAACAAGACCTGCGCGCTATCAGCTATTGCCCACTTTGCACTCGTTGGGCCGTATTACCTTGTAATGCACACTCTTCTCATGCTCAGGTCGTGTTTCCGAACTTCCATTCTTCAGGCGTCTTTGATGCTGCCATTCGTCCTTGACCCTGGTGAGATCGGACCAGCGGATCTGGTTATTCACCACGGTGAAAAGTTCATTCCCTCTCTTGGCCTGAATGCGCTTGGGCCCCGCATACTGCTGATCTTGAGCTGGCTGGAGGTTTTCGGGGTGTTTGGTCCCTGCGCTTGAGAAAATCGACGCACCAGGCGAAGGGCGCGAGAGCCAGGGCGGAGTGTAGCTGATGACTTTGGGCATGGTCTGAAGATGTTTCGATCACACGATTAAGATGTAAATTATAGACCCATGCCGCCAGGAGAAGTGATAGTGAGAGAAGAGAGAGGAAGTGACAAAAAGATGGGGAAGGGGAAGATTCCAAGTTGCGGGACAATAGCGTAGGGCGGGAGGAGCAGCAACACTGTAAGTTAACTTACCAGCTCCAGCAGCGGCCGGGCAAAAATCCACCGCAGACGCGCGCCAAGAGTTTCCCATTCCATCAGTTGAAGCTCGGCTTCTCGTCCCCAAACTTCCCCTTCTCCGTCTTCCTTTTCCCTCATCCACGTGCTATTTTATCTCCCACTCTCTCTTACTGCAACCGGGACTTTCTTGGGTATTCCAGTGGGCGCATTCCGACACAATGAGCACGTTATCGCACCACACCGTGGAGAGACTGGACCGTCCCAGTGCCTACTATGTGGGAAAGGTATAGCTTCACCCTAACCATTAACAGTTCAAGGCAATGGACACGACACGATCGTTAACCCATTCGCAACCTGTATAGAACAAGAGACGCAAGTACAGTCACGACGAATCCGAGAAGCAGGAAGAGCCCACCGACAATCTGAAGAATGCCACGACCCTTTATGTCGGCAACCTGTACGTGCTTCAAAGCTGGAATACCTCGACAGACCCGCCATTAATCAGTGCTGACTGCTACAGTTCCTTCTACACAACGGAAGAACAGATCCATGAGCTTTTCGCAAAGTCAGCCTCGCACTCTCCCTGCCGACCACGTACCAGACATTGACCGAGTTTTAGGTGCGGAGAGATCAAACGTCTTGTTATGGGGCTCGATCGGTTCACCAAGACCCCTTGCGGATTCTGTTTCGTCGAATACTACACGCACCAGGATGCTTTGGACTGCTTGAAGTATATTGGAGGCACCAAGCTCGATGAGAGAATCATCCGCACGGATTTGGATCCCGGTTTCGAGGAGGGCCGACAATACGGGTATGATCATAGGTTCAATCATCAAAACCTCTTGCATGGCACTGACATCTGGGCAGTCGCGGAAAGTCCGGTGGTCAGGTTCGCGATGAATACCGCGAAGAGTACGACCCCGGTCGCGGTGGCTATGGTCGGGCATACGCAGACGACCAACGACGGCGCGAGGAAGAAGAGTACGGCAAAGGTAGGTAGAAAGCAACAGTGGTTCCATCCGGTTGGCGCAAATACGGCGTTTATGTACAATCTATTTTCTATCGCTATCGCTTGATGTAAAGAAAGGCATGTCCAAAGAAGTTTTCGTACCCAATACCCCATGCGGCGGCAAGAACGATGCTCAATGGCATTTTCATTCATGCAAAGCATCCTCTCAGTGCTTTTCGTTTCTCTTCCGGACCGACTCTTCGACCTGGCGCAACCACCACAGGTGGATTCTGGCATCCGCCGTCAACTCGGGGTGGAAACTGGTCCCGAAGACATTGCCTTGCTTGACAGCAATGATGTCACCCGTCTCCTTCTCTGGGTCGGACTCGCAGGCTATCTTGGCGGCTGTCCCAGGCAGAGTGGCCAGCACCTGCACATGGTCCTCCATGGCGGCCAGGGCTGCCTCGCTGTCCGCATGCCGAGAAGGTGCCACGACGGTGTCATCTAGCTTAGCCTCACCCACTTGGATACCCTCGTGGTGTGGGAGAAGCTTCTCAACAACCGGGGCGCGAATGAAGACGGCTGGGAACGCAGGCTCATCGGGCCCCAAGAAGGGCAAATCCAGTGGCGCCTGGAAGCTTTCTGTTTGGCGGCCAAAGTGGTTTCTATTCACACGCACATCCAGTCCTCCGATCAATTCCTGGCCGCCTTTCTTCGTTCGGTTCGCCGACTCAGCGAGTAAGATCAGGCCGGCGCAGGTTCCCCAAGTTGGCTTGCGGTAGACTCTATCGTGGCGAAAGGGAGGCAAATATTAGTCGAGGGTCAAAATGAGTCAGGTCTAGTAACGTACTTGACGAAGTCCCTCAGGGGCTCCAAAAGATTGGACCGTGCCGCGACGAGGGACATTGTGGTGCTTTCGCCCCCGGGCAGAACGAGCGCATCGCACCGGGCCAATTCCTGCGGGGTGCGGACTTCGACGAACTCCCATTGAGCCTTGGAAACGTTGTCGGTGGCCGAAGCAGTGGTCGCAGCCTGTTTCAGTAATTGCACATGTTCGTAGAATGCGCCTTGCAAAGCAAGGACTCCGACGGTGATGTTGGTCATTGTTGGATTGTGTTGTAGAATTGGTGGTAGTAGAAAGTCGAGCGCCACTTTGACTCAATCAATCGACCGATCGCCGCGGGAAACCCCATGTCTTCCGCCCGTTGGGATCGGATCATCCCTCGGACCGTGCTTATCACCACGTGATCCTCCCCGCAGGAAGATATACCCAATCAGGCAGGTGAGGATTGAATCCATCCATGAATTGAGCTGAGCTGACACGATCCTTTTTTCGTATTATCCAGGTTTCTTAACCCTGGCAAGCTTTGAATAGAGCTCAGCAACTCAGGCCCTTCTCCGAAGACATCCAGCACCTTTAGCGGCTCCTTCGCGCGCGGGACAATCCGTCCGACCAACTCCATCGCAACTCTGTTTACTCCTGGAATCCACCCCGCTCCGACAGCCTCAGCCTATATCTATACAACCACCACCACACGCAACCTCCAACCCTCAACCCTCAACCACCACCTCCCAATTCACAATGACCAACCCAAGCACAACCCCGAACCCGAACCCGAACCCAAACCCCCCAATCCTGACAAGATGGTACATCGACACCCGCCCACTAACCGCAACGAACACAACCGCCAACCCAACCACCCCCAACCTCCCACTAATCACCACCCTGCAACCGGAAGACCAAGCCTCCATCCGCCGCTTCCACCACCTCAAAGACAAGCACATGTCGCTAGCCTCCAACCTCCTCAAGTATCTCTTCATCCACCGCAGCTGCCGCATCCCCTGGGACCGGATCACCCTGTCGCGCACGCCGGCCCCGCACCGCCGCCCGTGCTTCATCCCCAGTGCCGCCCTCCTCACCACCTCCCGCAAAATCCCGACCATCGAATTCAACGTCAGCCACCAGGCCTCCCTCGTCGCGCTGGCGGGGACCATCTGCCCGGAACCCGCCGAGGGCGAGGGCGAGGGCGAGGGCGAGGTCCCGCAGGTCGGGATCGACATCACCTGCACGAACGAGCGGCAGCCGTCCCTTTCCACCGGGAAAAACAAAGACAATACCAACCCCCGCGACACCTTCAGCAACTACGTCGACATCTTCACCGAGGTGTTCTCGCCCGAGGAGATCCGGCTGATTAAGACGCTCCGCCCTCCGCAGTCAAACGGCACGGCCCACAATACCAAGGCCGCCCAGGAATCCGCTGCAGGTGAAGCAGGGCTTGAGTACGGCTACCGCATCTTCTACGCGTACTGGGCCCTGAAGGAGGCCTACATCAAGATGACCGGGGAGGCGCTACTGGCGCCCTGGCTACGGGAGTTGGAGTTCGGGGCCGTCGTCGCGCCGGAGCCGGTACGTCCGGAAACAAAAGTGGGGGTGCCGTATACCGGGGTGCGGACGACGTTACACAAGAAGCCGGTGGAGGATGTGCGGGTGGAGATTGTGGCGTTTGAGAAGGATTATTTGATAGCTACCGCGGCGAGGGGGGCGGGGATTGGCGCGCGCAGTCACGGTGCGGAAGCTGGGCAGCAAGATGCCTGGGAGGCGTTGCGGGAGATTGATATCGAACGGGATGTCAGGCCGTGTGCTGAAGGGAGATGTCGGTGTCTCTTGGAGTAGTTGCGGATGTCCACGATTTTGACCTTATGGTGGGAGCTGAGTGGAGTGAAGGCTGGCTTCTTTCAACCACCCCAGAGCAAAGCTGAGCGCAATGGTCACACTACAATCTACAAACCAGACACCCCGAATCCCAAGTAGCAATCGTGATTGTATATACACTCTAGAAAGGAAATGGTCTCAGTCTATGGATACAAAGCTTCTTGAATACCACTCGGTATCTAGGGATCTTCTACCCTCCTTGGGCGAGCAGTATCCTCGTCCTCTGTCTCCGCCAGCCAATCCTCCAGTCTTCTTCCCCCTTTTCCTCCCAAATTTGGCTCCTGCAAGGCCTAACCAGAAAAGCGACTGCGGCATTGCTCCGATGAAAGAGAGCAGGCTGGCGGCGGGAAAGAACAAGATATTATCGACGCGGGAGATGGCTAGAGTACACGGGGTGTCAGGCCAAAGGAAATCTCTAGCCGTAGGAATCACCCGATCTCAAGGCGTCGGATTAAGTACGGCGAGTGGCTGCATGGTATGATCGGTTTAGGACGTGGAATCGTAAAAGGGATGAATAATAATGGAGAAGGCGCGGACATAGGATACCAGCACAGTTTACAAATGTTCGAATGCAGGGCGCTTCTCGGTCGTGAATGAGTCGATCATGATATCGTCATGACAAGAGATCTAGATCTCGACAGCAGTGGAGGTGCCATTGGCGACAGCAGAGCCGATCTCCGTCTTGTCCTTCTCCGACAGTTCGAGGAGAGACTTGAGCATCGACGCTTGCGTAGACTTGGTGAGACTGTCGACGTCGGCGGCGGTCAGACCCTCGGTGCTGATCGGCGGCAGAACTATACTTATGTTAGTCACCAATCCATCGTCAAGAGAGAGACATAGAACCCAGCAAACGCACCCTTGATCTTGATAGTCCCCGCATTGAATCGCATATTGCGGGGAGACAGGACGTGGGAGTAGTGCTCCGTGACGACGGGGACAATTGGCACACCAGCCTTGACAGCCAGGTGGAAAGCACCCTTCTTGAAAGGCAGCAACTCCGGGTTATCGGAGTAGCTTCGGGTGCCCTCGGGGAAGATGAAGACGCTCTGGCGGTGCTGACGCATCTCCGCGGCGGCGCTGTCAAACGCCTTGACGGCCGTTTCGCGGTTGGCACGGTCAATGAAGACCGTCCGGGACAGGGCCATGAACCAGCCGAGGAAGGGCACATATTTGAGCGACTTCTTGGCCGTGACACTGCAGTAGGGAGGGAAGATGGCGCCCAGCATGAGCACGTCCAGCTCGGACTGGTGGTTGGAGATGAACACCGCCGGGCGAGTCGACAGGTGCTCAACACCCTCCACAATATCGAACTGCACACCGGTCGTATACCGCATCACCCATTTGAAGCTGCGCGCCGTGGCCCATTGCGAAACCCGGCCGTAGCCAGCCAGGCGCAGGACAATCGAGGCCACTACGCCATAGGTGGCACACAGGAGGAGCGAGCCGTAGGCTGCCAGACAGCGAGCCACGAAAGCGGCGCGGGGAACTTTCTGGCCGAGAGCGAATAAGGAGAGCGTGACAACGACGAACGAGCTGATGCCCGAGGCAACGTAGGAGAAGAAGGACATGACGAGACGCGGCAAGGAAAAGGGCTGGTCGGAATTAAGACTATGGGTCTGCATTAGGAGAATTTGAGTCAGATAAAGGTCCTAGGGCTTAAAAATTATGGGAGGGAAAGATAAGAGCCTGCAGAGGAGAAAAGAGAGAGAGAGAGAGAGGCACATCTTTCTCACTCCTAGAAAGAGAGGAGGTGGGGAGGGGGGGGAAGATTCAACGAACCGAAACAAACCGCTGGGGGGGGGAAGGAACTGCTGGGGTGGTTGGATGATGAGGTCAGGCGAGTGGTTTCGGAGAGAGAGAGAGAGAGAGAACTACAACATCACCCGAGGGGGGAGGGTAGCAGTATCAGTGGAGGCAATGGGTGACAGATGTCAGAGACGACAATGCGAATGAGTTTAAAAAGATGAAGAATCGAGTTAATCCAGGAACAGGGACCAAATGCCAATGTGGGGAATTGACCAGGGGAGGCGAACGATTCAGCAATCGATTCATCGATTCAATTCATCCCGACCGGTTTTTTGACTTTGAGGCCATTTCCTCCGCCGCCTCTCACCGCCTTGACCCTGCTTTTTCCCCGCCTGGAGAAGCCGAGGCTCAAATTAACCACGAACTAGTTATACTATACTACGGAGTATATACTCCACCCTCTGTTTAGATTCCCACATGTTCAGCACTGATTCTCATTGCTATGCTAGTGCTATGCTAGTAAAAATAGACTGCATAATGCACCATAAGAATATCACTCCATTATGTGCATGGACCCTGTCGTTCTGGCGTCCTTATCTCTGGTTTCGCAGTCAACCCAACCTCCATCCCTCCATCCATCCTCCCCTACGCTAAGATACAATATCCAGGAGCCTCAACACCCGTCGAGAGCCCAATGCAGGAAGATGCCCTCTAACCAACCCACCGGCAAACGCCCTTATAATGCTGATGCTTGCACGAATCTGATCCAGGAAAGAAAAAGAAAAAAAACAAAAAAAACAAACACAAATGCCGATCCTCGCCCAATGATAGTCCCACGCCACAAATTGGGTTCGGGAAAAAACAACCGCAGGCTGAAGGACAAGACTAACAAGGTACAATAATGGGAATGAGAGTATCGGAGGAATCATTCAGGAAGCCGCGGGGGCAATGGCAATGGTACAATCATGCAATATCCTCGTCGTCTTCATCGTCGTCATCCAAGGATTCCATAGCGTCCTTGATATACTGTGCCGCCTAGTGTACATGATTAGTATTGCATTGCTTTGGACCAACATGAGCCAAGGGGTAACTTACCTTGGGATCCAAATTCAAGGCGGTGGTGAAATGTTTGATTGCATTGGCTTTTTCGTGTAACATCTTGTAGAGTTTGCCAAGAAGATAGTGGACATTGGCTTCGTCGGGAGCCATGTCTTTGAGGATCTTCAACTCGGCGAGCGCTAATTTAAGATCCTGGAGCTTCATCAACACGCGAGCCTTGCGGAAGCGAGCAAGAACCGAGTGGGGGGCGAGAGAGCAAGCACGGCCGTACTGAATGAGAGCCGCCTTGGGATTGTTCATTTTCTCCAGGACCAGACCAATACAGCATATAAGCACAGCGTTGGTCGGGTTGATCGTGGCCGCGCTGCGGAAGTGTTGTTCGGCAAATTCAAGCTTGCCCATCTTGTCGTAGACAGTGCCCAATCCGTACCAGGCATTGTAATGCCGACTGTCGGCGCTGATTCCATGTCGGTACGCATCCAGAGCTTTGTCGTATTCCTCATTCGCCACGTATTCGTGTCCCTGTAGAGTGAACCCGTAGGCAAAATGAGGATCCAATTGCGTCGCACGCTTGAAGCACTTCAAAGCTTGATCGTGGTCCCGTTGATGAGAGAAGGAGTTGCCCACAGCACACCAGGCCTGCGGGGAGAGGCGATCAATCTCCATCAGCTCATGGGCCAGATATGCCAGTTCCACGTCGCTCTTTAGGTGCCACAAGACCGTCGAATATATCTCCATATCCTCTAATCTTGAAGGAGCCATGGTCTTGACCCGAATGAAGTACTTCTCCGCTTCGGAATACATGGCTTGCTCGTAATAGGCCCTCCCAATCTGCGAAAGCACCCAGGGTGTCTCCCGCTGGCCTTGGGAGAGGGCTGTGTAGATCTGAATAGCTTCGGGACACTTGTATCGGCAAAGGGCGAAGTAGCCAGAGGCCAGCTTCGAAAAGAGCTCGAGCAGCCAGTTCAGTGCCTCCATCGCCTTTGACCGCTCCAGCAACGTCCCCTTGGCGGGAGGATGGTGTACCCCATTAGGCGCCGAGATGCCTGGTCGATGTTCCCTACTTTCACCATCATGAATTTCGTTCAACTGTTTCCGGGAGCCGCTCACAACACGATTTAGACTCGCGCCTGTTGCAGTGCGGCTCTTCGTACTAGTGGCCTTGACCTTCTTGAGCTCCCTGCCATCCTTGGCTCCGAGTGTCGTATTGGACAACTTGCTAGTGGTCGGTTTGATCTGATTGAAGAGTCGAACGCTCCGCCGTTGCGGCGCTCCTGGCTCTGAAGGCGGTAGCGCTGAGGGATGAGCCACTTGGCCTGAGACAGTTCGTTTGCGATCTCCCACCCGAGAACCATTGATGGCGTCTTTCTCCGGATGTAACGTGTTTTGCTCTTCCGTCTCGACGCGGGTCCTCGTTCGTGGTCTGATCCCCGTTGGTTTTATCTTTGGCGGTGAATCCATGGTATGGTCGACTCCGATGGCTTGGATCGTCTTGTTCTTCCGAGCAGGTGCTAAGGGCGGCTCCCACGTACCTTCGCCGCTACCTGTCCGGTTGAGGCCACGAATCTCATCGGATTCGCTGCTTTGACCTCCGGGTGTCTCGGTGCCTTCCCGAACTGCTGGGGCCGTGCCTGTCCCTGTTGACGCCACGCTGACTGTGCTACCATTCAGCTTTTCCCATAGAGCCGAACTGCCGTGCGAGGCCGCCGTGTCGCTTCGAGATGTCAGCGACGTGAATGGATCCATGCTCGAATTCGCTTTAGCCTGCGGTTGCAACGGGCCACCATTGTGTGTCGTCTTCTCGGAGGGGATGTCCAGGTCCTCTTGCGAGGAAGATGATACTAGAGCATGGAACTCGGGGTTCATTTTGAAAATGTTCGGAACTCGAATATTGACACCTTCGAAGTCATCAATCAGCAAAAATTCCGCCATCGGTGTTAAACTGCAAGCAACTCACCAGTCTCGCAGAGACCCAGAAACGCGTCCCACATGAACGGATTCAACTTGAGCGACTCAACATAGCATTCTACCGCCTTATTGTGCTGATTGTGGGCATGCCACAGCTTACCCAGTAAGCATAATACTGCTGCCGCATCCGGGAGATGTTGTCTGCGCGTCTCGCTGTGCTTGTCTAGAAGTAAACAAGGAAACAGAGGTTAGCACCAGCCGCATTACAAGACAAGAAAGGGGTTTCGCGACTGTCATCACATCACGCGGCCGGAAAATTCAAGCAGACTCACTCCAATGGTTTTTGGAAGCCCAAAGGCTTTTACTCCGTTCCAGCGCCGTGATGCCGTCAAGGTATTTCCCCAGGTCCAGACAAGCTTGCGCGAATACATATGCGCAACCAAGATGCGTGCCGCGTGATCCAAAGTTCTTGCTATAGTCATATGCTGCTTTTACCTGGCCATTTTGGAGATGGCACAAGGCGAGCAGGTACGATGCTTCCGATGCGCGAGGCTCGTAGGCGTGCAAGCGGCCGGCGAGGAAAAGCGCGTTACGGACCAAATTGTTATCGAGGTGATAATAAATCAGCTGCCGCAGTTGGCTCGATATGTGAGCGGTGGATGGCGACATGGTTGCTTTGCGATTTCATTCAAGGAGTCGAGGATTGGAAGGATAAGAGGTAGTGTCTGTGCAAGGGAGGTCGAAACCAGAAAAAAAGAATAAACTCCTTCTCAATACCGATAAGTCATTAGGTGAGCAGTTAAGCAAGTGGTATTTTCGTAACACTAGAGTCGTGGGAAAGGCGCGGCGAGAACAAAGGCGAGGTAACGAGGTCGCGGTGCCGGTTCTCACTGCATGGATGAAATGCTTGTCAACAGCCACCGTAATCGCGGACCGAGAGGCGCAAAGCGTGTCGCAGGGCCAGTCCCTGCCTAGTCCCTGGAGCGGAATTCTCCTCCTTCCCTTTTGCCAGCGATTATCGAGAGTCGAGGGGGATGTGAGAGTGAGATCCGAATGAAGCGAAGTGGATGACGTCTCACAAGAGGGACAGACTCGTGACGACGTTTGGAAGAGGGAGGGGCGAGTCTAGAGGGATGCTAGGAGGAGATCAAATTGCATATCGCTTCGAAGGGGAGACAAATTGATCGATGACAGAAGGGTGGAGCATGAACAGTGCCTGGAACTAGCCCCAAGCTGGCGGGAGTTTCGGTGCGGTGAGGTTAAGGTAGGGACCGTGTCGTCACGACGCTCTCTTTTCGGCCATGCGATGTTTTGGGAGGCTTTGGGGGGGGAAAGCAAGCAATTCAGAGCGTGGCTGGTGGAGAGAGGCGCGGGCGCTTGTCCGGTTGTGGTGGGCAACGCCATTCTGCCATTCCCTCTTCCGTCTTCGCAGTGAACTACTCCGTAACTCCCGCCGATTGCAGTTCCGTCCGCAAGAAGTGACCCCTCGGTGAACATGCCGCATTGCTGCTGAGATTCTATTTACGTGTGAAGGCCTATCTATCGTTCTGTTATCCCATATCACAAAAGCAAAAACAGAAATCTCAAAACTCGAATATCCATTGAAGCATCCGCATCCACCGCCCGCCCTGCCGCCTCCCCACCACGCGACCTCAGGCGCATCATCCGACACACTCGATAAGACCAGATCACCTCCCACCTCCAACTTACCACCCACCACCTCCTACCACCACAAACATGGCTCAGGTAACCCCCCCTCCTCCTTCTCCTCCTTTTACCCAATATCCTCCCCACCACATCCAAACCCCAAATTAACAACCACCCCCGCCAAACAGAAAGCAGCCAAAACCCTCGCGGCGCGCAACACGGCCCTCCTGCAGCGCACCCACCTGATCAGCCTCGGCCTACACGCCCTCTACCTAGTCCTGCACTGGACATTCAACCGCCCGCGCTCCCTAAAAGCCTACATCCTACTCGCGGTGCCGACCCTCCTCATCGAATTCTACCTGGACCGACTCGGCCGGCCGCGCCACAACCCGGCCGACGGCTCGCTGCGCTCCCCGGGGGAGGACCTGGGCGCCGCCGGGCTAACGGAGTACATGTGGGACGTGCTGTACTGGACGTGGGGCTGCATCGGGGCCGTGTGCCTGTTCGGCGACCGCGCCTGGTGGCTGTGGGTGGTGATCCCGCTGTACTCGGTTTGGTTGGCTTACTCCACGTTTATGGGGATGCGGAGCGGGTTGGCGGGGATGGGTGGTGGTGCTGCTGCTGATGGTAGCGCTGGTGGTGCGGCTCCGGAGAGTAAGAGGCAGAAGAAGTTGGAGAAGCGGGGTGGGCAGAGGGTGCAGTATCGCTGAGATGGTGGATTGTGTGTGAGGGATTTTGGTTGTTGCGGTTTCCTCTAATTCATGGACCATTTGGCCGGGGTGGACTGGTGGTGTATTTAAGAAACTGTGTGCGGTAAGAGCATGGTCTCTGGAATGGTCGGGTTACGATGAGACTTCCCATGTACGCTTTTATTGTATAGATGAAAAGTTGTTTACGTATAATCAGATCATCGAAGTGCACAGGCCTACAATTCGAGTATGCTGGTAGTGGGTGAGACAAGGAAGTCGATTATGGTATGGTTTATCCCAGTGCAAGTGCCTGTCTTGATGATTTGGAAAAGCGGCCTATGAAAATAGCGAGGGGTTGTACCATAGGAATCGATATATTGGTCGTGACGTACAATCGTAGGAACTATGTGGGGAATATTCAAGCTCACGATCCGACAAGATGTGAAGGTCAGGAATAGAGAAGATAGAAACATAAGGATATCTAGCACGATGAAAAGCAAGAAAAAAAAAGGAGAAAGCACGAAACAGAGAACCAAATACTGTCAAACGACAGTAAAGATCGTGCGGGTCATGGCCTTTATAACTCGGCCTCAACGTCATCTTCCATGCTTTCGGTCTGTTCATCCGAGGCATCCACACCAGTCTCAACTGCGATGGGTTCGAAGTCACTTGCACGGGAGGTCAGGCTGACATATTGTGACTCTGCACTCTCCATAGCTGCTTCTACGTTCTCAGGGGCTTCGGGGGATTCTTGCTGTTCATGCGCTGGGTTTGGCACGTCGGGTGAGGCATGTGCAACAGTCGGTTCGGAAGCAATTTCTTCGGTCATCACAGAAGTGGGAGTAGTAGTCTCGTCGACTGGAATGGCTGCTGGCGTAGTCAAAGCATCGTCAATGACGCTAACTGATATCGAAGGTGCTGCCAAGGTCGATGCCGAGGATGATGCCGAGGATGAGGCCTCAGATGGTCTCGGAGTCTTGTAGATGGCGCGGAGTTGTTTCATGATATCTTCGGCGAACTCAACATCTTTGCCGACAAGCAGCCCCGAAATGAGTTTCTCGATAGCCTCCTGCTCGTCGGAGCCCAGGTGACCTTCCTTGGCTTTCTGGGAAGAGAGAACTGCTGCAGCCATGCCCCATGCCGCCTGGTCGGATGCATCGAGGTTGCTAGTGCCGGCGACGTCGGCCGGATTATCCAATTGCTCGGCGGTGAATTCCGCGGAAACACCAGGGCTCTCCAAAGTCTCCGGGCTTGTCTGAGATACCTCGCCCAGACTGATCTCATCAGCAGTGTCTTCTTCGGGAATGGCAGGCTCTGGAAGTGAAGGTGGGGGCTCGGATCTCGTATCAAAGTTGTCGCTCGCTTCGCGAGCCGAAATCTTCCATCTGCCGACTTCCCTCAACCTCGCAAGCTCCTTCGCCGCGTTCTCAGCCACAACCATTCCTCGTGACAGTGTTTCCTCGGCGGCTAGAACCGCTTTTTCGACCTTAGCATGTTTGATTCCATAGGCGATAAATTGATCTTTCCAGTCCTCCATTTCTGCTTTGAGGGTGTGGTATCTGGCCCAGTCTTTGTAGGTAACATCATCCATCGACGCCCAGCGGATGCCCACCTCCTGGAACCCGAGATCACGAACGTTATCGAGAACCTCGAGGGTAGAGTTGACTGCGACATGAACGCGGTGCATGAGCTCATTCTGGAACGCGTTGCGCCATTCCCTGAGGGCGTGAGCACGGCCTCGGATGGAGATTGCGGCTTCTTTGACGTTCGTCAACAGCTCCTCTTGAGCAGCCTTTTCAGCTTTGGGGAGTTCTTCGTAGGGCAGAGATTCAGCCAGGGTGTTTATATGATGCTTGAGTGCGATTATCTCGTTCTCCACAACTGCCTCCAGCCCTGTGACCAATTCTTCGCCATACGCCACATTTTCTTTGGAAAGATAATCAGAGACGACCTCCTGCAAGAGTTCCTCGAGGCTTTCAAGGCCATTCTTAGAAGCGACGGCGAACTTTTCTTGCCAAGCGTGTAGGTCGCTCTCGACTCTCTCGCGTCTTTGGGCTTTCTGTTCCTCGACCGAAAGCGTAGGTTGCGGCGAGGATACCACCGTTGTGGATGCCGCGGTAGCAGTCTCGTATTGTGTGGTTCTCAGAGATGTGCTGCCTGAGACTGAAGAAGCAAGAACCGACTGATCCGGGAAACTCCTGCTGGTCTGTGAGTAAATGACCGTGAACTCGCGCTTCAGGGATGGGTACTCACGCATTGGCTTCATCCACGACATTCCGAGGCCCCTTTCCCTCGCGGTAACTGGCCAGTCTTTCGCCAATTTTGACGAGTTGGGGTTCTACATTCTCCCAGTAGAGACTGGCGATCCTAGGCCAAAGAGTTCCCTTGATAAACTGAATAGTAGTAGACCATGAGTTCTGCGCATTGGGCAGAATCGTGGTAGTAAGGATATCCTGCCCCGAGGTGAATGTCTTTCCGATATATGGCTGGTACTTGGCGCCAAAGGGTAGAAGATAATCGACGCAGACAGATCGGACCGCGCCACTAGCCTTCCTATACGGCGGCAAGACGAGTTCCTCGGCACGCTGCACATATGGGTAGACTTCCGACAGGTACAGCGTGTTCGTCTTGTCCTTGACCGCATTCAAATGTGGGACCACCCGCGCCTCCCATTGATCCTGGCCATACGATTGCGCCTTGTTTAATGCGGGCACACCATAAGTTTCATAGCCGCGTCGAACGACGCGAGACGTGGGTGTATAGACTTTTTCGTTGACGATATGCACGTACGGACGGGCCATCTCAACGTAGGGCGCACCGTACGCACTATAATACGGGGTTATATGAGGCTCGAGGTGCGATCGAGCAATTAGGTACGGTTTGCAAACTCGGGGCGAGGTCCCATCCAGGTCGGAGAGCTGAGATGGACAGCGAAAGAATGGCGTTAACAGCGCATACCATATACAGAGTCTGGCGTTGAAAAACGGGAAATCCCGCCAGGTCAGCGAATGTGCGACAATAAACTAGGTCCAACCAACAGAGTGAGACTCACCGGACCACCAGCCCTATCGTCCACCTAATAGTGTTCCTTTTCCGTTGCCTGGGTCTGTTGTCGACCGTCGCAACAGGACGACTATGTCCCTCCACCACAAAGCCGTTCTTCGTGGTGGCCATCGTCTCGTCTCCCATTTGCAAGGAGTGCTTGGGTTCGCAAATTTCTTATCGTGTCGTATTGCGCGTTCAGTTTGAGCGAGTTACTGGGCAGTGATGTTGGAGCATAGAAGCTTAAATCATCACGCGAGAGTAATGAGAGTCCTCGGGGAAATAGGAATTCCGCCCCTGGTTAATGTATGACGAATGGCCGATGATAGCTCTTCTCGGAATCGGCAGTCGAGAGACCCTGTAGAAATCCGCACGCGCAATGGAGTCGAGAGTCTTGGCAACAGGGCCTATGCACGCCGGATAGTGGGTATCACAGAGTAATCTTTCCGGCTGCGTAGGAGGCGTAGGTGCTGCACACAAACAAAAAAACGAATGACGATCGACAGTCGAATAAAACGAGGTTTCGTAGGACTTTGAAAGAACGGTAGCAGTACGAGATTAAGCGAACCATTGGCCGCAATAGTACAGGAGCGCAATGATGTTTTGCTTAGAGATCCCTCCGCGCAGTGAGGTCATTGCTCTATGTGTGGCGCCGAAGTTGTGCACTCTTACAGGACGTAACTTCGGGATCAGCACTGGCCGGGCCCGAATGGCAGCTCTTGGCCTGGACCATTGGTACGGTACCGTATCAGGTTCACATGAGCTCTCTCTCTCTCTACAACATACAGGCTCTGGAGCACATGTCGTGCCAATAAAGAGATATCTGCTTCAGCCATATTGACTAAGATCAAGATCAACTATAGCGGCTGGGCATGTAAGGAACGCGTGGTCATGGAGATGTAGGATTCGCGTATTCGTATGGTAAATGTCACCTTTGTGGTTATGCCCTCTTTAGTCAATAGAGTGCAAATCCCATTGTATATTTTGACGCTGAAAAGGATATATCAACTGACGTCAGTGTGGCCGAGTGGTTAAGGCGATTGACTCGAACCTTAGTAGGTCCCATCTTTCTAAGGAGATATCAATTCCATTCGTGGGCGTAGGTTCGAATCCTACCGCTGACGGTTGTCAGATCTTTTTTGGTCCGCGCTTTTTGTGGACCTCCTCAATCAGATCATGTCTATGGGTTCTTTCTGTCGAGGGAGGAGTAATTTTTTCACAATATGGACTTGTGGCTCAGGTCAAGAGTCTACACTGCAGGTACTCGTGACGTTGTATTGGTCTAACCAGAGTGACAGGTGAATACATATTCGTTCCATGGTTTGGTATGAGGGACGCATCCCGAAAATATATCAGCACAGCCTCGATCTGCGAGGGACAGGGCAAGTCTTGGGAACTTATAATAGAACATGGTTGCAACAAGAGAAATAGCAGCATTCGAACCACTGGCCAGAATCATCTCGATCGAATTCCCAGCAGCTAGCACACAATCGTCCAGTATCTGAAGAACCACCCTCCCTCTTAACCGGCCGTCCTTCGTAGTGCGGAGTAAGTTATGCATAGGAGTATTATAGTCATAGCCACAATGGAAACAAGACCTCAGCAGCGGTGTATACTGTAATAAAATGTAGCAGAATAACATCATGTTCCTGCTTGAAATGAGCACACTGCAGAACTCCACCCCCTTCAAATTACTCGATCTATCTGGATCCCACTGACCAAGCATTGGCAAGCTACACAACTCACTCCCTTTACTTCCGAACAGACGCGTAGCACCACAGATGCGACACCTAAGTAATCCAATTGACACAAAAAGCTATCACCAAGGATCAGAAAACCATGGCACGAGCTATAACGAAATGTGGTATGAGAAATAACTCAAAAGCAAAAAGGAAATGTTTCGTCAGCGACAGGATTCGAACCTGTGCACACGAATGTATCAGATTTCGAGTCTGACGCCTTAACCACTCGGCCACACTGACTTGTTGTTGGCTTTAGTGCCCGCTCTACAACCATACTCCTCAGTCTCAGCAGACACTGATGGCGATGGCTGCCTGCTGTGGCGCTGTGGCGCTGTGGCTGAGTCAGTCGCATTGCGGGAACTTGCCTGCCACAACTTGATGTACCGCAGCATCACATCATCCCAACGTCTAACCACCCAAACTTCACTTTCACCTCAACACTGGAGGCACAACTGAGTCGCGCCCCCCCAAAACCTTCGCTGATGCACAAGAATATTCCCATTTATGCCAGACAGGAAGAGTTTATCCACCCAGTCCTCTGTTACAAACATATTCCGGATACGCCTCGACGGTTTCCCATGCCCGACGAACATGATACTTGAGTGAGAATACTGAAGGACGAAAGGTCGTCGCATCGAAACTGGCCGAAAAGATGGAGTTTGCCAACGACAATTCCCGTGATCTTGCGGGCTCAGCACCTTTTCCGGATCTCATGAACGACCCAGCCTACGACACGAACCACAAAGGAAAAGAGAAGGAATTTGACGAACCGGACACCTGTCGGATATGTCGTGGAGAGGGGACCCCGGAAGAGCCGCTCTTTTACCCCTGCAAATGTAGTGGGAGCATCAAGTTCGTTCACCAAGCTTGCTTGGTAGAATGGCTATCCCATTCGCAGAAAAAGCACTGCGAACTCTGCAAGACACCGTTTCGCTTTACCAAATTATACGATCCCAATATGCCACAGAACCTCCCAGCTCCGTTGTTCTTCAAACAAATCATGATTCATAGCTTCCGTACTGTCGTCACATGGCTCCGTTTCATTCTAGTGGCATTTGTCTGGCTGGGCTGGCTGCCATGGTCTATGAGAGCGATCTGGAGGGCCCTCTTCTGGCTCGCAGATGGTCGCTGGACTGGTGCTGACAATAACCATCAGCCCGGCATAGATTTCGTTGTAGCGAATGGCACTACCACCACTATTATTCAAGCCGCTACAGGATTGCCCAGATCGACGACTTCGCAACCCACCACCGCCGACGTCTCGTCAGTGCAGTCTCCAGTATCTTCCATGTTCGGTTTTGCTTCAGGTGAACCGTTGCTCTTTACTCTCATCAAGAAGGCTTTCTCAGTACTGTTCTCCCCCGCAATGTCGGTCACTGGGTCCATTGGGGCCAAATCCAATATGACTGCCGCAACATACAATCCAAGACGTCCCTCATGGTTGTCCGACGTTAAATTTTTGAGTACCCTGACACCGTCTCCCACTATCAACAACATCATCATCGATACATTGGAGGGCCAGCTTATCACTCTACTCGTCGTCATTTCATTCATCCTGATCTTTCTCATCCGAGAATGGGTCGTACAGCAACAGCCCATGGCGAACATTGCCGAGGGAGAGCGCGAAGCAGCTGTTCAGCTCATAGCGAATAACCTTCAGAACCAGCCGGTAGAGAATGCGGAGCCGGCGGAAGATGCTGCTTTGCAACCACAGGATGCTGAGCTGGACGCCCAAGATCACGAACCTGCTGAAGATGACTTCCATCGTGCCTTCAACATACCGGCAAGCCTCGCGGTTGACCTGGATCAGTTCCCTAGGTCATCGCCGTTCGGCCCGGAGAATCGTGGTGGCTTCGAACCTTCTGAGTCACAAGGCTTTGAACCTTCGCGATCGTTCCAAAACACCGGTGAAAGTGACGGTGAAGCGGAACTGGACTTCCCATCCGAGCAGCCATACGCTCAAACCTGGCCTGGTGTGGATACCTTCAGAGACCTTTGGGACCGGGGTCATGGCGATCCCGAACAGGTCTTGAGAATTGTACGCGACGAAGGCCGCCAGAATGACCTGGATTGGATTGTCAACGCCGTGAGCAAGATTCAGCGCAATGAAGATCGCCAAGACCAACGGAGACGGGACCCGCCGCTTGAAGCCTCTTCCAGCACTCACTTCGATGCAGGTATGACTCAACCTGAGGATGCTTCAGCCCCGGAACAATTAGATGATGATCGTGCCTCACTATCAACAAATACCAGCCCTTGGAGCTTCGCAGAGGCGGTTCAAGGCAATACAAATACCGACAGACTAGAACGGCACCCGGACTTGGATGGCTTCCGATCCAGTTCTTATCACGCCACCGAGCGTGAGCCTCCCCAAGACCCTACACCCTCAAGCAATGATGCGCCCCAGATGGGTGATCAGACTAGTGCCACGATTCATAACCAGGCTGATCCCGCCAATGATCACGAACAATCAAGAAACCGCCCAGGTTTTACTGGAGCCGCTCGGCCTGTCGAAAATCACCACAAAGGCTTCGTTGCTTGGCTGCTTGATTGGTTCTGGGCAGATGTTGGGACTGGCGACCAGGACCAGGACCAGGACCAGGCTCAAGACGATGACGAACGAGTAGTAGTTGACCCTGAGTTGGAGGCACCATTTGTTCCGATCCAGAACGACAGACGTCTTGCTGAGGGTGGTGCACAAGATAACCAAGGACTCGTGCAGGATCCGGGCGTCGATGGCAACGACTTCGATGCGGTGGAGGATGGTGATGACCTAGAGGGAATCCTCGAGCTTATTGGTATGCAGGGCCCAATCTTCGGTCTTCTTCAGAACGGTGTATTCAGCGCCCTTCTGATCTCGTTCACGGTTGCGATTGGAATCTGGCTCCCCTATCTTTGGGGGAAAATCGCCCTTGTCCTCCTGGCGAACCCAGTGCACCTGATTGTCGGTGTTCCTATGACTGCTATATCCGTCTTTGCTGATGTCGCGCTTGATACCCTCATCGGTAGTTTGGGCTACCTAATGTATTGGGGCAGCCTGATCTGCAAGACTTTGCTTGGGCCCTTCATTGCATTTGCTCCAGTGGCCAATTGGATCCCCGAAACCAAGGCCGTAACCAGCGCCTCGTTATCGCTCATTGATGCCAGCAGTTCCCGTCTACGGAACGCCCTCCAATCGTTTTTCGTGTTTCACGAATCCGACGTTCCTATGTTCTCCGTACTCTCGCACCACGCTCTCAAAATTCACCAGGCGCGCATCTCCTATTTTATTGGAACAGTCTTCTCCGTCGGCAAATTCATTGTGCACGACTTCCCCCTCCGACTGTTGAATGACGGGCTTCCCGGTGCCTTGTCTTTTGGTCGCGAGACCATCGACTTCACTGGTCTGATGATCCAAGCACGCGATCAGATCTACAGCCTGGGGAACCAGATTCTTTACACTTCGAATGGAACAAATGTCTTTATGGCTGGCCTAAACGGAACCTCGTCTAGTGGCATCAATATCTCCCAAGAATTAGCTGTTTGGGATACCAAGGACCGGGTCATCGCCATTCTACTAGGCTACATACTAGCATCGGTTGTTGGACTACTCTACCTCCGTGTCACGAATCTTCTCTCCGGCGCAGAGCGTCGCCAAAGGGTTGAGGGCCTCATCGCGGATGTGATACATCAGGGTGGCGGGGTCATGAAAGTGATTCTCATTATTGGGATCGAGATGATAGTTTTCCCGTTGTATTGCGGCTCTCTACTCGATGTTGCGCTGTTGCCATTGTTCGAGAATGCTACCATCGCATCACGCCTTGAGTTCACTGCTTCCTCTCCTCTGACATCGCTTTTTGTGCATTGGTTCATTGGCACTTGCTACATGTTCCACTTTGCTCTTTTCGTTTCGATGTGCAGGAAGATCATGAGGAGTGGCGTTCTTTGTAAGTCTACTCCTATTTTTCGTCTTTGGCATTTACTGACCATTATGCAAGACTTTATCCGCGATCCTGATGATCCAACATTCCACCCTGTGCGCGATGTCCTGGAAAGGAATATTACGACTCAATTGCGCAAAATCGCATTCAGTGCCCTAGTGTATGGCGCGCTGGTTGTTATCTGCCTCGGAGGGGTTGTCTGGGGTTTGTATTATGGCCTAGATGGCGTTCTCCCGATCCACTGGTCTGCCACAGTCCCTGTATTGGAGTTCCCCGTCGATCTGCTATTCTACAACTTCGTGATGCCATTCGCTATCCGATCTCTCAAGCCATCTGACGGGCTACACGGTCTTTACGATTGGTGGTTTCATAAGTGTGCTCGCTTCTTACGCTTGACCAACTTCTTTTTTGGAGATAGACAGCCAGATGAAGAAGGTCGCCTTGTCGGACGGAACTGGTGGGCACTGCTTTCAGCGGCGGAACCAAATGCGGAAAACTTTACAGCCAGCGGAACTCAGGCCGCAGACACCGAAGAAAAATCTGACAGCGCATCAATTGTCCGTGATGGCAGATTTGTACGGGCTCCTGCTTCGGATCAGGTCCGCATTCCCAAGGGCAATAAGGTGTTTGTGGAGGTGACCGAGAACAACGAGAGACTGGATGGGGTACCGGACACGGATCAGGGATTGCACGGCCGGGCTAATGAGATGTTCACGAAAGTCTATGTGCCTCCAAACTTCAGAACCCGGATTGCGGCCTTCATCCTACTCATCTGGGTGTTTGCAGCAGCTACCGGTGTAGGCATCACTGTTCTTCCCCTGATCATTGGCCGGAAAATCATGAATTCGAGCTTCCCCCACAGGCCAATGAATGATATCTACGCTTTCTCAACTGGCTTGAGCATTGTTGGCACTGCTGCCTACATCGGATTCTACAGTCGGGCCTTCTTTGTTATGGCCAAAGAGCGGTTGGGTGTCTATCTGCAATCTCCCCAGCAGATCTTCCTCGGGATCAAGAATGCGCTTCATGATGTCATGCGACTGCTATACGTCTTCATTGCATTCACAGTCGTGTTACCATCTGCATTCGCTCTGGTCATGGAGCTCTACATTCTCGTGCCCGTGCACACTTATATCGGAGGCCCAAAGGCGCATGTGATTCATTTCATCCAAGACTGGACACTCGGCGTACTCTATGTCCAGATGGCCGTCAAATTTGTGCTGTGGAACTCTAGATCCCGCCAAACTGCTGCTCTCCTTGCCATTTTCAGGGATGGATGGCTGAAACCTAACGCCAAAATCGCCACGCGAGGTGTTTTGCTTCCCGTCACTCTCCTCACCATCATTGCTGTATTGGTGCCACTTTCCATGGGATTTGCACTGAACTCAACGATCTTCTATAATACGCCGGAGGTGCAGTTCAAGGTGTACCGCTATGCGTATCCGGTGACCCTCATGTTGAGTTTGATTGCATGGCTCGTTTATTTGGTCCGTCGTCAAGTGGAGATTTGGAGGGTGAACATCCGCGATGATGTCTACCTCATTGGTGAGCGGTTGCATAACTTCCGGGACAAGCGGGCTCGAGACGTTGGGGGTGTTTCTCGGAGAGTCATCACCGGTTGATCCTGACCAGGCATCAGCCATGCAAAAGTGATCTAGGCTCCCGTCCTTTCGAGCGTTGCGCACTTTTCTCTCGAGACTCATTCTCGTTCTGTTCCGTGTACATCAATTGCGTCTGCGAAATAGATATTTTATGAACAAGATCTTTCTAGGTACATAATTTGCTGAATAGCTGGAAAGTTCCGTACTGTTGTAGGCACTAGAAGGGGCCGCTTTCCATACGGTCCATACGGACCCAGATGCTTCGATTCTAACAAATGAAGATTCAAGTAAACCTCACTACGTGACCCTGGAATCGCATGTGTAGACTGTGATTCAAGAGAGCGATGGGGTCCTTGCACTGAGCATGCCAAATACTACCAAGTCCGGCTGCAGAAGTGCAAAGGCGGGATGATCCGCCATCGGGGCTGAGTCAGCCGGTTAAAGTGGGTGTGCACGTGCCTCTCAGCCCGCTCTGGTGGAGTTTGCGCGGGCAGGGAATGGCGGCTGCCTGTCGGCTTAGCGGTGGAGACTTGGTCGATTTGGTCGATTTGGTGGGATCTTCAGGCCGAAAGAGCAAAGCAACTGGCGAAAACCGTAACTGTGGCTTGGCACTGATGAGGCTTTGCAAGCACTCGCCACTCCCTATTGGTTAGGCAACAGGATTCCCACTTGGCCGCCTTCTGTTAGCCCGTCTCGATTCTCTCTACCTATTCTTTAATTCCTCTCTCTAGTTCATTTACCACACTGCACTCACTCATTCACTTACTCAACTTCTCTCTTTTTTTCTCCTTTCAATCCTCATTGACCCCCTCTTTCCACTTCACCTAGCTAACCTACGCGCGAATCTCATACCCCCGCCGTATTACACTGTACCCGCTGCAGACCATGCGTCGCCAATAGCAGCACATAGTTGCATTCGCCGCCCTCCCCGCTCTGCAATGCTGTGAGGCTATAGTTCCCGCTTACCTTCGTTCAACTTAATTCCGGACTCTGCGCGCCAAGATGTCCGTTCTCCGCCATCATGGAGGTGTCTACCTCCAACGGCGCCTTACCAAGATGTACACAGATACCAAGACCTCTTGTGAAAGTGTGACCACGGCCTCCAATGCTGTCGATGACCCCGAATTGATTAACTTGCACCGGGATTTCAAGACGCAGAGAGATAGGTTGCTAGCCTGGGGTCTGGACTGGAGCGATGCTAGTGCCGCCCAGCCCAACGACATCGACGAGTCATTGACCCAGGCGGGCTACAGTGATGTGGTAGCGAGTGTTATGTCTTCGATCCAGGAGCTTCTCAATGAGGCCGAACGTCTCCAGCATGGCGACGTCGCCTCCGATCTACCACCCAAAGGTGGGAGTAAGACAGATGCGACGAAGAGCAGCCTCAGCGACTTGCCAGTCAAGTCGCATTGGACCAGCGAGGAGATTAGTCGCTCCAAGACTCTTCTCGCCGACCTGACCGGCTGTATCGATACTCTTTACGACCTTTCGCGCTCACGTCGAGACATGAACGCGGCTGGTGGTCAGGCTGCCGCTAAAGGCCGATCTCGGCCCGCGGCGCCCACCGACTACTCGCTTCTCGACACCAAAGCGGCATATCACGGAGTATCCTTCGACAGTAAGCAGGCGTATCTATCCCAACAGGAATCTTTTGACTATTCGCCATCGTCTACATTGCAAGGAAAGAAGTTTGACAAACTGCCTCTTGACAACGCCTTTGGCTCCTTGAACAATTATGTCATTGATCGTGCCAAGTTGCAGCTTGCCGGCGCCTCTCATGACAATAATCCCCCGCCGTACGAGCAGGTGGCTGCCACCACCAACTCCAGAGCCGTTGGACGTATGCCGACGTCAGCGTCACCATTTCTGCAAGGCACGAGAGACTCCTCGGTGACCATCCTGGTCGAGTACGCGCCCATGATGCTCGAGGCATCTGGGCCAGGTACCTCTCCGGAGAAGAAACGGTTAGACCACGTACATCAGAGTCTTGAGCAACTGGTTCAGAATGCTCGCGTCTCTCACCTAGGATTGATGAAGTTTTTGGGCTATTATGTCGACATGCCCAATTCTCGTTACGCGTTCATTTACCAGATGCCAGTCGACTACTTCCCCTTTCTGCAAAATCCCACCGACCTCCTCAATGGCTTGAAGCCAAGAACTCTGGTTTCGATGTTCCAGGCTGGCGATGATTATCAGGTGCCCAATCTAGAAACCCGATTTCGCTTGGCGTACGATCTTTTGATGGCGGTCCTGCAGCTGCGGAGCCAGAATCTCGTTCACGGAAACATTAACAGCAGCAACGTCCTCATCTTCCCTGGCCTGACAACTTCGAATAGCAACGAAGTAGGATTGACTGAGAATCTTCGTCGTCCTTACCTGACCTCGTTTTCCCATTTCTCCCGAAATGGCCCGGCTTCGGAGCCGTTGTCCTCTAGCATGTATCGCCATCCAGACGACAAGAGATCAATCGATGATGATGCTGCCTGGGCATACGATCTCTACTCCCTCGGATTAGTATTGCTGGAGATCGGACTGTGGAACCCGATCAGTCGCATCTGGAAGATGAAGTATAACAACTCCATCTTCAAACAACGGATAGAAAGTGTTTACTTGCAAAAGTTGGCACCAAAGTGCGGAAGTGCATATCTTCATGTGGTACAGCTTTGTCTCGATGCGCCGAACTTCCATCTCTCTACTCAGCCGTTCGACGACTTTGAGCTCCGAGTGCCTCAGACTTTTCATTACCCCGTCCTGGATCTGTCGGCCCCTGACAGCATTTTCTCCTTCTCCATGAACTTCCTCTACACGATGTGCAAGATCATGTGGTCCTGCTGCAGGGTAGACATGTTCTCGGCGCCTGACGCCGAGGAGTTGGATGATTACCTCCCACTCGCTCTGGTCCCTGGTCTGGGCCCAGCTGCAGCAGAAGCGCCCATGCGCGAGTATCACTCCACCCCGGATAACCTGGCAGCATACAAAACTCCATTTGCACCGCTTCCTACTTCCGAAATCAGACCGATGCGAGAACAATCAACCATAGATGATCGGAGGGTGCGGAAACGTACGTTCAAGAAATTGTCCAATGTTGAGATTCCCCAGGATCATCTGAATAGTTGGAACTTCCACATGATGCCTCGACTAAGGAAGCTTCTACAAAAGATCCTGAAAGAATCTACCGAATCTTGCAGTGTCACGCTCATGATGACTGGCGAGTCGGTGGACAATGCCCGGACGACAATTTGTGTTACTTGTGCTAGCACTAAGAAAGTCAGGGCGGCTCTCAAAAAGTACTTTGTTCTCGACAGCGACGATTGGGATCTTATTGTACTCCGAGGTGATGTTCAGCGGTCCAAGGTACCCCGCAAGAAGCGTCGCAAGCCGGCGAGAACCGGACCTGACACTACCAACTCGCCCGCGTATGCTCAGCAAGATCCAAACCCTTGTTATCAAGAGCGGCCCCTTTGCGGGGCATCGATAGGTGCTTTCATGAATGAGGAGCATTTGCCGCCCGTCACCTACGGTGGGGCCATCATGGTCGATGGTATGCCATATGGCATGACGGTGCATCACATGCTCGAGTCACCCAGCGATCAAGAGGAGGACGATGATGACCACGATGACAGTGGTCCCCTTCGGTCCGCGGGGAACTGGCCCCGAGAAGGGACGACGCAGCAAACTGCGCAGTTCATGTATTCTTGGCGTGAAGACAGTCGATCAGATGCTGCCTCAGACCTCGAACTTGAGGTTTCCGAGGATGAGGACGACGATGATCAATCTGTTACGAACAGTCTAGACGAGAATTACGACGACTTCGATCTTTCTGAAGGCTACTCCACTGATGAGGATGACCCCAACGCAGACGACTCGTATGATGACGAGGACGCAGCATCAGTCGGAGACACATCGGGCGTGGAACCCGGGGACGAGCCCCTGCTGTTTGTCACACAACCCGCGATTGATGATGTCGACGAGAACTTCTTCCCGTCTCTGGAAGATCGAGACGACGAACACCTGGCCTCTCACTCTTTTGGATTCGTCCATGCCTCTTCGGGCGTTCGCCGCTGGACGCGCAAGGGGCTCAGACACGAGATTGACTGGGCGTTGATCAAGATCAATGATGATCGCATCGATGTCCGCAACGTGGTTTTCGATCGGACCTCGCGTCAACACCCCTACCAGCAGAGACACGGCGCTCCCGGTCAGCCTGAAACCATCCACCTCAATAACATAGCTCGACTGGAAGACCTTGGTGGTCTCAACGTTCATTGCTGCGGACGAACCAGCGGCCTCCAAACGGGCCAGATCTCCAAAGCAATGACGCTGGTGAAGCTGCACGGGCGCCAGACCTTTTCCATCAGCTTCTGCGTGGATGGGAATTTCGGAGGTAAGTGAGTTTGTCGGCTGCCCATCTACGCCCCGATTTAGTCATTAACTTTTCTCTTATCTCTAGTCCCCGGCGACTCCGGCGCATGGGTCTTCGAAAAACACACCGGGCGCGTATGCGGACACGTGCTCGCTTGGTCCGAAAAGAGCCACACGGCCTACATCGCGCCGATGGAGATCCTGCTCGAGGATATCGCGCGCACCCTCAACGCGACGTACATCTCTCTTCCCGGCAATAACCGCGACGGAGCGTTCTCGTACGCCCTGCCGCAACACCCGATCCCCGCAGCCGATCACTATCACCATCATCAGCATCAACAGCACCACCAGCTAGCCCCCAGTGCACGATACAACGCCCCCCTTCCCCTTCCCGACCAACTCCCTGTGGACTTCGGGCATCTGCGTCTCGACGACCGCCATCAAGGCCACCATCCGCCCGGAAGAGGCAGCGGCAGCGGCCCCGTCAACCCCAGCCGCGGTCTGCGCGAAGCATCCGCAGCCAATCCGTATGGCGGGATGGGCGCCGCGCCTATCCTCTCTCCACCCCGGAGTCTAGAAAGACAACTTGCCTAACCCCTGGGGAGTTCTTCCACCACTACCACACCCCTTCCCTTTCCACCCTTAGTCTTTTTCCAAGATACCCCAACCCTTACCCCATACCCACAACACCCTATGACACCCCAACAACTTCATTGATGACCCGAAACGAGTGTCTTTCCAAAACGATAATACCCCATCTTGTACCTGCTATAACCCTTACTTTTGCTTGCAGGCTAGCTAGCTCTCTATGTGTCCAATCCTATTTAATCACAACCATGTTAGAAACCTGCTGAAATCTTATGGCCAAAACAATGCGGCCGGTCGTAACTCTCGGTCGTAGCACGCACTTAAAGAAATCCCGCTACATCACGGGGAAACATGGTCCGGCTCTCCAATACTTCCGGTGCCCATCATCCGTCCCTTTGCATCTGACCTTCATCCCAATCACAGTCACAGTCACAATCAACCAACAAAAACCAACAAAAACCAACAAAAACCAACAAAAACCAACAAAAACCAAACCTTTCTTTCCCTTTCAACGTAGGATCTTTATCTGCCGCAGGTCGCTCGCTGGTGTTGCGTAGTACTATAGCAGCGGAAAGAGTAGCAGTAGCAGTAGCAGTAGCAGTAGCAGTAGCAGTAGCAGTAGCAGTAGCAGTAGCAGTAGCAGTAGCAGTAGCAGTAGCAGTAGCAGTAGCAGTAGCAGTAGCAGTAGCAATAGCAGTAGCAGTAGCAGTAGCAGTAGCCAGTAGCCAGTAAAGACTGGGAGCGATTGCTAGGTAGCTAGGTAGGTAGACACTTAGCAAGTAGCAGGGCCTCCCTCGTCTCCTCCCAATCAGAGGCATCCGTTCACACAGACTACAGTATCCAGAGAGGGTTGGGCGGCGATGGTTATAATGAAGTACAGTACAATACAGAGATAGACTAGACTGTTCAAGAGGGAAGGGGGAAGGGAATGTTGATTGGTATCGTATGGTGTAGGTAATACCACGCCGCACTTGGGTTGCCTGGATTTTTGTCAAAAGTGGATTCCGGCGCGGCAACAGGGGTCTGCCTTGTCTGCTTCTGCCTGCCTGCCTGCTGGGACTGTGAGCATTCTCAAATGTATACTGAATTGATATAAGAGTAGGAAGTATCTAGTCTGCGTCTTACCCGTTCTACTATTAAGGAATCATGAATATGTCCAAGGAAAGAACATTTTCCCAGGTGGGGAGACAAACCTGTGACGGTGCTAGACCGATAGGAACATAATGGTAGCACAGCAGCACGTGGTTTATTAGCAGCACTACACTTCCGAACTTTACATAGAAGGGAAAGAAATAGTTCAGAACAATGCATTTGTAAAAGAATATGCTAAAAGGTAAGATACACAAAAACCAGATGCTGAACTGAGACCAAGACTGAGACATAAACACATAACCGGGTGGTATATGCACCTTCACCCATCATCGATGAAACAAACCAAAGCCACACCATGCACCCTCTTGACCCTACCATAAAAAAAACAAAGATCACAAACCCCTCCTTGGATAAATGGCCCGACCTTTATACCAAATAGTTCATGATAAGAACAAAACTAAAAAATGCCGTCTAACCGCATGGAAAGGGGTATTCCTTTAGTTACCAGCCAAGAACTTGAGAACAGCCTCCTTCTCCTCAACAGGAAGCACGCTCAGAACTTGCTGCACACCCTTGAGACCTCCCTCCTTGTTGTTGATCAACAACTGCGCAACCTCGGTAGCAATGTTCTCCGTCTTGAGGGAGTCGACCTTGGTCTGGATCGCCTTCTTGTTCTCCTCGTACCACATAGCCACGCGACGGTCGTCGTGCTCCAGCTCGTCGTCAAGGAGGCCGGTCCATCCGTGCAGAGTGCGGAGGTGCACCGCACGAGCGGACTCGGTCTGAGCAGGAGCGCTGGCGTCGGCAGCAGCGGGGATGGCAACAGTGCCGTCGCGAGCAGCGGGAGAAGGAGCAGCAGTGACCATGCGCTTGACGATCAGCTCCTCGCTCAAACGGCGGCGGAGACGCCAGTAGAAGAAACGACGAGCGTTCTTCCAGGTGAGCGCCTGGCGGATGGTGTTCTTGGCCTGCATACGTCCGGCGCGGTCGTGAAGATCGGCGAACTGGAGGGCAATCTGCAGGTAGACGGGCAGAAGTTGCTCCTCGCGAACAGCCATCTTGGCCTTGATGTCCGAAAGCTGCTCCTTGCTGAGAGAAGTGTCCTCGAGAGAACGGCGGAGCTCGCCATAAGTAGGATCCAGACGAGCCATGGTGTCCAGCTGCTTGTCACGGCGGTACTTGATGTTGACGATACCCTCGGGCTCGAGAACACCACCACGGGCTTCTTCGTCGGCGTACATCTCCATCTGGTCAGGGTTGATGGTGGGATCGACGACGACCCAGGATCCACCACGAAGCTCACCGTAAGGCGGGATGTAGATGAAGATGGGCTGCTCGTACTTGACGAGGGCGTCGACAATGTAGGAACCGTACTTGAGAACTTCGTTGTACATGTCACGCTGACCACCAGAGAAACCTCTCCAGTTAGCCAGGATCATAACGGGCAGCTGTTCACCGTTGTTGAAGTCACGGAGAGCCTGGGCGGTCTTGAAGGCCGAGTTGGGGTACCAGACACCACCAGCCTCGGTGCTGATCATCTCCATGGAGTCGGGGTTGGCAGGGTCGGCAGGAGTGACGTTCTCAACAGAGCGAGTCTCAACAGCGATGACACCCATGGGGATACCACCAAGTCTAGCACGACCAACAACCACGGTGCGAGCCCATCCACCGAGAGCTTCCTCGAAGGAGCCGGCGTCGAACAGACCAGGGAGGAAGCCCTCGTCGTCCTGCTTACCAGCAATGAGCCAGCGGGGATCATAAGGCTGCTTGTTGGGAGGGTAGTAGTCCACGTCACGGTCCCAAGTATCGAACCAGGGGCGGATGGGGATAGGAGCGCCCTTCCTGTCAGGGACAAACGACATCCACTCCACAATCTTCTGCACACCCTCAAAGTCATCAGTAGCGGTCATGTGAGACACACCGTTCTTGTACATGATCTGGGTACCACCCAGCTGCAAGTTGGAGGTATAAACCTCTCTGCCCAGCAGCTTGTTGATAGCGGGGGCACCAGTAAGGATGATGGGCTGGCCTTCGACCTGAATAGCTCTCTGTCCGAGGCGGACAAGGTAAGCTCCAATACCGACGGAACGGCAGGTAACCAGGGTGATGGTGAAGATATCCTCGTAAGCCTTGGAAGTAGCACCAGCAATAAGACCAGAACCCTTTAGACACTCAACACCCAGGCCATCCTTGGCACCGATGATGGTGGTGATCTTGTGGCGTTCTTCACCCTCGTCGGTAATGAGCTCGGTAATGACCTCCTTCTTGCCACTGGCATCCAGCTTGCTCTTGACTTCGGGGGTGAAGTAGAGGTACTTGAAGCCAGCCTCAGGCTTGCTTGCGTCATTCCAAGCAACGGAGAAGTAAGGAATGAGCTCATCAGCCATACCGATACGAGCACCGGAGTTGGCAGAAAGATAGATGCGAGGAATGCCAAGCTTGCGGGCCAGCTCGGTACACTTGTGGAAGAACTTGTCTTCCTGGGGGCCGAACGAACCGATCTGGAAGGTGATGTCGTTGGCAACAATGATGAAGCGTCTGCCACGAGGGTACTCAGGAGTGCGAGCAGTGACGATCCAACCGACCATACCGTGGGTGTTGGTACCAGGACCACGAGAAATCTCGACCAGATTGTCGGTGTCATCCAAGACAAGCTCGCTGTAGTCAATGCATTCACCGACGGGAGGGCGCTGCTCAGCCAGGGACGGGATCTGCTCGACGGCCTTGGTCCAGCTGTTCTGGAAGGCCTGTCGGAAGAGCTCAGGGAAGTCATAGACGTACTGAGTACCCATGAGGTGGGCCTTGTAGCGCTTGGGCTGAAGCCATTCCTTGGTAGGGTAAGGAGTGGACACGGGGCGCAAGTGCATGGATCCAAGCTTGTTGCTACCACCGTCAATGCTGTGGAAGATCCATTCACCCTTCTCAGACTTCTTCTCGATGTAGAGCTCAACCTGGATGATGAAACCGAAGGTGTTGGTGATGATCACGCGCAGGGGGAAGGGAACACCGGTAGCGGGATCGGTGCAGAGGATGCGGATCTCAGCACCAGTGACACGCAGTCTCCAGAGGCGGCGACCGAAACGCTCCAAGAAGCCGTTCAAAGCCTGCTCAACATCCTTAGGCTGGAGGTTGAAGACGGGCGAGAAGTTGATGAAGATGTGGTTCAGATCGGAGTTGTTGTTGCCGATAATCTCCAGGGCATCCAAGATGTCGTTCATCAGGCGGTCAGCCTCGGAAATCAGGTATTCCGCAGTAGGGATGTCATCACGAAGGCGACCAGGACGCACAACAGCACGAACGAAGTAGCGCTTGTCAACAGCCTTGTCATTCTCAGGACCCTTGCCGTAAGCCTCGTAGATGTGGATGTTACGGTTCTCGGTGAAGACAGGCTTGATCTTGAACTTAGACAGACGTCCGAGTTCGAGTTGGAAGGCAAGGGCAGGCTCGTTGTGGCGGATACTCTCATCCTCCTCGTAGGCGGGACCACGGAAAGTGAAGTAGCCAGGGTAAATACCGTTCCTGCCACAGATGAAAGTGACACGGCGGATACGGCGAGCAAGCAACTCTTCCTTCAGGTCCGCAAGCAACTCGTTGGCCTGAGTGACGATCTGGTTGTCGTCCAAGTCCTCGACATCACGGATAGCGATGTTGAGAACATTGTTCAACTCGCCATCAGTCTCAACGCGGGGAGCAGGACGGCGCTTGCCCTCCAGGTTGGCGAGCAAACCATTGTCACTAGGTCTCTTGGCCTTGGAACCAGCCCGGGGGAAGACCTCCAAGACACGAGGAAGATACTCGGCAGCGTCCTCCAAGTACTGAACCGGGAAGATGACACCCTTTCTCATGGGCTCGTTGCCATCGCCAACGAGGTAAGACATATCGCTGATGGAGTTGATACGCTTGAAGGGGTTCAACTCGGCAGTGGGGGTGCTGGGAGTGGAGGGGTCGGTGGTGGAAAGAGAGCCGAACTCAGGCTGACCAAGCTTGCCAAGGGTGAAGTCCCAAGAGAGAAGAGGAGGCTCACCGGCCTGGTTGTACTGAATACCCTTCAGGGTGTAGGCACGGTAAGCACGGCGCACGTACACCTCGAGGGCGGCGAGAGTGACCCAAGCGTCCTGGTGCACGAAGAAGCGGGGCAGCACGTCGAAGACGGTGTACTTAGAGTCGACCACCTCCTTCAGGACAGAGAAGTCGGGCTCACGGTGGTCCCAGCCAGTCTCGCCGTAACGAGACTCAACGACAGAGGAGCGAAGAATGAGTTCCATCTGAGACAGACGCTCCTCCAAAGAGGGAAGGGCGCACTGAATGAGAAGCTCACGAGCCTTGAGAGTGACCTTGGCAGCGGAGCGGGACTCAAGCTCAGTAAGCTTCTTGAGGATGGGCTTGAAGTACTTGGCAACGTTGCCAACACCGGGCTGGTTGGGACGGTACATGGCCAAAATAGCGAGAACCAGATTGTTCTTGGTGCCAATGCGGCTGTGAGACAGAACAGTCTGAACGACGCTGGAGATGTCCTCCTTGTTCTCTTCACGGAGCTTCAGAATGGCATCCTCGTCACGGAAGTTGCGGCCGGCGAACAGCTGCTCGACCTGGTAGTACTGCTCCAAGAGTCCAATGAAAACGTTGAACTCGTGGGCCTTGAGGCCATCCATGTACTTGTTGATGACGTGCAGCAGGGGCGAAAGAGTAGTCCGGAGGATCTCGGCATCGGCAGGGTTAATGTTCTCCTCAATGAACTTCTGAATAGTCTTCTGCAGCTGCTTGGCAGGGAACTCGGCCTTGCGGGCGCGAGCACGATCAACCACGTACTCCAGCTGGCCATCAAGCTTCTGGGGCATACGAGAGTGCAGGGCGGAAGATTGGGCATTCCATTCTCCATAGGGAAGGTCAGGGTTGCGGAGGACGTCGACCAACTCCTTGATGGTGGAGTTCATGATGACCGAGTTGTCGTAACCCTTCAAAATGTTCTCGAGGATGCTGTGCAGCAAGAAGAAACGCTGAGGGGGCTTGTTACCGACGACCTGGGGAGGGCCGAGATCAGGCAGCTGGCCAGTGAAGGGCTGAGCGTGCTTGACGCGGGACGGGTCATCGAGGGCGAGGATACCCAGGATGTCACCAGCCTCCAGGGTAGCTCCGGGCTGCTTGATCAGCTGGACGATACCATCCTCCTGGGCGATCAGAGGCATGTACATCTTCATGACCTCAACCTCAGCGAAAGCCTGGCCTGCCCGAACGTGCTCACCATTCTCGACGGTAAACTTGACGAGCTTACCGGGAGAGGGCGTGCGGAGCTGAGTAGGATCGTTCTCCTGCTCGAGCAAGCACGTCTTGCCGTCCACACTGAGACGGGTGGCGGCGGGCTCCTCCTTCCAGTAGACGTTGTGACTGCGTCCGTTCAGGAGAACCAACAGACCGCCGTCCGCCAGCGCACGAACACCGACGGAGCACTTGGAGCCGTTGATGAAGAGGTGGTAGCTGTCGACACCAGCGCGGGTGGCGGTGAACTTGTACCGCATACCCTCGTAGATGAAATCCACAGGGAAAACGGTCTTCAGGACGTCCTTGGAAGGCACCTGACCCTTCTCCAAGCCCTTGCGGTACTCCTCCACACCAGCCTCGCTGGCCTGGTGGGCCTTGGTCACGGCACCACACAGAACGGCCACGATGGGGTCCGGACGCTCCGCAGTCAACTTGTTGGAGATCAGCTGGTCCAGCCATCCGGTGGTGATGGTGTTGTCCTCGAACGCGGGAGTCTCCAGCAGCTTGATCAGATATTCGACGGTCGTACGGAAATCACCACGTATGCTTAGTTCCTTCAAGGCGATAACCATGTGCTTCCGCGATGCCTGACGGTTCTCACCGTAGGCGAAAATGTGACCGAACTGACTGTCCGAGAAGCTGTGAATACCACCGGAGGTACCGACGGAGAAGTAACCCCAGACGTTGGACGAACTGCGGAAGTTCAGCTCGTGCATGGTACCGCTGGAAGGCTTGAAACCCTCGCCAGGGTCCTCGGAGGTGATACGACAAGCAGTGGTGTGACCCTTGGGCTGGGGACGACGCTGAGTCTTGAAGCTCTCCTCGCTGGAGAAGTCGAAATCAATCTCGCCGGAAGTGTTGGGGTCGACGCCGTAGAGCAGACGGATATCACGGATGCGGTGGAGGGGGATACCCATGGCAATCTGCAGCTGAGCAGCGGGCAGGTTAACACCGGAGACCATCTCAGTGGTAGGGTGCTCGACTTGGAGACGAGGGTTCAGCTCCAAGAAGTAAAACTTGTCGTCGGCGTGGGAGTACAAGTACTCGACAGTACCAGCGGACACGTAACCGACCAGGCGACCCAGGCTGACGGCAGCGCGCTCCATGGCCTGGAAGGTGATGGGCTTGGCGATAGTGACGGGGGCCTCTTCGATAATCTTCTGGTGACGACGCTGGACGGAACAGTCACGGCCGAAGAGGGAGATGTTGTTGCCGTACTGATCAGCCAACAGCTGGACTTCCAAGTGACGGGCGTTACCGGCGAGCTTCATGATGAAGATCGGGGAACCGGGGATCTCGTTGGCGGCAGCATTGTACAGGCTGACGAAATCCTCCTCGCTCTCGACCTTACGGATACCCTTACCACCACCACCTTCAGAGGCCTTGATCATGACGGGGAAGCCGATTTCCTTGGCCTTTTCCAGACCCTCTTCCGGCGAGAACGTGCAACCCTGCTTGTAGACCTCATCATCGACGGTGACGATACCTTGGTCGTCGACTTTGACCTCGTCGACCCCGGTTCCAGACCATGGGATACAGGGGACACCTGCATGCTGTGCGACGATGGTCGAGGAGATCTTGTCACCCAGCGAGCGCATGGCCGAGGCGGGGGGACCAATGAAGATGATCTTCTTGGGGGAGGCGGCAAGGGATTCGGGAAGACGAGGGTTCTCGGAGGCGTGACCCCAACCGGCCCAGACGGCGTGCACGTCCATGCGCTCGGCCACATCGACAATCAAGTCGACATTGGCATAGTTGTTGTTATTCGTACCTCCGGGAACCTAATGTGGTCGAGAGCTGTGAGTGACACGTGCGTGGTAAGCCAGTCGAACTGTCCGGGAGCACATACCTCGACGTATTGGTCCGCCATGCGGATGTAATCTGCGTTTGCTCGCAAATCTTCGGGCGTGGCCATGACTGTGAACTGAATGGCCCGCTCGTTGCCGAACGTCTCGTAAGCCCATTTCCGGACGGAACGGATCTCCTTGACGGCAGCGATACCGTTGTTGGCAATCAGAACCTGACCGTGGTTCGTTGGTTAGTGACGAAAATCCCAAGCCTCCCATCTCTCCACACTTCTTCCGGGGCAACTCACCGAGCTGATGACGGAGTGACCCTCATGCTTGGCCACGAAATCCCTGACCGCACTGGGGGGAGCAGCGTCGAGGTGGTTACCACCAATGAAATGTGAGGGGAGGTTGGCGGCTTTGGAGCCAGCCTGGCCGTTGACGGCACCGTTGGTGGCGCTCATGATGCAAAAGTCGGGAGGATTAGGTATTATAGAAATCCCATGCAATGGAATGCAAATAAATCACTCGAGAGAGAGGAATTAAAGGTCGCGGGAGAAGCGTATGAAGCGGAAAGAAGAGGATGCAGGCGAGATCGGTAGGGACGGGGCGCAACGAATTGACCGGCCTGGGAGGAGAGATGGCGATGGAAGGGAGGCGCGACTGGCGGAGGTTTGTGAAGAACGCCCTCACCGTTCTTTATAAAAGTGAAGAATTGGCGGGAGTGAAGAAGGGAGGAGAGAAAGGTTATTTGCAGTTTCCTGAGGCTGAGACAAGGTGAGCGAACCGAGTCAGCTGTCAGCAAACAGTGCGAAGAAGAATTGAAAGGAGGGAGAGAATGCGCGATGCGCCAGGGAGGGGAGGGAAAAAGTAGATGGAGGCAAAATAAAAAAAAATAGAGGGCGAGTAGCAGCTGGAGGGGAGGGAATGGGATTGGATGGGGAAAGAAGTGGGAGGGAGGGACTGGAGCCAAAGTGAAAGTCTGGGTCCGGAACGGAACTTACTGTAACTAAACACACCTGCGAGAGAGTAGTTGGGGAGAGAGGAAAGGGAGGGGAGGGAGAGGGTGAGGGGAGGATGGATAGATGGAGAAGAGGCCGGGCCGGCTTTCAATTGGGAATTACAGAGGAGAGAAAGTGGAAGAAGAAGAAGAAAGAGGAAGGAGAGGACGAGGAGAAGAATGGGGATGCGAAGAATAAATTTAATTGCCAGAAGGAGTAGACAGAGTTGAGGCAGAGTTGAGTTGTTGTACTGTATGGATAGAGGGACAGAGGTACAGAGGTACAGTACTGTAGTAGTAGACTTTACAGTTACTCCCCGAAGTCGATCATCATCATGGAATTGAAGTTGGTATTGTGGTATTGGTAATTACAGCGGAAGGGCGGGCAGTAACTTAGTGCAGTGGATCGGGGATCGGGAAAACTGATTCACTACTCGAATAGCGGTGCGGCCTGGTTTGGATCCATCCAGTTTGTGGTTGTTGGGCCCATGACGTCCCCGCCCTCCCTTTTCCTTTTCCCACCACTTTTTCTGGTCGTCGACTTGCCTTGCCAACTGCCAATTGCCAACAAAAACCCAGCATTTGTCGAGTCAACAACTTTTTCTTTGTCCCTCCGACCCTTGACAGCCAATCCCCGCCCGGAATTCCTCATGTAAGGCACTCCTCGGTACTACAACTTCCATCCACCACCACCACTTTCAATTACTATCTTCCAATGCCTTCCATTCCGTCGATCATGGAACAATGTCTGTATTGTACCTAGTAGTCTGTATTGATTCCCGGTAATCTAAGGTTGAGTCTGGTAAATTACCATCTATTAACTGACGGTCTGTGTGTTGCGGTGTTGCGGGACAAATTCCCCGACAAGTCCGGAGTTACAGATCGCGCCGCGCCCACTCCATCTTCGTAGACTACTCAGTCTGAACGCGACCAAGAAACCGACCGGACCATGGCATCTTATATCACTTCTTTCTCTAGAATCCAGCTAACCTCTTATTTCTTTTTTTTTTTTTTCTTTTTCGTGCACGGAGGATTGCTGTCTTTCGAAACTGTTATAGTTCGGACTGAGGAATTACTCCGACCCTCGGAGCGCCATGACGGTCAGAGTACCTGGAGGAGGAGCTCGGCAGATCCAAGCTTAGTGCTTTACTCTGGGTTACTATACCGGTCCGTGTGAAATGTATTTTGCATGTATCTCCATGTAATGATTCTATTATGGAGTAGGGCCAGCGCTCATGAATCAGTGACGGTAGACCGTGCCAACGGGCAGCGGCACCCCCCCCCCCAAAAGCATTGATGTATTATCATTGATTCAAAAGCGGTGGTACCTGAGCACTGCAGCCGGTCAGGAAGAGAGAGCCCGACTTCGTTCTTGATGTTTTTTTCTCCACAGAAACTCCCGAACGGGGCCATCCCTGCTTCTAACCTGTTTGGGAGTCTGTTGACGCCCCACCCGTCAGCGCCAATGGGATCGGCAGCAGTTGTCATCGCGTTGGGGATCGTGGGAAGTCACGGGACTGCCTTCTCACCAAATTCATCTTGGCTTCTATGCAGTCGAATCTGATGAACTGGAGAGTACTCGGGACTGTATAGTAGTCTACCTTGACATCAAGATATCCAGTAGAAAACCTATACAAACCTAGATCCCTTGATTTGCAACTAAAAACCCACGAATCCGTAATCTCAGCTCATCATCCCACTCCCTCCCAAAATAAAATAGCATCCATACCGACCAACAACCGGCACGTCAAAAACAGAACTTCCCCCAAGAAAAGGAGAAGCGCGAAGAAAATTCCCACGCGACGATCTCCTTCCGCCCAGGCGTTTAGCAACCCCAACCCTCGTGGATCCTGGCCGAGACCGACCGTCCCCGGCGGGGCCCGCGCGCCCAATCCCTCGGAGACATGGATGATGGAACCCAAGTGAAGACCCGTTGGCCGGTATCGAAGAACCGGAATTGCTGGAAACCTCTCTCCCTGAGAACCACCACAGAGCCACCAAATATGCCAGTTCAACTCGACTAGACCGAACATGAACCTCGAGTTCCAGACGTGGGGCTGGACCTCGCTAGCTGGGCTGGGAATCGCGCATGGTGATTGGAGCAAGACCAAGAAGAACCGTCCTGTGAAGAACACAGGGCTACACAGCCCAGGTTTACCTTGTAGTACGTCAACGAACACTGGAGTATAACCACGATGAACTGGCTGGAACCGAAGGTAAGGTTCTCTGGGGGTTACACGGCAGTCTGATAGGCTCGATTGTCCGCCGCTTGAGGATACCCGATCGAGATGGTGACGATGGCATCGAACAAAACAATGGATGGGGGGATTAGACTTGCGTTTGGCACAGAACGATTGCAGTTCCCATAGTTCGTGGGCAGAACAACCAACAACTTCCTTCAGGCTCTCGGAGTCCGAATCCGGACCTCATCGGAGATCCAGAAGGAGCCAGACCCCCGTTACTCAGCCCTTGACTTGCAACACTCACCGAATCTCCCGTAAGATTGACGGAGGCCGGGGAGATGGACTATTGGCTGAAGATTCCTTCAATCCTTCAGGTTAGTCAGGTAGTGCGTAGTCTACCTGGGTACGTACAGTGGCTAACTAACTACAGTACGGAGTACATACTGAGTAAGTCAAGTAACCTTTACCTTATTAAGTACTCCGTAGTGTGGCTGGTCAGGACCGACTCAGGAGAGGCTCCTCAGATAAGGCTAATCCAGATTAAGATCCACGATGCGTGGCCGTGGCCGTCAGTTCGTTGCCCGGACCAGCACGAGGACTTCGGCACCGCCGCACGAACTTACTTCGAATCCCACCATCGGTTGATATACTTGGTGGGCTCTATAGCTGTAGCTGTCGAGAATGGGGATTGATTGGGAAAGACGATAAGGTATGTTTTGTAGCACGACATCGTGAACCTATGCAGGCGATCCTTAGCATTGAACTCAATAATCAGCGGTGGTGTAACAAGAAGCTGCGATCAGGCCTGGGTCCATGTTTTTAGGTAGAATCACCGAGCTTGAGCTATCTTCTCTGCCAATTAGAAGCAGATTCGGCAAATAAGAGGCAAGACACGAGGTGTGGACCGTAAGTGTGGTGGAGCAAAAACATTGAGAGCAAGGGATTGTTGGGTGGTTAAAGATGAGCCCACCCGGCGAAAATATATATGTACAGGATTGGATCCGAGCACTCGCATTGACACGACATCCTTCTTCTTCTGTCCTTTCCACTTATTATTCCAGTTTCAACAACTGCCTGCCAATAGTGGCCATCTGGAAAGGCTTCTTGATTTGTTGGAATTGTGTCTGGGAAACTTGGCTTGACTGACCGATTTAGAAAGAAAGTGAATGGCTAGGCATCATGTGCTTAGATCATGAGAAATTGCAAAATATTAGAATCTCTCTCGCAGGACCTTCTCCGCATGCTGAGGAGAATGTGGTGATGCAGATCTGAACCTAGCCGACCACTCTGTTTTCTCAATAAGCAGACAACAGCCGGTCTCAATACGGTGCACTACAGAACCAAATCTATCCGTCACTGGGTATTATTCTCTAGCGCCAAAGGCAATTTACTCAATACACAGGGAGACAGATAGCAGACAGTCAAAGAAACAAAGAGTGCTGAGTAACAGCTTGGACGCCGTGAGACAGAGTTCAACCCTCTGCTCCGACAATAATCCTCAATCCATCCATCCGTCCGTCATCGCGCCAGTCTAATCAAGTCACATTGCCCACCAACAGCTGTACAGGCCGGGTCTTTGCGTCCCCGCAATCAGATACAGGGCATCGCCACGGCATTTGCATTGTAATAAGCCTGGATCATAGACCCATGAGCCGGCCCAAGCAATGTCTTCCAGAAGAAGATGTTCTCGAGAAACACACACACGCAATATCTCAACTCAAAAAAAGTCACTTGCCAAGGGGGTAGTCGCACGGAAAGCGAGGAAGAGCACAAGAGAGTAGTAGAGAAAAAAAAAAAGTACAAATGAGGGAAAGAATGTTCTCAACTGGGAATAAGTAGAAGGGGATCAACACCTGCGTAGCGGCCGTGAACTTCGTAAAGCCCCTCTGGAATTGTCAATCGGGGTTAAGGGAAAAAAAGGGTATTGCAAGAATAGAATAAGAAATTTATCAAAAGCCTAGAAGGTCTCGCCAAGATCACCAATATTGGTCTTCGGCTCATATCCGGTGCTAGTGCGGAAGCTCCGTGGTGGCGCCGGGATCCCGCTAGGCGTGCGTTTCTTGACCGTCTTCACTGAGCTGGTAGGGGTGTGGACGGGCGTAGAGAATGACGGAAAGCGTGCCTCCCGAGCCTCGCTAATCTTGGCTCGCACTGACATTCGGAACGCCAAGTCCTCATCTTCGTCAATGTTGGACATGCCGCTTGTATGGCCGTTCTGTACGGACGGGTTGCTGAGCGAAGACCGGGGGCGCCGACTTTCAGTGGTGGGATTGGTCGAATAGTGTCCCAGTGGCGTTTTAGTACGACTCTGTCGGCTTTCAGGACGTGCCGAATGAGTAGAAGGCGCAACACTGGGATGGGTGCTCTGGCTGAAGGAGCTGGAATAGCTGGTCCGGCTGCTAGGCCGACTGTCACCCTGAGTTCGAGCGCCAAATGAAGGTCGAGTGTTGTAAGATGAGGCCGTGTCGCCTTCACGCACAGACGAGCTGAAGCTGCTGCCACTGATTCGTTTACGCGCCGAGTTCTGGCGCATAGTGATCGTCGAGGAAACTGGGCTGTCACCGACAATAGATCCAGACCGCGACGAGATACGAGAAGGCGAATCAGAGGGTGCCGGGAGTTTGGACTTGGCAGAGTGAACACGCTCTTCCAACTGCTGCATCTTGCCGATCAGGCCGCGGATCTGATAAAGGGATCCCGACTTGGGCAGTGTGGTGGATCGGTCGTTGTTGATGCTGGCGGACGAGGTGGGGTCATTGGTGCTAATGCCTCCCGGCTGAAACGCGCTCGCAAATGGCAGGGTCGTTGTATTGGAACGACCGTTGTTGGAGTTGAAGGTGGAACCCCGAGACTTCTTTGGGGTCTTCTTCGAGTCATACATCGACCGGGAGCCCAGCTGAGCGCCACCACCAGCCTTCTTGAACGGGAATCCAGGAGTGGCGCTGGCAGTCTTGCGCATGCTAGTCGGGACACTGATCGACGCCTCAGACATGGGTGGCGAAGGAGGAGTGGCGGTCACAGTCATGAGAGCATTCTTGATCGGCGGTGTCTGGAACATAGGAGTAGACACAGTAGAAGCGCTGAGAGTGCGGTCGAAGATCTCGGGGGTCTGAGGTGTTGATGGAGTGCGGTAGATCAAGGACGCAGGCTTTCTGCGGCGACCACCGTTCTGTTCGTGTCGAAGCTTCTCCGAGAGAATCTCAGCCTCGACTCTCTGCTCCGACAGTTCATCACGGAGACGTTGGTTCTCAATCCGTAGGCTCTCACGCTCCATTTCGCCATTCTTGACCTCTTCCTCGAGCAAGACGCTGCGCTCGATCGCCATGTTGTACTTCTGCTCCAGATCCTCCAGGGATGAAGTGGTGTGGCGGGCCTGACGTTCATAATCATCGTTCGCGACTTCGATGTCGCGCAATTTGAGTTGTAGGGTGCGGTTGCCATCGCGCAACTTGGTAATTTCCTTCTGCAGCGTATTCTGGGCCGCGCTGGCCTCCGACTTGGCCTGCTTGTATCTGGACTGCAAGGGGTGAAAGGTTAGTGCCGATGTTCACCATCACCAGGCTGGGCCACGAGGGAGCGCCAGAAAGGTAAAAAAAGAGAAGCAGTTAGAATTCTAAAGTTGCTCACCTTCCAGTCGTCGATCTCGTATCTCAAGTTTTCCAGCCGTTCCTTCAGCTGCCGTTCTCGCTTCTCCGACGCCTCGATATCCTTTTCCAACTCGGCCTCCAGTTCGCGGCTGGAAGCCTGGAATTCCGACAGCTCAGCCTCCAGCTGTTCATATTGCGCTTTGTAGTACGCGAGCTGGTCCGACCTCGAGCTAGTGCCGTTGGGCCGGGTGGCCGAAGAATCGTCGACGGATGGCATGGTTCCCGCACCAGCAGCTGAGGCCGGCGTGAGAGACGCACGTTCCAGGAGACCACTTCAAAATGAGACTCAGATCTGCAGGGGGGGAGGTCACTCAACGGGGGGATTGTTGAGTGATTAGAATAAGATGGAAATAAAAGGCGAGAGTCGACAGCATGCAACGGGAAAGCGAAGGAACTACCGTGCGTGAACTGGTGGTGCTGGTGGAGGGGCCGGGCGGTGTCGCAGGCACTCGGGGGAGAGATTGCGACGGTGTGGGAGGCGACGGAGGGATGGAAGGGTCAAAAGGAGACGGCCCAGAAGCGAGCTGAGAGTGTCAAGATTTGAGACCAGCGCTGGCGTTGAATGAATTGACTTACCTTGGGGGACTACCCTCACAGAGGGAAGGAGGGAAGGGAGGGGGGGGGGATGGAAGAAGAAAGTGGGGTTCGAAAGAAGAAGTGGAAGGATTGTTTTCAGAGCAGATAGTTGGGTTGATGGGTGGTGATGCTATCCAGAGCCAAAGCCGGAACGGGCGCCAGATTGAATTGATGATTCCGTCCACGGGACAACAACAACTAACCGTCTTGAACCACCCAAGCAGCAACTTATCGGTAGTGACGGGTAACTTACGGGGCGGTGTCTCCAACTAAACCGGGTCTGGACTAGTTCCGGTGACGTCGTGGCCTGAGGTGAGTATATCCTGGTTGTTTGGGTTGTTTTGGGTTGTTTGGCTTGTTATCATTGTTGTTTTTATTTACGATCTTAATCTATCTGTGACCCCGTAACAACTGTCATAGCTGTATATTGATGATTGCTAGGTAATGATGCAGCTTCGTTGCATGAATGCTAAAGATGTTATCATGTTTCTATAAGAATACTGACAGTGCCGCTTGCGGAGTAGTGCTCGATCAGAAGACGCGCCCTTGATCATGTGAACGTCGTCCGACGAAACCCTGTCCGATTATTGACACCAGCACAGCTTTTGTATCCAGCAAAAGGCCACCCGATGCTAAAAATGCTAGAAATATCATCCACGTGTGTAATGTCGCGACTGCCACTCAGTCACTTCGCTGATCCATGGCAGCCTGGCCCGCACCACTAGACTTTCCGTGCCCGGGCACCGGCACCAGTCAACCCTGTCTCGATTCGGTTATCGTACCCACTGGACATAGCAGCCACAACCAGATGGGGCACCGAAGCTGGTGCCTGGGTTATAGGTCGCACAGCTACGCGGGCACTAGGCATCCTGCCGTCTTTCCGATATGTGGCCAGGTAGAACAACACGAACAAAACCAGGTACGAGCTGATCACCACGTCTCCGGTAACTGTGGCCAATACGCTGCCCACACATAAGCCATACTGAGGGAAGTATACAAAGAAAGAGCCGTAGGAAACAAAGCCTGCGGGGTCATGCTGGTCAGTACCATTGTTCTACCCGAACAGTGTTGAAGGGTACAGGACGAACCCAGCGCAATCACAAATTGGAGGATTTGGCCCCGAGTGATCCAGGCTTTCCACCAGATGCGAGTTCCTCGTGCGGCCTGGAAATAGTACCAGTACATGATGACATGGACAGCTAGGTTCAGTGTGATCACAACCCACGAGATCGCCGTAGTCCCAACCAACTGAGTATAGCATAGGAAGACGGTTGCGCCGTGATGGTAGCAATGCAGGAACGCTGGATAAGGCCAGGTCAGAGTGGACGTCTGGCGATGTGCAGTAGACGGCTATGCTCACTGAGAGGCTTCTTCATCAGAAACAAGTAGACCGTGTCCAGGAGCTCGAAGTACTTAGTCAGGTAATTCAACTGTCTCGACGCATTAGCACACCGGGAAAGATGACGAACTGGGTCGGGCATACATAATATAGTACAACCATGGGCTGGGTCCAGCCACCCTCGAGATCACAGATGGCACAGTGCAATCCGTTCCTCGCGATGCTCGGTACTATCTGTTCCAGAAAAAGTGCCAGAAGAATGGCACTGATGAGGCTGAGGAAGAAGTTGTGCAAAAGAAAAAGCCTCTTCAATTGCAATGGCTCTCGATTGCTCATGAAACTTTGTCCTCCCAAGACCACTGTATAATATAGGACAAGAACAGTTGAGGTTTCTTTCAGCGTAGAAAGAGGTGTCTTGCCTTCGATGAATCGGAAACTGTTGGCTGGATACCCTACAGCAGCCTCGAAGGCTCTGTTGAACCAGGGCCACAAATCAATGCCATAAGAGCGGTCAAGCGAAGGAATGGGCAAGGTATGAACGGAGGAGGTCGAGTCCATTCCTGCTGCTATCCTACTACCGGAGATTCGCCTCAACTCTGGCTGGGAGGGGGAAGGGCATGGAAGTTCTGAGAAGGAGATGCGACTAAGATAAAAGAACGGGGTTGCCTGAGAGAGATATAAGCGAGCAGTCTTTTTGAGTGGTGATCAAGACATGGATGCTGGCTGGCCTGTTGTGCAACAGGCAAATGACCCGATGGGGCGTGTAGTTGTTGTGATTCGAGGTTCATGTGACTTTGATGCCTTCCTAATTGAGGACCTTCTTTCCTTCTCTGGTCCAGAACTGAGCTTCAGAAGTTTCTAAGTGGCTGACAGCGTCGGAGGGTACTCTGGAGAAGACATGGTTTGTGTTCTGCTTTGAATTTGAAGACCGTTCAGTGATAGCAGCTTCCAACATCGGAGATGATATTCCGCATCGTTGCAGCACTCCATTCACCGACGAGACAGCCGAAATGTGGCGGAGTTCCGATTGATACTTGATCTTTGACAAACAGTTCCGCTCTGAGGAAGAGTGTTATTGCTGATTTGGCCGATCACTTCAAGGAGAGATAGATGCGAGGTAGAATTTGGTACACTGGTTATCAAGGAACCTTGCTCTACGCGTCTTTTGAAGTGAAGACACATTGCACTGACTTGATTTCTACAGACGACTTATCATAGCACATTGAGTATTGCAGCTACCGAACAGCTTACCTTTTTTATCAGGTCACCTTCTCTCATTACAATCATTCTCCTAACCCTACAACTGGAACCCTCTCCCTGCAATACCCTCGTTTTCTCATCTCTCTTTTCCCAACTGCATCTGTTCCGCTACGATTCAGGACTTGCCCATGTCGATTTGAGCTCAAAATGTCGCTTACTGTGGCCGAGGCAGAACGCCGCTGGCAGAACGCAGAAAAAGGTCCACTTCTTCTCCTACCGCCTCTACTCGAATACTCATTCCATGCTGTAGAGATCCATCGGACATTCAACGCAGAAGATGAGGATGAGTACGATCAACAAGAAACTGCGGTACTGCTAGAAGTGGTACAGCCCCTGGAGCCGGTGAACGCCCATGTCGTGACGACCAAGAGGAAAGATTGGCAAGACTACGTGGCGGACGACTACAACCGATGCTTTGCGGATGCTTCTATATTGTATCGTCGGGGCGTGGAAGTTGATCCTTGCACTCAATGCTCGGCCTCAGCCACGTTTCGACGCTGTGTCATCGCGCCACCGTTTCGAGGACGTGCATTGTTTGCTGCTGCGTGTGCGCATTGTATCATAGACGGCATAGGTGAACATTGCTGTTACTACAAGGCGTTCAGAGCTCAGAATGGCATAGAGTGGGGCGCACCTGTCTCGGAGTGAGTATCAGTCCCAAGTGCAGGAGTGCCGACTGACATATTCCAGGGAAGTTCGAGGGTATGGCGGCCTGCGCGAAGCAATCCAAGCTACTGGACACGACGGTCTTTGGTTTGCTCACGAAGATGCTGAGGCGGCAAACCTTCCACTAGCTGATTCATCTCTACAATATGGCCAGGATGGTGTCGTGCCAGACGAAGCGCAGAGTAACATGAAGCGCACCGACATTTCCGATCACCAATCCGGGACCATCTAGATGAATCGTGCGGTGGAACAAAAGGCGCGACGTACGCGAGGACGTTGATGTATTAGAATGAACTTTGAGGTGCCCCTCTATGCCTCTTGCTTACGTGGTTGGAAGAATTGGGATTCATCATCGAGGCTGACTGCTCATTGGCGAGATAATACACCGGTATTCTTGCAGAGTGACGATAGTGAGATCAATATAATAGATATCTGCTGCAGGAGTTTGATCGATAGATTAGTTGTTTGTGTTTGTTGTGGAGATAAGTCAGCGGTGAGTGAGCGGACCACGTGACCGGACGTGGACACACACCGTCAGTCGGCGTCCACGGTGCCTCCCACACCTTCCCTTCAGTTCAGTGTCTCTTTATATGGAGCCAGCCGTGCTCCTAACAAGGCTGCTGATACCTCCAAACCAGAAAGCCTAATTCATTCCCCCGACCTCGAAATCCCCAAAACCTGTTTTCGGCACAAGGGATAATTTTCCACGTGCGACCCCAGATTCCAGTACGTTCCCGCCGCCGCCCCCTTCTTTGCCTATTTTGTGTTGTTGTCTAGTGTGTCTTGGGCGGGTGAAGTAGTGTGTTGTGAGTGAATGAGTGTTGGGGGAGATCCCGCCCGAACATGAACACTCCCCCCCTGATAATCCACCCCTGGTTACGCTATATCCACGCACAAAACCCCTTCGGCTGCTCATCATCGTGGGGACATTCCTTCCACGCACTCGCTTCGATCGAGGAAGCGCAGTACTTCAATACTTCGATTGTTCTCATGTTCCCCGACAGCCCTTCACTACTTCTATGAGGCCATAGCCATATGAATGCTTTGGATAAGACTGATCGGCGATGCCAGACATCCACCACCACCTCACCTGTCACCATGGCAGATCCCACTGATCTGAACCTGGATGCGCCGAGCGACCTTCAAGATATCCCGGAGATGTCCATGCAATTGCTCCCGCCGCCGGAAGGAACGTATCCCGACAAGTAAGTCCATCTCCCTCCCCTCCTCTCCCCTTTCTGCTTTCTCCTCTTTCCAGCCAGCGGCAATCACTCACATTGGTGCAACCCGCCTCTCCCCAGAGCGACTTTACTGGCAGCTGTGTCGGCCCACGGCAAAGCACATGGGTACAACATCGTAGTCAAGTCGTCGAGTACGCCGACGGAAAAGAAACCGGGGCGGACTGCCAAGGTCTGGCTGCGGTGTGATCGCGGTGGCCATTACCGTCCACGGAATGGTCTCACGGAGGAGACCAGGAAGCGACGGCGGACGTCGCGGCTGATGGATTGCCCGTTCATGCTAGTTGCAGCTGGAACTCCTGGCATTTGGACGTTGACGGTGCTGAACCCCACGCACAACCACGGCCCGATTGTCGAGAAACCCCGACAGCTCCCTCACCACAAGGTCCGCAAGGGTCAGATCGCGGCGGTGCCGTACGATTGGCCGCACGATGCCACATTGACCCCCTATACCACGGCGTTAGTAATCATCGACATGCAAAAGGACTGTGCGTATATTATCTTGTCTGCTTAGTGGGTCTTTTCGGAACTAACCTATGTCTACGCGACGTAGTCTGTTCGCCGGGTGGATACATGGAGTACCAGGGCTATGACATCTCTGCGAATCAGGCGCTGATTCCGAAACTTCAGCATCTGCTGAATGCTTTTCGGGCGGCGGGGTTTCCCATCTACCACACCCGAGAAGGTGCGTACTGCAAACGAAATCCTTGTAAATCATCCCGGTCCACTGACTTTCCAATCAGGCCATCGCCCTGATCTGTCGACGCTGTCTAGCAGAGAGACCTACCGATCTCGGAATAATGCCTCCGGACTGGGGATCGGCTCGCCGGGTCCGCTGGGCCGTCTCCTGATCCGCGGGGAGGTCGGCCACGACACAGTGGACGAACTGTATCCAATCCCCGGGGAGCCTGTGATCGACAAGCCCGGGAAGGGAGCGTTCGCGCATACGGATTTCGAGCTCATTCTTCGAAACCGTGGGATCAAGAACCTGGTGATCGCCGGGGTGACGACCGACGTGTGCGTGGCGACGACCATGCGCGAGGCCAACGACCGCGGCTTTGACTGTGTGGTTCTCGAGGATGGCACGGCGGCCAGCGAGCCCTCGCTGCATGTGAGCACGATCGAGTCGGTGAAGATGGAGGGGGGGATCTTTGGGGCGGTCACCAAGCTGGAGGATGTAGTGCATGCGGTGGAGAACTTCAAGGCTGTGACTGTGAAGAAGCTGGCTCCGCAGATGGCCGTTTAGCTTTGCTTCTTGAGCCGATGTTCTGGACTTCATTTGATGGTTTTCTTGAGACTCAGCTGAGTTCGGATTTAGAGGAGTTGTTTGGGTACTTAGTATGATTGCTAGCAATAACGACGAATACGACCATGATTTACGATGCACAGCGGTCATCGATTGAAGTCACTGTAAGCAGAGAAAATAGAAAGGTATACATGGCAAACAGCCCTGGTATCATCAAGCAGAAAGCAACAAAACCAACGCCAACACCAGTACCCTACACCCTCACCCAACACATCTAATCCCTCCACCTCTATCACCTCTTGACCCAACCCCAGTTTCCCCTCCCCTTTCCCCCACGTTTCCCTTAACCCC
>NW_017962977.1:380089-570709 GCF_001890905.1 Aspergillus aculeatus ATCC 16872
CCCCCCAAGAGAGATCACAGCCACTTCCTCCCCGCCGCCGTAACCCTGGACCGAAACACGGCACTCCGAATCTCCATCCCCTGCCGATAGAACGGATTCATCACCGTCTTGACGTAATTCTCATACACCTCGGTCATGAACTGGCGCACGGCCTCCTCCGTCTGGGGACTGGTCGGGTTCGCGGCGATGGAACTGGCCGAGGCGCGCGACGACGAACCCGCCGAGAACGAGCCGCCCAGGATCGATGAACCGCCGGTTCCGCCGCCACCGGCGTTAGCACCGGAGCCCGCGGCGTTGGGCAGCTGGGGCGGCTGGTGCAGCAGCAGGAAGCGGGCGCCGGACGGGGTGAGGAAGGCGGAGATGTAGGCGGAGGCGGGCGGGTAGGTGTCGATGTGTTTGAGGTACCTTTCCCCAGATCAGAATGGTTAGTTGGGTTGGGGTTGAGGGGGAGGAATTGAGGAGGGTGCCGATGGGGAGGGGAGGGTGAGGTTCGGGGGTAGTGGGGGTATCAGGGGCTGGGGCTGGGTTGGCTGACATATTCCCATTCATCCACTGCGCCTCCTCGACCATATCCAGACTCGAGTGGATGATGAACTGGTTCATGTACTGGGCTGTGTCCGGGAAGCGGAAGCGGGCGATGCCATCGCCGCCGGATTTGGAGGTGCCGAAGGCGATGTTGAAGAGGGGGACGTCGGTGGGCGAGAGGATGGTGAAGTAGTAGGACATTTTGATCCTTTCCAGCCCCTGAAGCTGTGGCCGGGGAAGTAAGTAGAACGAAGATGGTGTTGGTTTCCGGGGAAGAACACACACCGCAGCAGCAGCACCGCGCCAGTCAGGGACGGGAACAGCAAGCGGAGGAGGGGAGAATCACGTGGTGATAAGATCTTCCGCCGGAGGTTCAGCACGTGACTCGCATCATCGATATTGATATCCAACTACGTATTTCTTCCCTGTACTGTACATCACTCTCAGTTCAACAAAAGACAATGCCACCCTTCGGCATCAATCTCGCCAACAAAGCCAAAGCCAGCGGTGGCCGCCCCCCACCAGGCAACCAACCGCTCAACAAGCGCAAGAAAACCATCTTCGACGATTCGGACGACTCCGACGAGGACACCACCGCGCCCGCGAACAAGAAACCCAGCGCCATTGAAATCACCACCCTCGGCGGCCTAGACGACGATGTTCTAACCCCAGCTCCAGCCCCCAAAGCTATCGACACAGATACGCATCCACCCAAACGCAAACCCAACCTCACCAATTCGAAACCCCCAACAACAGTAAAACCCCTATCCAAAACCTCGATTTTTGCCAACGACTCCGACCCGGACGATGCCACCGCTGAAACAACGACATACGGCCTCACCACCAAACTCAGCACCACCAAACCACCCGCCAAAACCTCCACCGGAAAAGAATACACCAACCTCTCCGCCCTGCACAGCAGCCGCCAACACCACCGCAGCGCCGAATCCCTCGACCCAAGCATCTACTCCTACGACAGCATCTACGACACCCTGCACGCCAAACCCGCTCCCAAACCAACCCCCGGTCATCCCGACGATGAGTCCACTCCGACAGTCCCCAAATATATGACCGCCCTCCTCCGCAGCGCCGAGATCCGCAAACGGGACCAGCTCCGCGCCCGGGACCGGCAGCTCGCCAAGGAGCGCGAGGCCGAAGGGGACGAGTTCGCCGACAAGGAGAAGTTCGTGACGGCCGCGTACAAGGCGCAGCAGGCGGAAATGCGGCGGATCGAGGAGGAGGAGGCTGCCAGAGAAGCAAAGGAGGAGGAAGATCGACGGAAGAATGGGGGCAAGGGGATGGTTGGGTTTTATCGCGAGATGTTGGCGCGCGGGGAGGAGCAGCATGCTGCTGTTGTTAAGGCTGCCGCGGAAGCGGCTAAGAACGTTAAGGGGGAGGATGGGGAGGTTGGGGGTGCTGCTGCAGGGGAAGGTGAGAAGAGTGGGGAGGAGAAAGACAAGGACAAGTCGGAGGCGCAGGTGGCGGCCGAGTTGAATGCCCGGGGCGCGCACATTGCCGTCAACGATGACGGGCAGGTCGTGGATAAGAGGCAGCTGTTGTCGGCCGGGTTGAATGTCGCGCCGAAGCCGAAGGTGGCGCCGCAACTGGATACCAAGGCGGGGGCGAGAGTGGGTGGACCGTCGACGTCGAGGTTCGGCGCGAATAGAGCAGGAGCGGATCGCGGCGGCCAGCGCGCCAGACAGACGGAGATGATCGCGGCGCAGTTGGAGGAGCGGGCGCGGCAGGAGGAGGAGGCCGAGGCGGCGCGGCAGAAGGAGATCGCCGAACGCAGTCGGAGCCTGAAGACTCAGGGCGATGTCTCGAGTGCGCGGGAGAGATATCTGGCCCGGAAGAAGGAGCGCGAGGCGGCGGCGGCGGCTGCCAAGGGGAAAGCCTCCTAGTACTGTACTTTTGTACTGTACTAACCTATACTTCAGGCGCTGGTATATAGTGGCTAGTGGCTAGTGATTCCCTATAAACTGTACGATAATATGAGACCGAATTGTGAATATACCGGTAATGCTATATATGTATCCCCCAGCTAATCAGTTACAACCAAGAAACAAACAATCAACCCATCATGACAGCCCGGAACCCAATTTCGTCACGTCATTTCATAACATCACAAAAAGCAAAAAGTCACTCCGCTTGAACAATGCTATCTCTTGAAGTAATTCTGTCTAGTGCAACCCTTATGAAACAAGAATGCAGTTTTTCTTTTCTGGCCTAATCAGACCCGAGAATCAACGCCAACCGACGATGCACGAAATATCATGCCGTGAGCGCAAAGCTGAGACCCATCAGAACCATCCCGCCAATGGCGAACCCCGTGCACATGCCCCGATGATGGGTCAAAGTCAGCCCTTCACTGAACAGCTGCAGCGCCACCGAGGTCATGACGCCCGCGGTGGCGGCGAACATGCCCCCGTACACGCCCCACGACGGACCGGCCGTCCCATCGTCCCCGTTGGCGCGCCGGGCGCCCCAGATCCAGAGGGCGGCGAGGCCCGCGCCCGCCGGTTGGCTGATGCCGCCCAGCAGACTGGACCAGAACATGGCCCAGCCGCGCGAGTGCAGGGCCAGGTAGAGGGGCAGGGCCATGGCGAACCCCTCGCTGATGTTGTGGATGAAGAGCGCCAGGAAGACGGTCAACCCCAACGTCGGGCTCGCGTGGTTGGTCGCATACGTGATGAAGCCCTCCGGCAGCTTGTGCAGGGCGATGGCGACGGAGGTCTGGAGCCCGATGGACATGAATGCGTTTTGCGGGACGTGGTGGTGATGTTGCGGCGTCTCTGCGACAGGAAGCTTGTGAGGGGAGTCTTCCGACGGCTCGCACTGATCGTCTAACAGGCCCGTGTGCGATGAGGAGGAACTGGTCTCGTGGTGAGAATGGTGGTGGTGGTGGTGGTAATGGTGGGGCGACTCGTGCACGCGAGGTAGACCCGATTCGAGATCGCTGGGCTGGGTTGCATCTCCGTGGACGGTGATGCTGCGAGGCTGATTGAGAGATGGACGAACCAGGTCACTGCCTACATCCGAGATCGAGGGAGTCGGCAAGAGTGTCTTGGTACATTCATGACCACACGCCTGCGAAAACCCGAAACAAGGCCCGTTCTCGTCGCACCGAGCTTTGACGCCCACCATCCGGCTGAAGCGCCGCGTCAGACGATCCCGCAATGATTCCCGCCGCTGGAGAGGCACTTGGGCGCGAGCGTTCGCCTCGGGGAGGGTCATGGTCGCCGGGGAGGACTTGAAGGACCGTGACAGAAGGGGGGTGCGCTCGTTCCACGTGTTCGACTCATCATGATGGTGTCCGTTGGGCTCGTGGTGCTCGTGGTGGTGATCGAGCTTCGGATGTGGTTCGTGGGAATGAGCGCAATCGACGACATGGGAGGGGATGTACCGGTGCAGCAAGGCGGATGCGAAGCGAATGACGACGACACCGGCGAGGAAGAGCCCAATGAGCACATACGCCGAGCTAGAGGGAGACCAGCCGGCGCGAATGAGGTAATTATGCGATGTAGGAAGCATGCTATAGAGAGACGTGAAAAGCTATGACCATTAGCCGACGACTATAACGAAAAGGGGCGAGGGCGGCGATACCATGACACCTGCACTCAGGCAGAGCGATGCTGATAAGAATGCATTGTTGTGGACTATCTGAAAGTCCTTTCGCCGTGTTAACTGCCGCAATACTATGTCGACACAGATGACGGACGACCCCAGGACGCAGGCTAAAGGCAATCAATCAGCTTGGAAGGCGAATTTTGGAGATGGGTTTGAGATTTAACTTACCCGCGCCAGAGACGGCACTCATGACCCAGCCCCGGAGGTCATTGCTGGCGGCCATGATGCGGGGGATGGGAAAGAGCCTGAGGGGAGAGGGAGGGAAGGAAGATCGACAGGGAGATGGAGACAGAAGTGGAGGAAGAAATGAGGAGATCCCAGAGTAGGTACCCGGGGGGAAAATTGGTAAAGCAAAGGAAATGAATGGGGGGGGGCTGTGGATTGCGGAGGGCGGAATGGAAAGGCTAAATAATGCATGATATCATGTCACGCGCTCTCCCGATTAGATAAGGTCTGGGGACCTTGGAAGCCCTACTTTGGACATTCCCCTTTGCAATACATTGCGTTCAGAATAAAAATAGGATATACAATTGCTTTCGATATCTGGATGAATATGCATTCACCTTCTGTAGTATAAGTGATTGACATTCCGGGCCTTTGTACATGCAATGTCATTAGTAGACCAATTGGTCTTTCTCTCAGGGTATTGTGTCTCTACTGCAGCATAATAATTCCGAGTAGATTGAGAATGACAGAATACTTCGTTAAAGACTTGCTTTATGTGCCATGATAGTACTATCGATCCCGGTTAGAATGCTTTACAAACTAACATCATACAAAATATCCAAACGTGAGTGTGCTTGCATCAAGACAAGTATTATGTAAGGTAGAACAACAAATGGTTTAGGACTAGGGAATTACAGATAATAGTAAGAGAATTACATTTCCCTGAACAATGATGTGAGAACGAATAGAGAAAAGACTAAGCAAAGGCTTGATAAGATGGTACCTGACATGTCTAACATGCTAGTACTAGTTCATTTACCAGTCCAAGCTACTGAACTATTGTGGCTGGATGCCTAGGAGCCGATCAAGCTCAGAAAGATGCGAAAAGAGGGTGTTCATAACACCCATAAATGTGTGGTAAGGAAGATACAGTTGCTTGTTGCTTAATGAGGGGGCTCTTAGTAAAATAAGACACCTATAAAGCCAAGTCAAAGTTAAAGAGCCTTAGATGTAGTAGAACATCGAATGCTGGAGTTCAAAGAATATAAGATGATAGTAAAAGAAGAGCATAACATCCTTGGACCCACTGACTAAGTGGATATACTCTATAAAACATAAGAGAATCAATTCTCATTGCCTAAGCCCTCACTCGTTACAATTTCGACTACTGCTCTGCAACTCTTAGTTCTGCCCTGTAAGACCATTGTGTTTCCCGTCTCGCCTCCCACGGCTACTCCACTTAGCTCGTTCAATTCGTCACTAAATGCAACGCTCTATTCGGTCAGCGTCCGGTTTCACCTTGCTATTACTTTCTCAGCCACAAAGCTGTTGTAAGGCTGATGGGAGAGCTCATCCTTGTTCCACTTTGAGATAGGGCTGGTTGCAAGTCAGGACAAAAAACCATGGTGGTCTTTTCCCCATTCTACTGTTCCTCTCCATCTAGGCAACGGTACGAGTACGAGTACGAAAGTGGGTCGAACTGTGCACATAGTATGGGGATGCGCCCTCACCACCCAAGTAGAAACGGTATGAAGGTTGTTATACGCAATATGGCATTCATGCATGTCAAAATACCCTCAAGTGAAAGAGTGACTCCCCGAGCGGCATTTATATCGTAAAGCCCGCAGAGATAGGTACCAGAACTCCATGTGATCACCAACAAAAAACATCAGAAAGAATCATCAAGCAAAACAGATTTCCGTTCGCTGTAAAAAGAAATCAAGAAAAATCCCCAGAGCAATCTATCAACCGGAAAGATATCAAGATGACAAAGACGCTCCCTGATCCAGATGCATATAACCATTCCCAGGGTTGGCAGCGCCGGCACTTGGTGGCACCAACAACAGCGCCCCAGGGTGCTCGCTAGCCTTATGGATGCGCTTCTTCTCCAACCACATAACAACCCCCGCGCCAGCGGCAACCAAACAAGCCAGGCCCACGAACAGGCCCGTCGTCCAACTAGGCCGATGAAACCGGTCCATCGCCCACATGCACACGGCCAGACAGACCTGAAAGACGGAGTTGAGGATATTGCCCCAGACCACCACATCCATTTTCCACAGCGGGGTGGGGGTGCGTTGAGCTTCTGCTGCGGCTGCGGCTGCTGCTGCTGCTGCTACTGGCGCTGCCGCCCCCGCAGCCGCCTTCTCCTCGTCTTCATCTACGGGGACCGGTGTCCCGCAGAACCACTTGCTATGGATCTCCGCAAGCCGGACCAGTCCCCCTTGGCGAGTGCGCGGCGAGCGACCGAGACGCCAGAGACACCACAGATACAGATCCCGAATCCGCCAGGGCGCCAGGCCAAACCCGGTGACGCAGAAGAGGGCGTTAAGGATCTGCGAGTCGATCTCGATCCAGATGCGGCGCGCCGAGTACGGGTCGTCGCAGCTGGGGTGGCACATCGCTGGCGCCGCATTGCACAGCAACAGGAAAAGCATCCCGCCCCAGGCGACCACGTTCAGGCCGTAGATGGTGATGCAGAAGCCCAGCGGGGTGACGGCCCAGCGTAGGAATGCTTGGATGGTGTTGAGCCATGTTGTTTCGTTTGTTGGATGCGTTTCGTTGTCATTGTCGTCGACTTTGTTGGGGGTGGTCATTTGTTCTTTCGCTCTCTCTCTGGTAGCTGAATTTGGGTGAGTAGTTGGTACAGGGGAGGTGAGAGGAGGTATGCCGATAAGCTAAACGGGTCAAGAAGGAAAGGAGAAGTCGGGTAGAGTGAACAAGGGACCACTGACTTAATGATAAAAAAGTCATTCTCCGCGCATGAGAGAAAAGGCGGATTTAAAATACACACACAAGACGTGGACCTGGTGCGACATTACGTCTGTACGATGCGCAACCAGCCAAGAAAGCCCTTACCCCATCTTGTCATCTATAAAAACAATAAGTTGGGTGTCTGAGCCCAGGTTCCTCAGCGGGGCCGGACGCTGCGCCGGCAGTACCTTATTCTACAATCGAGTGGCGATCACAGTGGAGGGAATCAGATTTTGACTGAGACTGGGATTCTACCCCGTGCACCTATATTTAGGGGTTCTTCTGCTCGTTACTAAGTAGGTATTCTTTCTTTCGGTTTTTACCATACCAAGACATCTAGTCGTAGGAGCGACACGTGTTTGACGCACTGATGGAACTTCTTTTTCCGAATAACAGTCGTCACTCTTACTCAAGAACCCTACAGTCAGATCCTTTCGGCTTAGAAATATTACAAGTCAACAGTTCTAGCATTTCTAGCCAAGCCACGGTTTGACCAGTAATGTTATGAGTCTATTCTAGGCAACCATAGTTAAGCTGTCTAGAATTGGGGTTTCCGAAAGCAGTAGGAACCGGCTAACTGCTTCGAGTAATCGGTACGAGACCCGACACAATGCTCTCACGGACATCAGACGAAACCCTATCCAGAGAAGGTAACCCCATAAGATCTCTATTCACAAAGAATGACGAAAAGCAGAAGCGCTACACCAAACTGTATCAACTAACAAAAAGAGAATCCGAGCAATAACTGTGGGCGTGAAAACAACAAACCGAGACCCAAGAACCATCAAAAACACGACCGACCGCTTTAACAATCACATCCGCGGATCCAGCATCTCGACCTGATCCGAGTCCATCTTGCCGTATGGTTGGCGACTGGACAGAATGCGACTTGGGTGCATAATGTTGAACAGGAGACACACCAACAACATTAGCACCGCATCGAAGATGTAAAGGTAGATCTCATGCTGCTGCAGCACTCCCGTGGACCCTTGCACATATTCCACCACACGGTAGATCGAACGGACCATGATTAGAATGCTGGCAACATATAAGACGCGCATGTAGGTGTACCATGGGGGATTGCTGATGGAGAGGGAGGTCGTGGTCGGGGAAGCGGTCATACGGCGATGGAAAATCATGGAGACGAGGATGAAAAAGCCGAAGAACACCAGCTGCACGATGAGACCAATCACGATAATCCGATTGCCCAGAGAAACACTGCTGGCCGACTTCGCGCTCGCCATCATGCCGCCACCTCCGCTCTGGATGAAGAAAGAGAGCACGTCTCCCGTCACGAAGATCTTGGTCAACCAGTTCGGTCGGATAAGCGAGCGCGAATCCCCGTGAACTAGACGGATTGTGCGTCCCAGCAGCATGTAGATGGAGGCGGAAAAGAGGGAGGGGGCGAGGAGGAGCAGCAGCTCCTGACCGACATATGGCATCACCGTCCAATTCGGGGTCTGTTTGGCACTGTACCATCGCGCGACATAGCCAAATGCTTCGACTAGAGAGAAATGGAATAGTTCAGCATATTAGCCAAGTCCCGGCGATGATATTGGCAGGGAAAGAGGTCAAGAGAACTCACAGAAACCACCGATGATAAAGGGTGTAAAGTACCAGGTCCGCCTGCGGATCATTTGGAACAGATGCAGCACAGAGGTTGCGGCGAACACTCCAGCAAAGACTATGGCCGCGCCCACGGAAGGTTTGTAATCATAGAGCTTGTAGCCACTCGACATGATGGGTGTAGAGAGGTAGTGTAGTGTAGGAGTGTCAAATGCATGGGAGCCCAGCAGGATATGTACTGTACTGCATTCGACTCAGTTGAGACTACATCAGAATTTCAGAGAGAACCCCTTGTAATAATGGGCGATCATCAATGAGCTATTATTGTTAGATGTGAAACTGCAGGCATCCCAGGGTTGGTGAACATCCATTCTGGGGCAAGCGTACGAATACGAATGTATCGTGCCTAGTCCGGGTACAAAAACGAGCGAACTCCACTGTAAAAACGTTGCTAGATCATCTGAGTTATGTAGGGTGGAGACTCATACCTACAGCCTCTTTCTGATCACCATCCATGCATCCTTCCTAGACTCTAAGAGGGTAAAGAACTATTAGCGGTGATGATCAGCGACCATCCAGCCCTAGAACGAAGAATGAACACTTTGTGGGGTATACACCATCCCCAAATTCTGTCCAGTGGCGATCCCCAGCATTTCCGTAGCATTGGGCTGGTTTCATCGCTAGCCGTCCCCCCTTTAGCTTCTTAAGGACGTCACGTCTGATCCACACAGCTTTTTTTTCTCTGTTCATTCGAACCAGTTGTGTTGCAATGCCTTCTTACTCGAGAGCACGTCGCCATTTGACCTTGCAATTCTCCTTTTACTCAAAATGTTCTACCATGATTTGATGTGAGATCCAGTGTGTAGAATCGGCTTCCTGGGTAATGGCCGGTGCAATGATCAAGGCTTCAAGCCCGCGCTGCCGGGGTATAACGCTGGCACTTCGATGGGGACAACGAGTTGGAACCGCATAACTACCGCGCAGGCAGATGTTAGTGCAGTAAAAAGTTGGAGTTGGAGATGTTTTCGAGTCTTCAATGAACATGACAAAACTCTATGCAGTGGGAGATCACTGAAGTGAACTTGTGACCGAGCCCGGAAACTATTCATCTTCAAGATATAATTATACTTGTAGCATCGACTACTATAATGCAATTACCTTGTCTGTGGCAGAGAAATATCCTCTGACAGCTCAGATTTGAGTATCATAACCCAAAAGAGTCGAAACAAGGCTATTGAGCGAAGACATCTTGATTGGCAGAGCGGCGCTTGACGGGACAAAGAGCTACACAGTGCCTGTTGGTCTCAGCCACAACAGCTGTCCGAAACCTGGTCACTGGACTAATATCTTCAACTCCTTCAGGAACAGTCGTACCGGGTTGTATAGTTTGGCTTTGAGCAGGTCAAGTCGTTCGACAGCGGCTTGCCGATTCTATGCAGGGTCCTACGCCTCCAGTGGCCACAAGTTAACAATAATCCAAGAATCCAATTTCCCCAGTAAGTAACACCTCGAATGCAATCAGGACAATAGAGATTGAAGACTCGCCACTGCAAAGAGCTTACAATGAGAACGCATTTCTGAGCAGACACAGACACGGAGTCAGAAACTCTGATCTCAGGCTCAACTACTTAGCATGGCACAGCCATGGTCATGACAAAGGCATCGATGTTGAACATTGACATCACTGTATGTACTATGGCAAGTAAGCCGATAACCGCAGTCGTAGCGGCTCAGTAGGAGTTTGTCGGTATGAGGGATATGATTGACTTTGGGACTTATCCTCCGATTCGTTCTCCGAGTTGATGGTGGTGAGCTGAATGCACTGAGTCGGAGGGTGATCAGAGCTTGCATCAACGCCGGCAAACAGGGGATATTCGAAGTCAGCTGGCACCAAACGGCCTCGAATGAGTCGGAATTCATCAGGCTCTCAGCTGCGAAGAGGTACAAGAGTGGTACAAATGCCACAGCTTCCGCGACATCGCAAATAACTTTAACAATCCTAGCAGTGAAGTAGAGACAGCAAGCAGAGAACGAGTACCAAGTAAGCACATTGGCACCAAGAAACTTGAAAGTACCCTCAAGGCGTCATAACGAAGATGAGGAAGTTATACAGTGGAGGTCGAGGAGGGAAGGAGAGCAAACGGACACTGGCCGAGTGACGTATTACAGGCCCGTCACATGATGGAGGCTTTGAGGTAAACAGTAGCAGGAATCCCCAGCTTCACCTTGTAGTAGCTACACAAGGATTTCGTGCCAGCTGAACTTGAGCTGAAATCACTGTACGCTTTATCTTCTTGTCTACAATTATAAAGCACCTCCCATTTCTCCGATCGATCAGAAGAAAGGATTATCAACATCCACTCTTCCTTGATAACTACCGTGATTAGATTGAGGTACGCTCATAAAACAACCAACCAAGCAAACAAGTCCACTTGAAAAAACCCTGCAATCATGCTTCCATCTACCCTCCCTGTCAGAAGCCTTCTAATCCTCCTTCTCATCTCCATAAGCTCCGCCATGTCTCTCACCCGCTATTCCAAACCCGTGCCCTCTGGGGCTATAGTGGCCGAGACCCGCGAGCAGCTCAACCAGATCACCTTTGAGAATCAATACACCCTTCTGCACGAGGAAGACGGTGGCTACATGCTGAAGCAGACCGAAGACGGGACTGTGGTGGCTGTAGCCGGTGACGCTCTCTGCGCGGAACTCGACAAAGTCTTTGCCGACCTCGACGCCAGGGAGGCTGCGGAGAAGGACCAGAAGGATGCGCAAGGTGGGGACTCCAGCACCGGCGGCTACGGCAACGGTGAATCCCAGCGATCTGCCAATGACATTCAGGCGGACGATAGGCTGAACGCTTGTGCTCATCGCAGATGCTTCAACTCGGTGATTTGTATAACTTATAGAGACTGTCATATCTGCTCGTCTCGGAATGTGTGTATTTGAGGGACAAAATGTTTGGTATGATGTGTTTGATGTGTTGATAGTTGAGTGGTGGACGATGGTATAGTGTGGATGATAAGGGCTGGAGGGTAGGGGCGAGGAAGGGTAAGAGGACAGTGGGGGACAAATTGTTCTCCTGTTGGATGGTGCTCTCGTGCCACTGAGTGTTATTAGCAGTTTGGACAGGCAAGGATATCTCCGAAGCAGTCAGCAAGGACAGTCTTTACAAGCAATTGAAAGTTATGAAAACCTTCATGTCTGGTCCTGATAACGATTAAAAGCAGCCGTATGGCTGTCAAATGTATTGGCATATACATGGCTTGGGGGACAAGAAGCTTTTAGGAGATTCGGACATTTGGGGCGAATCCCTGCTTCAGAAAAGCGTCATAACTAGCAACAAATAGAAAAATCCAGATATGTCGTTAGAGCCGAAATATTTTGAAATGGCTCAAATCGATGCAGCGTTCAGATTCAAAGCATCTTGTGTATGCGCAATGTATTTAGGCATAGCCCCTGAAAATTCTATGGAATCTAATCTTATAGCTGCTCCTCACGACAACATTCGTTGCTTACCCACGCGCTTCCAGGTCCAATAAGCGCTCCGAGGAAGCTCTTCAATGTGCTCACAGAACAAGTTGAATGTCTCCTCGGTCATATTTTTAGGGCATTCGCCAGCCATGCCGAAGCAATGAATGGTGTCACTGTACTTGGCATAAGGCAGTGTGAAAACATTCTCCAGATTCGGGAGGTGCCGGTGCAAGACGAAGAACGCTTGATAAGGGGTGATGACTCCCACCAAAATGGCCTGCTTCGCCAAATCTCTGAATGCGGCGAAGAATCCGTCAAAGGATCTATAATCGAAAGGGTCCATGTAGATAGTTGACCACCAGAAATGAGTGGCTGTCTCCAGGCTAACACGGCTCACAACGTCCCTGACAGTGTTGATGAAGTCTTCGGGAAGTCGTGGCTGGCGGCTGACGAAAATGGGGTCTTCGCAGATGGTAGGCGAGATGTGAAGGTGCAGCCAAGAGAAGATCACGTTTGCCTGTTGTTCCCAGTAGATGTAGCCATCGTCATCGGTTGCAGGTCTCAGAGCGCTGGGGTCGATGTACTCCTCCAGCTGCCATGTCTCCAGTACTCTATGGACGTCGTCGAGCCATTGGCCAATGTTGCTATAGTCGCGGAGTTTTTCGATGGCAGGAAGCACTTGGTGCACTTGGTCTTGTTGAGTGGGGGAAAGTTCTTCGGAGATCTTAAGTCTCTTTGACGGTGGTAGCAGGTCAACCATACTGTCTACTGCGAATTATTGATTATAGCTGGCACTGCTGGAGGAAGTCGTTGTGTTGAAGTTGAGTTGAGATGTAGCGATAGAAAGCGTCGCATTTTGTAACCTTTCTACCTCAATGAATCGATTCGTGCCCAGCCATAATGTCTTTCTGTGCCAAAGATAGTCACATTGCTGAAAGAATATTAGTGCTGCTGTTATATGAAATCAATGGCACTTGTTTCGGAACATACGTGCCAAAGAGCTTGTGTCGTCTGCGCGCTGCTGTCACACGACCTAACCCTGCAGAGCTGGCAAGTGGCCATTGTTTTCTTTCATTTTATTTAAGCCACCTGCTTCCCTCACTTAATTCAAAGGAAAGAAGATTGAAACAATGAAAATATTGCTGAAACTGAAATAGAAGCTGAAATCCCTTGAATGTTGATTGTTGTTTCTTTATACTTCGAATCATCTGATCGCCGCGCTCTGATTGGTTCAACGCGGACGGGGCTGCGATCTGGACTGTTTTTGGAGATCCGATTTTTGTCCGACTTTCTTCGCCTTCTTCCATCCTAACCTCAACCTCTTCCTCTCCCTCTCTCCGCCTTTTCATCCCTTCTCTCTCCCCCACCTCCCTCCCACCCTCCTACCGGACACCATGTCCAAGGCCACTTTCGCCGCGATCGCCGCGGCCAGTGCAGCCACCGGTGCCGGTCTGACGGCTCTCTTCTACTCATCCTCCGCTCCGCGACCCCAGCAACCTCAACAGCAACAGCAACAAGTCCCGCCTCCCCCGTCGCCCATCGCTGCGCCCTCCCCCACCGCCATCCGCCCTCCCGCTCCTCCCACCCTCGCCCCCAAGCCCACCACCGCCGGGGGACTCTCGCCCGTCGACCCGACAGGCATCTACCAATATGGCTTCCCCGGCCCCGTAGCGGACACGCTGATCTCGGCGCCGCTCGCGGGCGCCTACGACCGGCGGACGCGCAACCCATCCTGGGTGGCAGAACACATCACGCCGCAGTCGCTGGCGATGAAGAACGCGGACCGCAAGAACAGCACGTTCTTCGAGGACACGACGATCCCGCCGATGTTCCGGGCGAAGCTGTCAGACTACTTCCGGTCCGGGTACGACCGGGGCCACCAGGTGCCGGCGGCGGACTGCAAGTGGTCGCAGGATGCGATGGACGGGACCTTTGCGCTGAGCAACATGTGCCCGCAGGTGGGCGAGGGCTTCAACCGGGATTACTGGGCGCACTTCGAGGACTTCTGCCGCGGGCTGACCAAGAAGTACCCGTCGGTGCGTGTCGTCACGGGTCCCCTGTACCTGCCCACCCGCGACCCCGCCGATGGCAAGTGGCGCGTCTCCTACGAGGTCATCGGCAACCCGCCCAACGTTGCCGTTCCCACCCACTTCTACAAGGTCATCTACGCCGAGGAAGGGCCCGCGGCGGCGGGTAAGGTCGCCCTCGGCGCGTTTGTCCTGCCCAATGCCCGGATCCCCAACGACAAGCGTCTGGCCGACTTTGAGGTGCCCCTCGAGGCTGTGGAGCGCGCCAGTGGCCTGGAGTTTGCCGCCAAGCTGGAGGCCGGTCGTCGCAAGCGTCTGTGCCAGGAGACTAAGTGTGATATCGTTGTGCGCGAGTTCAACAACGCCTCCAAGCGGTCCTAAGTGTGGGCGGTGTAGTCAGGTCTAATCACCTGGAAGGATTGAAAGAAGGTAAAAGGGTGCCGGGTTTCATGTACTCTAGATGTATTTGGGTATCATATCAGCATTATTCCCTCGTCCGCGCGGCTTTTCGAATGTCGGACATGTATATGATTTTGGTTTGTCAAAAACAGCCCCCATTATCCAAGCTGTAATGCCCGGTGCTCTGCCCCAAATCTATAATGTACACCTGGACAAACCCGGCTTCTCGCTCCCATGCAACGAGCTTTAGCGAGCTTCAGCATTGGAACGCGACCCCCTCTTTCGTCGCCACATTCCCGCCCCGCCCAGCAAAGCCCGTCCCTTCAGAACTGATCTCGACCAACCCGGGCGAGATCACCTCTTTATCCTTCTTCTTCTTCTTGCTCGCGCTCGCAGACACTTTCGTCTCGGGAGTGATGTCCGTCTCGCAGACATAGCAAAGGATCCGGCCGTGTAGCGCCGCGGTCTGGTCCTGTTCCTCCTTGGTGGCGTGCGGATTTGGCGCATCGTGGGGGGTCATGAATTTGTTGACGCAGGGTTGACAGATAACATGTCCACAGGGCTTGGTCACTACCCAACGAAAATTTACAGTCAGTATACGTCCAAGCACAGGGCGAAGGGAGGGGTAGGGGAACATACGCATAGCTTTTAATCCGTTGGTAAACGTCTTCTTGCAACTGGGACACACCCTCGTAGTTTCACCCCCGGAGCCCTTCTCCTCGGTAAAATGCACATCCACCAACGCCTTGAGCGAGTACCCATGCTTATTCGTCTCCGTAGAAGCGGGACAGATGGGCGTCAACTTGACCGTCTTATTGGCAGCAATCTCATCCGGATCGGTCGAGGGCGTCAAACTCGGGACCCAGAACGAGGGGAGAGCGGATTTTGCGTCCTAATGCAGCAGAAAGACGTTAGCAAGCCTAAACCACCCTACCATCCGCATCCCCGAAACCAAGAAGAAAGGCAAGACACAAACCTTCTCCCTCCTCAACTCCTCCCTCAACCTCTCCTGCTCCTCCCTCGCAACCTTGGCGACAATCTTCTCATCCAACGCAAACACCTTCTTCCTCTTCCCCTCCCCATCAACAGCAGCCCCTACCTCCTCCTCGACCTTCCTCTTATTCCCACTACTGCCCCCCGTAGCCACCAAAGCAGTAGAAGAAGGCGTCCCCAACCCCCCGCCCACAGCCACCGCCTTCTGGACCTTCCCCGCCCCCACAGACGAAGCACCCGCGGCCTCCAACCCCATACTCACCCGCTCAAACTCCCGCAATTCCCGCCCCTTCACCTCCTCCAGAGCGCGCGCCTCCTCCTCCGCCAACCGCTTCCGCGCCTCCTCGCGCGACTTTTCCAACCGCTTGATCTCCTGCCGCTGCGCCAGCAGGTCGCTGATGGCGCACTCGCGGCAGAACAGGTCGCCCGCCGTGGCGCAGGCGACGACAGGGGCGCGCGCCGGGCGGAGGCACAGGCGGCAGGACCCGAACGGCAGGAAGGAGTCGCGGCCGATCACGCTGCGCTTGGTGCCCCAAGCGGAGCGGAGGAGGGAGCGCTCGTAGGCCGTGAAGTGCGGGAGGGAGGTGTTGCGTTTGGAGTGGGCCATTTTTTTCCTCTGTGGTTGGCGCTTAGAGATTCAGCAGGAGTGTTGGGAGGGTTGATGGCGGGGAAGATTGTGGACGGGGGTGATGGATGGGTTTTTGGAGGGTTGGGTTTGCATGCGGAGTTAAGGTTGCTGGAGTGTTCGCGTGCGCCAGGTAATTGGGGTTGTGGACTTGTGGTAGGGTGGAAATGCGCGCCAATTCCAAAAAAAAAGTAGGAGAGTTGACCACTGCTCTCGTGAGATAGAGTAGATCCGAATTGATTGATTGGGGTGGGTAGAGCTTCGAAGCTCATGAAGCTATCGCGGGGAGAGAAAGTGAAGCTGCGGCGGGCGAACGGGCGGGCGGCGGCAGCAGAAAAGCGCGCCCTCGGAAACTGCGGTGCGGTGATTATGTCATGCTGTCACATGCTTGGGGAAAGGGAAGGTATAGTCTGGATGTACACGGGGAATTAGAAGCGCCCGATGGAGAGATTATAAGAATCTTTTGTGCTGCTAGTTGCTCAAAAGATTATATGCCAGGATAAGGGGGCTAGAGAGTCTTGTTGTTAAGCAATATCTGGCGATTCAATTATGTAAATGAAGCCTCTCGCGAAGCTTCACCTCGCTTGTGAGTCTTCTAGAAACTATACCCAGGCAAGAATTGCTCATTCTTCCATTCTTCTACCTTGCTTCGTTCTGCATCTTCCTCCGCCTCGACGTCTCCATGACTTTATTCCAGCTGCTTTTCTCCGCATAGGCGTGTCAAAATACCCCGAAGAGCAATAAACGCATTCAATGGTCCAAAATCTGGTCCTTCATCTTCAAGACTTTCCTTATCCTGTCGTCGTTTCTCGACCACCTTACTCATTTCTCCTCCCCCTCCCTGACTCTCTCTTCACTTTTCATCTTCAACGCTCTTCTAAGTTTTCTACAGTTAATCAAATACCAATATCACCGTCTTTACCTCCCTCAGAACCCTCAAGATGACTACAATTCGGTCCTAAGCGATCCCCTCTCTCGCCCCCGACGAAATCACCCTCGAGGGCCCCAATACCGAGGAGAAGATCCATATATCAATGGTCGAGGTCGTCGACGAGAGCCCTTACGACATGAATGAAGCTAAAGCCGCCCGGGAGGGCGTCCAGCCGGACGTTTCGAGTGAACTTCTCTGCCGTGATATCTTGCGCGGATCGCAAGCGATCGTCCGAATACGCTGCCAAATCCCGCTCACCGGCACGGAATGGAAGTCAGTAAGCCAACAGGCTGCTCAAGCTACAGACACAGTATGGCCGCAAGCGACTGAATGCCTCGCGACGTATGAAAAGCTTGCCGAGGTCAAGTGCGAGCATGTTCAGGTTCTGATCGGATCCACTCAGAGTAAGCAAGGGCCCGGGGGGTCGGTTTCCCGGCGGCTATATCTTCTATATTGGACTTACTACTGTCACTGACGAGAACATATGTAAGACTTCTTCCACGAGCTTCTCCCCTCTCCTCTTCATCTCGTTTTTGTTCACGGCAGCTTTTAATCATATGACCTCTCTGGCTTCTTAGCTTCGTGAAAGGAGACTTCGAGACAACGGAGACAGAATGGGAATGAAATAATAAGAAGTTTCGGCGCTGGCATACTTCGGAGATATTTTATGAGAAGAAAATCCGCTATTGGGAAAAATATGACGGTACTCACGATGCTCATCGTTCGCCGCGGCCATGTTGAAACTTCCGCTCAGATATCCGCACGTGGCTGGGTATCACTTGTCCCCGTCCTCGAAGTCAGGAACGCTTATTCTTCTTAACCGAGTCTCGTCATAGTCTAATAATAAGCGGATCGATTCTCATTAGATTTTTTTCTAGAACAAGCCCCTTTTCATCAAAGCTAAAGACGGACTAAATGTGCTGGAGATGTTATCCGCTAAAAGACATAACTAGCCCATCAACCGTCAAATCTCATAGACTCAGTTGCCATGCCAAACATGATAAGTGTCTTTGATAGTCAAAATAACAAGTTACTTATAACTGAGGGTCAAGACTAAGACTTTTTTGGTATGCTATCTCAACAAAATGAATTGTGACAGAAGTACCTCTGCTTCCTAGTCATCTAAGACTACGTCGAAACAGAAAGGAAAGCAGGGATGATGAACCATGAAAACAATGTATAACTGCGGATGTCAAGTACACGAAGAAGAATTTCAAAAGAGATAAATGTTCCAGAAAGCAGAATAATTGATTCGATGTCTGGTTATTATCAAATCGAGTAAATAATTAACGTCCAAACCGACTAAAAGGAATAACCCCAACTCTTGCCGTTCTACAAGCCAGTATACCACAGATATTCCGACTTCCGATAGAGCCGAATCACACGGAGCAGCTGCGGGTGCTGGGGTAGAACCTGCGCATCACTCTCGGTGCGGTGGAAATGGACCACGTCCGTCGGGGGTAGCCAGGGACTGCACACCATGGGGCATTTTCGTCCCTGAGGACATGGCCGCAGTCCCGCCGCCCGCAGCGCCCAAATGGCGCGGTCGATCTCGTCGTCGGGGATGATCCAACCGGGGGGCGTGTAGCTGCAGGAGACGGACGGCACGGGGCCGAATTCCATGCCGAACTCATGGGCCGACGGCCAGCCAAACAGACGGTGGGGGATCTCCGCCTTCGCGAAGATCCGGTCCACGAAGTTGTAGCTTTCGCTCTGGAAGTTGTCGGTCACGGTCATCTTCGGGACCACTTGATTGTTTTCTGTTGGCGGATGGGTTTACCTTTAATATGTAATGGGTTGGTTTGAAGGTTGATTGGAGGCATCGGGATCCGGGATTGTATATTTTAATACTGAAGGTGATGGGACTCAGATGTTGCAATATTCCAGGAATTTGCCAGCTGGAATGAGGATCACCGGGCGATGTTCCGAGAATCAATGCTCGACATGAATTCAGGTAGAGGTTATAGTGGTTGGTTCCTTCTATACATCTGGTGCCATGTATTCTGATTCGAGTTGTTCATCACGGCGATCTCTCTGTCCTGGTCCACGGTGCTAGTGTTTGCTTGCATCGGAGATAGTATCCAAGAACGAACGAAGATTGTCAGCAGCGACTCACTGGAACGGCTATTCTCACAGCCTTCTTTGTATCGCGGCAAGTAAGATCGCATTCTCATGCCGCACTGCACTGAAAGTCTCCAATAGCGTCAGGGCCAAGTTTAACGTAGGGTGTTTTCTCCACTCTGTATTCCGAGTCCGAAAACCACGCGGGGTGGTGAAGGAAGGAAAGCGAATGTTCACGGACGCGTCGGCCCGCTTTCCCACCGGTCTCTGTTCCACCCCCTCAGGCTCCAGGTTCCACGCTCCTTCGGCCAACTTCCCAACATGCCTGATCCCTCCATAACCCCAGTCAAGTGACAAAAAGCATATGCTAAGAGATCCAAGTCGGGATGTCGAACCTGCCGATTAGTTCCTTAGCTTAATCCTAATCCCTCCCCTCTTTGACCTCGTTCAATCGACTCACCCTGGATCCCCCGCCTCTCAAGATACCGTCGTGTCAAATGCGACGAATCTCCCGTGGCACAGGGAGACACTGTGACGGTTACGATCTGCCCCAAGTCTCTCATAAGCCCTTCTTCGCTACAAAGACTGGTATTCCTCAGCTCACAGCGCCTGGCATTCTGGCTGCTTTAACCTCAGAGGAGCGACGCGGCTTCAGCTTCTTCCAGCATTGCACCGTCCCCACTCTGGCCGGATTTCATGACTCGGTTCTCTGGGAGATATTGAGCTTGCAGATCGGTCATGCTGATTCGGCTGTCTGCCACGCTTCCATTGCGCTCAGCGCTGTGCACTGCGGCGTCCAATCGCGCCAGAGAGAAAGCTTAATACCCAGGGCCAAAACCGAGAGCCGGCGCTGGCAACAGTTCGCTTTTGAGCAGATGGGTCGGACGTTCCAGCAACTTCGGCGGCGACACGCATCCCAGGATCCACAGTACACCGTCACAGTACTTTTATGCTGCCTTCTTTTCGTGGCAGCAGAATTTACCCTAGGGCACTACGACAACGCCTTCCGACACCTGTGGAGTGGCCTCAGAATTCTGCGAGACCAACAAATTAAAGTAGCGAGTGGTGTTGAGACACCCCTAGAGCCCTCCCTGACTCAGACCTTCGCACATCTTGAGAATTAGGCTGGCTGCTTTGGATCTGAAGGACCAATCCTGGTCATAGACGATGATGATGATGCCACACTCTACTCTGACATGTATCCGCACAACAACGTCAAGAATGGCCGCTGGACTGTTACAGAAGTCCGTCAGATCATGGAACCGCTCGCCGGCGCTGTTCTTCGGTTCTGTCGACGGCAGGCTATCACGGGCTATGACGAGTCTGAGTCAGCAGTCAGTGAGCAAACTTGCATTATCCATCGATTAAGCTTATTCCTGATGTTCGTGACCAATCTCAACGATCAACCGGGCCGGGTGCTCACCGCCAAAGAAAACCGAGGCTTGAAGCTTCTCCAACTTGAAGCGCACGCGCTTAGGAACGCGATTCTCAGCCTTCCGGTATCGACTCGAACGCCGGAGTTCCATGAGTTCACAGATGACTTCGAGATAATGCTGGCTCTCGCCGCAGAAATTCAGCAGTGCGAGAAGGATTCCTCAGATCTCCCACAAATTAGCCTGGACATCGGCGTTATCCCATCGCTATATGCTATCGCGAAGCGCACCGTTGATCCCGAGCAGCGGTGGCGAGCGATCCGATTGCTGCAGTCTTACCCTCACCAAGAAGGTCCGTGGAATGCGAGTCTGCTGTCTCGGACTCTCATTGAATCACTTCCCGCAGAATTGTCATTTGCTGCCAAGGGTGCAGAGGACGCGACGAGAACAGTGGTCGCCGAGGGTGTACGCGACCTCATTCGATAAGATCAAGCCAAGTATAGAGGCTATTCGTCCGTAGCCTTCTACTTGACTAGCTATATGAGTTCGCTCTGAGAATTTGAGATACATCGGGGGAACTTCGAGTAAATCCTGCAGCTGCCTGGCGTTCGTACCGAATGTGGCAATGGAAGCAGCTCTCTAGGCTTCTCACAGTCGGCATGATTTTGTGGAGGTTGGACACACCAGCGATGATCTTTTCCCCTAAAAATGCTGCATACTGGCCAATACACAGCACAATCTTAGCTTTGTGTGGTCAATGATCTGAGACGGGTCGCATTGCTTCCACTCGCATTGACATTACACTAATTGGGCTTTTATCCCAATGCCTATTACACCGTTACTGCCCATGCATTGAACTGCAACCGGCTTTCTGCAGAAGATCATTTCTGCCAGAAAAGCAACGAGTCGCGACGGAGGTTGGGAATGAGGAAGAGGAAGAGGGTCAACCGGGGTAGATCGATGTTGTACCTCATGAGCCAAAGCTTGCCATGGAGTAGGAAGCAAATTTTCCCACTGCTAGACTCGGAGTCACATACGATTATGCATGAAGTGAATCCATAGCACAACATCCCGCATAGCGAACGTTACGAGCAGATATCCGTTCCTGCCTCAACCTCACCAACCTGTCGCCTCACTTGTTCAAATCATCGTAGCGAACGTGATTCCATCCTCCACACCCCTGCTGCATCCTTCTTCGGGCGACGGCGATCTTGCGTCACATGAACACCTCTGCTTGCATGAATGCATGAAATCGTGGTTTGGAAAGGGATGGGGTGAGAGGATAGGCTGAGGAGATGTTCTCATCCACAGAGATTGTCTGCCTATAAAGGTCTCGCAGACACCCCCTTCGCTAGGCACTCGTCACACCCATCACCTCCACCACTCCCTACTCAACTTCAATGATGCATTATTTGCTGATCCTACCACTTATCACAGTCCTGACAGCCACAAACGCAGCGACAGCTACCAGCTATGACTATATCATTGTCGGTGGCGGCACGGCGGGCCTAACGGTCGCCAACCGCTTGTCGGAAGATCTAGCCGTCTACGTCCTCATTATCGACTCGAGATAAATCGAGCTCAACAACCCCAATGTCACGGATATATCGCGTCTACACTATACCTACGACAGCCCGCTAAACTGGGCATACCAGACTACCGAACAGAAATTCGGCAACCGCCGCCAGGTGATGTGTGCCGGAAGGGCGCTCGGAGACACAAGTCCGATGAATGGTTGGCTACCTGCTCGGCTTTTTCATCCTCAAGAAACAGCGAGTGTGATTAACGCAACAATTTTTCTTGATCAGGTGCCGCTTACGCACACCGCTCAGATCGACGCCCTTCAGGCCCTCGGGAACAATAACTAGACCTGGGATAGTCTTTCCCCCTACTACCTCAAGAGCGAGAAAGTCCAACTCCCGAATAGCACGCAGAGTGCCGCCGGTGCGTCAATTGTCCCAGAATTTCACGGGCAGAGCGGGCCCGTGCAGCTCGGTTTCATGGACATTATGCCTCAGGATGATCAAAGGGGTGATCTCACGGCGGCTCTCAACCGTACACTTGCTTCCCTTGGGGTAAGTTGGAACCGAGACCTGAACACTGGGTCAATGAGGGGATTTGCGATGCATCCGTATACTGTAGATGCCCAAGGTGTGCGCAGTGATGCAGCCAGGGCCTATTACAAAGATGTGAGGGCAAGGAGAATTAATCTGCATGGAGTCGGAGGCGGCCCTCGGACCACGACTCGGGTGCTGTTTCCCTCTATCTATGTGACTATCAATTGGGCAGGGGCAGCAACGAATGGCATCACAAATCTGAATCAACCGAATCAATACAGACACCAGTCCATCGTATCCCCTAACTTCGATCATGAATTCATCTTGTATATCCATTAGTCCGACTACAACACCATCTAGCCTCATGTCTCCCAAGATCTCTACCTGTAGACAGTAATCCGCCTTTCCCTCCGCCCTAAACTCTTTCATGACACAACTATCCTCGAGCGCAGCCGCATGCGGGTTGGCGGTGGCCGGCGAAGGGGATCTCGCAGTTTTTGGGGTGAACGTGTCGATCGCCAGGATTGCGACTTGGCTGGCCTGGTATGATTCGAGATCATGATTACCCATGTTCTAAATAAGGATATGTTGGTTAATTTAGACTGGGTTAACTCAGTCTAGGTAATCGGAAGCAACACTCCGATGTTCTGCACGGTTAGGCGCGGCCTCGGGGGGCAGAACACCGAGCCGATGGCGGCGATCCAGTCCGCTCGCTGTCCATTTTCCGAACGGTGCTGACAAATTTAAGCCGACGACAGCCCTAACTAGTTAGGCCACTGTCGGAGACATACAGTACCTAAAATTGTTTGTATGTGGTATCGTAGTTTTGATACTGCGTTGCCTTGCTTTCTAGTGCTTTTCACGAGCCCAAGGAAGTACGTAGCCTCAATTGGGAGGATTAAGATACTACATATGCTGCAGCTTTATTTTTCATGCTGAAGTCAATCAGAGCATAGTATTCAGAGCATATTAAAATTATTGTTATCTCCTGATTTGCTGCTGCACCCGGGGTATGCAATTATATAAGGCGCAGATACTAGGGATGTAACTCTCTCTTACGCACAGGTAGTTAGTGCCAAGTGACACATTAGCGATTTCCACTATAGATCTGGAATCGATCATTAATGCTAGAGACCCGACGTAAAATACCTACCTTGTCCGACGGATTCGGCTATGATTCCTCAGTTTGTCAGCCGAGTGGAGGAGGGTCCCCCAGAGAGCTTATATAATCGAGGTGTAGTAGGGCCCGCCTTCTTCACGGACCTCAAGCACTTGCTGTTTCATAGGGCGCATCATTCGTGGAATAATCATTTGCAACAGTTCGTTATCTTGACAATTTGACCACTACTGCTTCTTAACGCCACAAGACCTGAGAGTCGGCACAAACATCCCAGAATTTGACTCTTCCGACTGGTTCTGGCCAGCTTGAGTCCTTTAGCGAGCAGTCCATTACCCCAGGGTGCATTTATTCTTGATTCTAACCATCTGATAAGTAGTGTCACCTCTGGCAAGTTGAATGCGCGCAATAGAACATGCGTCGACCACTGCAAGCAGGCGCCTTGACTGGCGTCGAGTTCTTTTGTCGATCAACCACTTCTCAATATCGATCTACAGGACCAGCGAGATACTTAAGCTAGAAGTGGTATTTGAACTTGAGCATGATATGTTACTGCATGATGTTCAGATCACCTTCGATGGTCCGGACGCCCTGGCTACCCCAACTCAAAGAATCCTTTCAACATCAAATCGACTGACCCTCCTCTCTTCAATAACTTGTGCCAGAGCAGGCATTGAGGCACCTGTATCCAGTCGAAGGACACCGCATATAATCGTCGACAAGAAGTTCTTGCACCTCGCGGAGACCACGTGCTGATCGAACTTCCCACCAACAAAGATAAAGTGACCCTGACAACAGAAGTGAATATCCGCCCCCTTCCATGTTCGTGATCCCCGCGAAACTCTTGACATCGGCCTGCGGGCATGAAAACCTGCATGTCCCGACTGCTGTGAGTCAATTCACTACATGAAAACCTGTCCGCAACCCTGAAGCCTCGAAGGCAAGGCAGCTCCTCACCGCCCGCCACGCCATGTTGATAGTCCCGCACTCAGATAGCCTGCTGCCTCACGTAGCCTAGATTCATCACTTATCCACATCCCCTCACAATCCTTGATCCTCCGTTCCATTCCGTCACTCAAGTTGGTGTTTGGGAACAGAACAGATACACGCTAGTCAACCTAGGCAACGATATCCCCTACACTCTTCAAACCCACTAGGCTCATCTCACAACTATCAAAAGCTGTTGTACAATCTCTTCTTCCCTCGATCTCAGCTCTACTATCAGTAGAATCTTCCTACTTCCTGCCAAGTCTTTGGAGAGCAACCCCCAATCTCTCCAATCCAATCTATCTTACAAGTTGGAAAAACCTGCGAACAGACTACACACTCAGAACCCAACTCACCGCACTTCATCTACCAAGCCCCAACCATGTCTTCACACCCATCGTCCAGCGATAACATCACGCGTGATGCTCCTCACAACACTCAATGTGCAAACCACGAAACCTCCGCCGAACAGACCAAGAAAGAACAGGAATCCACCATCCCACACAATCCTGAAGAACAAAACACCGTCCCTAAGGACACCGTGGACGGACATGAGACCCCTAAACTGCCCGAGAACCACGATACCATCGCGGACGAAACGACCCACCCCAACCCTCCCAAGCCAAACATGACACAACTCAACTCGACTGAGACAATCCATCCTGCGTCTACCAACCCCGACGCAACTCTCCCCGAGGAGATCGAGAACAGCATCAACGCAGCCCGACGTACAATGGAGACATTCGACCAACGCCTCACCAACCTGGAAGCCGGAGTTGAGCATCTGCAACAGCAGCTCCAGGACCAAGCCGCGCGGACCCGGCAGCTGGAGGCCGACGTTTATCGCCTGATGCGGACCGCAGACAGTCATCAGATGAGCATTCTGCAGATCTTCCAGCGTCTTGAAGAGTGGTATTGGTTCAATTAGCTCAAGCTCACGTTGGCACCCGAATCGAAAGCAGGGACTATCGAACTCCCTAGATTGTGTTGAATGGAGAAAGGTGGACACGGATTGCTGGGCTTAGTTGTTTATTTCTTGTACTCTTCTTGCCTACTGTTCAGCTCGGTTGGATGATACTCGTCCGAGGATCAGGATATGTTTTGTTGAATACGAAGGACTACCAGGAGCTACGAGGATACTGTCGGCGGCCATGTTGATAGCTCCGCTCAGATAGCCTCATGTAGTCTGAATCCAGCGATCATACACGTCCTTGGCGGATACTACGTCTTGTACATGGAAAACAGACAAAAAGGACTAGATAGGCTGCTTAGCAATTGCCCTTCGGGTTATGCATTGTCGACGTTCTTCAGTAGTCTGGCTATGTGACTCGGCAATCTACCAGGCTGTCTCACATGTTGAAGAACTTAATTGGCTATCATTAACCACCAAGATGTCATGATATGGTTTCATGTAGCCCGTCCTTGAGCGTCATAATTTTATCAACATCTACATATGTACAATCCCAGTTGTAAGGACCCTCGAAGGCAAACTCGATGTTTCATAATATACAAATCGAAAAATAATCGGCCATATCCCCGTCTTAACACTCGTTGGAGGATTCCCCGAATGACACATTTACTTCACGCTTTCTGAGAAGCCTCCTCACCAGCAACAGCAGCAACAGCACCCTCAGCGCCCATCGGTCTCTTCAACCCCGGGTCCCCCTTCTCCATCGCCACCACAAGCGCCCTGCGCTCCCCGATCCGCCCCAAATAGCTGACAATATGCGGATACGCCTCCAGACTATACGGCATGAAGATCCGGAACGTCGTGAGCGGAAACAGCAGCATGCAGTCCGCCGCCGTGAACTTCTCGCCCGCGATGAACGGGTACTTGGCGAGCTGGGCCTCCATCGCCGCCAGACTGCGGTCCAGCCGGTCCTGCATGACCTGGGTGGCCGGGTTGTTTCCGGGCAGAGCGGACATCCGCGCGAACATGAGGTCGTTGAGGGGGGGCTGGATCCCGCCGTTGGTGTGGTGGAGCCAGAAGACGTAGTCCGGGTAGTTGGGGTGGGTGGGCGAAAGAGTCAATTTGCCTTGGGGGTCGTATTTGGCAAGCAGGTACTCGAAGATGGCGTTGGTCTCGCCGAGGGTGACGGTGCTGCCGTCCTGGATGACGGGGGCGGTGCCGATGGGGTGCAGGGCTCGGTAGGCGGCCGGGGCGAAGGAAGTCACGGGATCCCGATCGTAGCATTTGAGCTGGTAGGGGAGACTCAGTTCTTCGCAGAGCCAAATCACCCGGTCGGACTGGGAGATGCGGAGGTGGTGGATGATGAGTTCAAGAGGTTCGGACATTTCGAAGACTCAAAGAATGGAGTGGATTGCGAGCAAGGGTGTATAGATAAAGATGTTGCATGAGGCGGCTAATAAGTTGGTCTTTGATCCTAAGCTTTAGAGTCCCCGGGGCACATGTACAATACGGAGACTTGCGCCGGATTCGGCAATCGAGTCTTCCGAGATTCTAGAAACGCGGAACCCGGGAATCCTGAGTAAAATACGTGCGGGAAACCCGTGGGCTGATTTCCGGGATCCGTTTGTGGATCCGAGAAGCTTTGAAACATGGGCGTTGGGGGTCTGGTTCGGGCGTTTACTTCCGGCTACCAGCCACATGCTTCCTACATGATATCATAGAATGCCCCATTGAGCTGCCGCATTTCCCGGTCCCAGTAAGCCTGCTTATGAATCAGCATAGATCCAGATCGACCTGTGTTCGGATTGCATAAAGGCTCAAATCTAGCCCAAGGAAGTAAAAAGTGAAGAAAGTCGTTAAAGGACTTACCCAGTCAAACATTTCGAACGGAGAATCACCATGAACCAAGTCGTCGAAGACGGGCCAAGGAGACGAAAGCAGGCCACTCTGGGGCGTGGTCTCTTGAACTTGAGGGTTGGATATCTTAGGGTTACTGGGGTCAGTAGAAGGATGAGTTTCGTCTGAATTACTGTTCCAGGTCACAGCATAACCCATCCGACCAAGCATTGTGGCCAGAATCTCAGCTGCCTTGGTTATTTCTATGGGTGGTTTTGGGGTCTGTTTGAGGTTCAAGTATGTCCGGTGGAGGGTATGGATCAGCTCTGTAGATGCGTCGCTGGTCAAGGAAGGCTGAGATGTGACCCTCGTCCTGTTGATTACTTCTAGACATATCACCATGGCCGCAGTGAGGCAATCAGACACCGAGCGGGAGGCACCAAACCACACACGCTTTCTATTGCGCGGACCGTGCAGGGCCTCTTGAAACAGGAGACACTGCTGCTCGAGAACGCAACGGGCTGCATCCACGCATGCCCATCTAAAAGCGTCAAAGTCGGGATTTGACTCAGATGAAATAAGATATTGACGATGCAAGATGCAGCGCGAGCGTTGGTATACTATCTCCAGGGTGCGTTGCATGATCACTTTGTCATATTCCATCGTTGGAGTGATTGGAGAACGCCTACGCAGAGAACACGGGAGGCCGTTTCTCAGAGCGTCCAGTTGCTGACCCAGGCGAGCAGTGCTGTCGGGAGAGATCGGGCCTTTTGCGGCAAGGTCTGCGATCTCATTGGCTACTGAGTAAAGATCGTCAAGAGCCAGCATATATACAACGTGGCTAAGTGTTTCGGTTGTGGATCGGGATGAGGGCAGCACTGACATAGTGGAGTTGAAATCGTCGTCGAGTAAGTTGCGTGGGCGAGCTGAGTTTGTGAGGCCTTGGTAGATGACTCTTGGAAGTCCTGTTTGCGAGGCAACGACGTTGTCAATGACTGATAGCAACAGCCAAGCCCTGCATCGCATCTCTGCTTCGAAGGCAAGTAGAGGGGGATGGCAGAGATGGGCGCTCTGATGATATCCCATCATGGTCGCTAATCGCGAAACAATCCCGAGAAGAATCGATACGCCGGTTTTCGATTCATTGCTTTGCAGGTACTCTATTCCCAAGTATATCAGCGTTGCTTCAACCTTGAACCTGCCAGGGACAGTGAGATCTGATTTCGACAGTGCGACAGCTGACTTTTCTCGGAGAGCATAGAAAGACTGCGGTACTTCGGAGTAGGCCATGATGGGATCCAGAAAATGCTCGATCCACACTCCGCAGGCTAACACCCCATAGAGTAGGGCCAGCCAGGCGGGACTGACTGTCGCAGGTGACTGCCAAAATTGGCGACACTAGAGCTTTCAGACACGTCTCGCGAAATCCATGAACGGGATTGAAAGGCATACCTGAGTCTGGAAAGTCGGAACATGAATGATCACTGCAGTGAAAAGGTCAGTCGGAGTCTTGCAGACACATATAGGAACGTACTCAAGGATGGCTCTGAGGATTCGAGGCATGATGCCACGAGTCTATCCGCCACTGTGCGGGAGGGCAACGAGACTATCAATTCGTCGATGCTCACATTCTGCGAGAGACCCGACAACAAGTGCACGGAATTGCCGCTTGATTTGATTTGAGCATGGCTGGGATTGATCTCCAGTTTCCTTGTCTGTGTTCGATATCAGCTCGAAAGTGGGGAATGAGGACCCAGGTAACCACACACAGCGTCATCCATGAGAGCCCGCCAGTGGCTTGGATGGACAAATCGAGTCCCACTCGATTCGGACGGAAGAAGTCGGGCCCCAGGAGTGGAGCGCTTATCCTTGCCTATCTCAGGATTTGACCATGTGCACTCACCGTGTGGTGCACAATGCTCTCGAGTGACATGGGCAGCACGCGTGTGCGCTTGAACGTAGTGACAGGAGGTGCCATGATTTCGATTTCGGCAGTTCGAACAAGGACGAGCGCGATCACATCGAAGTCTGTAATCAACTGAGTTAGTGCCAGGTAGCGCTGCGGGTGCGTATGAGTTGCATGCATCCTACTTTCTCTCACGACATGAGGTACAGGACAGAAGCACTCGAGGCTTCTGGTCCCGCCGCTTCCGATCCGGCAGCGGCGAAGAGGAAACTCGATTAGTCACAGTCAGGGGCCGAGACTTCATCAGGATGCAAGCTTCAGTGGAGAGTCGATGCCCGGGGCTACTTGGTTGTGATGAAAAGGAGTGTGCCTAAAGAGAGGGGAAGTCAGAACTTCTTCAATGGAAGGCGGACGATTCGTAGATCGACATCACGGGTTTCTCGGGTTTCACGGATTTCTCGGATTACTGGTAAAGTAATCAAATTTGCCGCAGTCCCAAGTTTCGGTAACTTACCAATACAGCTGCAGTGGGTCGCCGGAGACCCCACATGTCAATCACCCTTTAGGCGAATAACCAACTCTCTACCTACCTTCCTCTCTTTGCTTTAATATACTCAAAGTACCAGGTGGCACTGGTTGGAACAACCCACTATCCCCACTTCTCTGATTCCCCTCATCTCTGGCTGTGAGAACGGCCCACTTGTGCCGGGTAGTTCGGTTGTTATCGACATGAGAAGTTCCACAGCCTATATAAGGCGAAAGTAGGCGTCATAGCACACTTCCTACCCCCAGAAACATACTGTTCACACACTGACTCGGCCTCTTTGGAACGATGACAGACTCCCAGCTCTCGAAGCCACGATTCCGCGTGGTGATTGTCGGCGGGTCCATCGCAGGCCTGACCCTCGCCCACTGCCTGCTTCGACAACAGGTGGAATTCGTCGTCTTGGAGGCCCATGAGGAGATTGCACCGCAGGTCGGTGCTTCTATCGGAATCATTCCGAACGGTGCGCGCATCTTGGACCAGTTGGGAGTTTTCGACGACATCATAGAGGCCACAGAGCCCCTTCGCGATGCCTACTACTGGAAAGAAAATGGCACGCTTATCACCAAGAACAACGCCCCGAGAATTATCCATGACCGGTACTTACCCTGCTTGCATATAAATACCTCAAGACTTGCTGACCATGACTAAGACATGGCTACCCCATTGCGTTTGTGGATCGTCAAGTCGCACTCGAAGCTCTTTACAAGCATCTTGGACAATCGCAGGCTCATGTATTCACTGGGAAAAAAGTCGTCCAAGTCGAACATGTTGCCGAAGGAGTGAAGGTGCACTGCGCAGACCAGTCGGTCTTTGAGGGTGATCTCGTTGTCGGGGCCGACGGGGTAAGAAGCACAGTGCGACGGCAAATGTGGGACTACATGGAGTCAAATGGGCTGAAGAAGGAGGCACTGAAGGAAAGAGAAAGTGGGTTGCCTTCTTTCAGATTTCATACCAACACAGTGCTATTATACTGACTCTTCTCACTTCTTGCTCACAGCAATGACGTCCGAGTACAGCTGTGTGTTTGGCATCTCGACATCGACTCCAGGGTTAATCCTGGGGACCAGTCATCGAACTTTCGGAGAGGGGTGGTCGGCCCTGACTATCGTCGGAAAGGAGGGCCGAGTGTTCTGGTTTTTTTTCAAGAGGTTGGACCAGAAATACTCTGCCTCGCACATCCCACGCTTCGATCAAACCATGATTGACCAATATGTCGACCCCTACCTACAGAAGCCGATCACTGATAATGTACCTTTTGCCGAGGTATACAAGAGGGCAATAACCCGGACTTTGTTGCCATTGGAAGAGGCCTCCTATAGCCGCTGGGCCATCGACCGGTGGGTTTGTATCGGAGATGCAGCGCATAAGGTATGCTCTTGGACAGAGTGATGGAGAGAAAAGCCCTAACTGCGCATGACTGACATGCCCTAACAGATGACCCCGAATTTGGGTCAGGGTGGTAACAGCGCAATTGAAAGTGCAGCCGCGCTTGCGAACAGTCTTGCTAGCTTGCTCCAAGCCTCCCATGAGTCGAGCCCCGCTGTAGAGGAGCTGAATGAATGCTTGCAATCCTGGCAAGAAAAGCGGAAACCTCGCGTGCAAGCCATCTTCAAGTCAGCCTACAGCCTCACGCGATTGGAAGCACTGAGTACACTCAAGGACAAGGCCATAGCACATTACCTAATGCCATATCTCGAGCACTACTTGGTCGACAAATCATCTCGAACCTTTGTGGGGGCGACAAAGATCGATTACCTACCACCACCGGCCAAGTCTCTAGCAGGTACGATGCCGTTTACTGACTGTCGACCCGTGCCGGACTCCACAATTGGGGAACAGGCACTTTGGACGCTGCCACTGTTGGGCATCTTCGCCTTCAGTAAGACAGCAGTGGAATCAATGCTCTTGCCCCTTAGATCACATCTGGTTCCGATGTTGAATAACGGAACCTGGACTGCTGCGAGTGGCGAAGTTATGGATCTAAACATATCTCTTTATCATAACCGCTTCTTTGACAAGCTGATGCAGCCGCTGATTACTTGTTTCCTACCTTCAATTACCGGATCAGACCCGCTCTCACGCATCCAGATGTTATCGTTCATGACGGACCTGGGACCAGTCTATGGAATCTGGTTGCTGGAGAGTTACCGCAATGTGCACTCGTGGCACCAAGTAGTTCTGTGAGTTCTCCGCATACCAACAGACGTGAATCTTTTGACTCATTTGTTCGATGAAACAGACCCATGGTAGCAGGTAGCATATTTCAATTGGTGGGCATCAGGAAAGTTGCCCCTCTCTATCTCGCGTTGGAGTATTTCCACACGCCCCTGTCCACACTGCTCGCGGGCGAGAATAGAAAGATACCCTGTGGCTTCACCGGGTCTCTGGTCCTTTCCACCCTGGCAGGATACCACTCGATCACATATGCCAATTTCTTCGCCCCAACCCTCAAGTTGCGCCAGTGGTACAATGCTCTTTGGCAGGCTTTCCCGCTGACAACTCCCCTCCTTCAGGGCGCCATCCTGCTTGCGGCTCGCGTGCTCAACAGACCGTCCCCGAAGTCACGGGATGTCCAGCATAACCCACAGAGAAACGAACTGCAATACATCCGGTGGGCATACGGTACCTTTGCCCTAGTCTCCGGGCTCACCTTTGTTTACGGCCGGATGACGGCCCCACAGGATGTTTCCTTTAGTAGCATCTTCCTGCCTGGTTTGCGAGATGCCTCCGTCCCAGTGACGTCGTTCAGTGCTTGCATCGCGCGCTTCTTGAAGTATGACGAACTTATCTCAATGACTAGTGGGTTTGTGTGGCTCGCGCTGCGCTTTCGCGAGTTGAAGCAGGCTGGAGCTCAATTTTCCTGGTGGAGAGCCGGTGGGGCATTCGCAGGGTCACTTCTTACTCTTGGACCTGGGGCGACATTTGCACTGGGTTGGGGTTGGCGCGAGGAGCTTTTGTATCAGACGGCCGGAGAGTCGTAGAGTCAGTCATTGAAGGCAAGAGAGTTAGTCCGAGTCAGGGTCTATCGAACCGTACGCATATCTTGCATACCTTCCAACAGACTTACCTATTCTCAGTCTCCCATAGCTGCAAGAACATGTGATGCCGTAGCCAGTCATCATTGATACTAAGACACTGAACAGAGATAGCTTCACATAGCTTGGATTCATCCATCACTTAACCATACCCCTAACACAATATGAGCTTCTCCACCTCACCTGTCCTCAACCAAGCGCGTAGCATCGAGAATAGCATGGAATAACAATGCAGCGCTGACTGTTGTCTAGTGTTTTCATGCGAACACCTTCTACCAGAGTCGAAGATTGTGGTGGGAGTTCAACTATAATCCTCCGGGATCACCTCACATGTTGACGTCAGGCTGAAGACAAATTTCTCCTTCCTTTACGTCCATTGACATGCCCTAACAGAATGACCAACTGCTACCAACTTTTCCAATTCCCATTTGCCTGGTAGGCCTAAGGAATTCCTTGCTTTTCTTCAATGCCCTTTGGAGCCACAAATACCGTAGTTTCATTGCCCCAAGTAAGCCTGGATTGAGCATGGCTCTTCGGCGATATATCGGGCTGCCGGCGGGTGTGTCAAGGACGAGGATAGACGGTGGATTCTGACTATCTGAGGCTATCTGCAGAACTAGCTAAGAACAACACGGTGGGCGGTAAGCAGCAGCCTGAGGCCGCAGAGCGTCAACATGATGATGATGAAAGTCGGCTACCCGAGGCTTCATGAGTGAGACTCTGGACATGGCCATAGCCGTGGCGGTGAGAAGCTTGGATACTGAGGCCTCATGGCCGCTAACACGTTGACTGCTCTGAAAATAAACTACCTCCAGCGTCGGTCCACGAAATATCGGCGACATTCTGGAGGCTCTAGGTGTTCCGTGTTGTAGTTGAACTTGTTCCATCCTCTCTGGCATTCCTCCCTCCACCAAACGTTCTCTCCATTATGCCGGTTTTTTCTCGACCGGCGGAGTCGATTTTCTTCAAACTCTTCCTTTCCGATACTTGGCCCCATAAGTAGGCGGTCCAGTCTGCCTCAAGTAGTCGGGGAGGTCATCATGCACCCAGGAGTCGTAGTCAGCTTGGCAGCACGGCTTCGTTCTAGGGCCGCTCAGGTTGTCGAGGTCGTATGTCTCCGTGAGGGAATGCTTTGAGACTCGTGATGGATTTGATATCGCCGTTGCTATTCTGTCTCGGTTTTCTCAGAGTCTCCTGTAACGAAGCCAAGAAGGGACCGCCTTAGCAAAGCGATACCCATCAAGAAGCTGTGGGGAACAGCAAAAGATGGAGAGGGCAGAGGGAGGGAAAGATCAGCGTAAAACTCACTGATTCCTCGTCTAAATGCCACCATCGGCCGGGGTCAGTAAGCTTGTAGTCTCGCTGCCACTCAGGTGGCTCGAGATGCTCAGTTTAGTAGTTGTTAGTTAAGTCGCGGTCAACAAAGTCGCGCTGCCACTCTGGTGGCTCGGGTGTTCAGTCCAGTAGTTGTTAATTCAGACGTCGATCAACAAATTCGCATTTCCACTCCGGTGGCTCCAAGTGTTCAGTTCGGTAATTGAATTTATTCCATTCTTTTCAGTAATCTTTGCCCTACCAGACATCCTCGTCCTCATGCCAGTTCTCCTCAAACGGTGGAATAGAGCTTATGTCGCTCATTCGCTAAATTTCGAATACTAACATAGTCGATGGGGTACTGTTCCCTTGTTGAGGTTAGCATTGAGCTTCCGAGATCGATGATAGCCCTTACCCATTGTAAAAGGTATAACCTCCTGGGATACTCATCCCCTAAACCCTTTTGTTTGGTTCCGAGAGGGGTTCCGAGAGGATCCGATGAAAAAAGGACCGTGGTAGCAGTTGAGTTTCCGCGGAACCGGCGTGTGTATTCCAACGTTTCGTAGCACGGGAAAAATAAGACCTCGACAACCTAGGTACCAAAAGTCAATGAATCAAAGGGGTGGAAGCCGATGGTCTCTCCATACCACTGAGATGATGGCCCTCAAGGCTATACATTCTCTGCAAGGGTAAACGTGCGTTCAGGACATGAGGATGGTCAAGAATCGAGGAAGCCCGGAAGGGAAGATAAAGAGGGAGGGCAACACCATGACTTACTCGGCAAGGCAAGCGGAACGACTTCCTCGTACCTTCCACCTCAGTATACATTATGAATACGCAAAGACAATTCAAAACTGCCACAGAATTATACTAGACGTATTGAACGTATACAGCGGGCACACGAGCTGACAGGGTGACGAGGACCGTGGTGATGGTTGACCCCATGCTTGTGTGGAATCTTTCAAGCATGCAACGTGCTCTCTGATCAATTGATTTGACTCGCCGTACAATCCGAGTGCCAAGTTCAATGATAATAGAACGATATGACATAATGGAAGTTCGAAGAGGAGAGACTTCTCTTGGGGATGATTGAAAGAGAAAGTTTGAGATAGCGAGGTTGAGTCCTGGAAGAACGAATGTGAAGACACTGGATGGACTCAGAACTGGTGAACATATCTTTTGGATTCACCTTTGGTTGAAGCATTGACTACTTCACCATTGTTGGATTGTCAGTCTGTCTATTGCAGATACTGTACATTCACCAGCCATCTATCTCGGTGGCTCTATTAGACAGCTGCCCTCCTAATTCTCTCCTCTTTCTTGTTCACTCGGAACGTAGAGTACTCCTATCACAGAGACACGTCCAGTAAGCTGCGCCATTCAATGGGCGTTTCTACTGCTGGTGTCGTTGATGAGGTGCATCGCTATGGCATTGTTTGGTCTCAATTCCGCTAAGACCTCCAGCTCGAGATGCCTACTTCCAGCGAATTGTTCCACCCTCTATGACTCGGCCTCATTCCGTGCCCTCGCCATCTCGCGAAGGCAATAATCTACCATGACAGCTGAAATAACAGAGGATAGGTCCCTGTGCAGAGACCTGGGGATAGAGTAGAATATTAGCGGTACTCCGGGGTTACATAGCGCCGAGCCGAGTCGAGCCAGCTGGTATCACTAACTTAGGTTAATTAACTAACTAACTAGTTAGTAGTTAATTCTGCCCGGGACAACTGTTGCCTGAGACTTGTCCGCTGCTGCAACCCAAACAAACACCTGCATTTGTCTTTTTGTGCTGCATCTCCCTGTGTCTGCAACACCAACACCAACCCTGATTTCTTCCTCTGTGCCCCGCGGTGTCACCTACAATGGGAAAAAAGATGACTATAGATGACTACCCCAGCATTCTTCCCGGCGGTTCAACAGCAGACTGGGAGCTCCTTGACGGGCAGCTTCTGCGGATTCTGGTGGAGGAGAGAATTCTCGATAGGAAGCTGGTTAAGCGACGGGACCAAGAATGGTTTCGTGTTATCCTCCGAGACCAGCTGCCTCAGTTCCCGGACTTTGTCCAGCGTGCCGCTGCCCACAATGTTCACGCCAGCATTGCAGCCCTGGCCCGGTACGCCCTAAAGCTTAAGAGTGACCACAATCACAATGTCTGGCGCCGCGAGATCCGCACCCGAAAGCTGCAGCCGGATGTTACCGCGGAGCCGGCAGCGCGCAGTCCCAGCCAGATACCCTTCCCGGCCCCCAACGAGGGGCCCCCATGCGCCCAATACCACCACCACAGGCCGGCTAACGACCTCCGCGGTGGTATCTTGGTATCCATCGGGTGCCTCTGGGCGATATACATGGGCTTCTGCCGGGCCACAGCCCCAGAGGACTACGACAGCCCCCTGAAACCGTGCGAGCCGCGGTCCCCCGAGCTGGACGCCCCGGGCCCGGCGGCGCTGAGGCACCTTCTGAACCCGCTCCCGTGAGCCGGCCCGGGTCCCCGGCAGGACCGGGGACCACCACGCCCGCTTATGCTAGCTACATGGCGGTCTGTAGTTAGTATTATGCCGCATTCTGATACAAAAAAGCCAGCTAAAATCTCTCACCATGAATACTGTTCATCACGTGGTAATCGTATCTATCGCAAAGAGTCCCAGCCAGGATGGGGCCTGTACGCGCGGCCAGGGTATAGGCCACCCCAAGGCCCAAAGACAAGAGGGATCCTGGTTCCGAACCGAGAAATTTCACCCATCCGCCCGAGGGAGTCAAAACCATGCGTGGTACTTGTAACGTAGCAAACACAAGTCCGCAATGCCGTACCTCCCCGGTGGATAGTATCCCCGAGTATGAAAAGGTAGAGTCGCCGTGGAGGTTGTGTCCAGCAGAGCATAGACAAAGGCACAGTACATGCCACCGATGAAGATGCGTTTGCGCAGTAAGCAGCTGTAGAAACTAGGCGCAGGGATGCGAATCTTGGTAGAGGTGTATAGAAGAGAATGGTATCTATCGAGAAGCGAGGCTCATTCCGAGTTAGGGTCCGTAGGGTCGAGGCCGGCCAGTATCCCGCAAGTTCAATGGAGTTGCCCGCGGCAGAAGTCATGAAAATTGTTGAAGCTCGCCAACGATAGCCCCATTCTTGCTCTGACATGATCGAGAACAGTATGGATCACGGTCTTCATGGGACTGGGTGGGGTCAGTCTGGAGAAAGCTAAGGTGAAGAGTCTAGGAATGGATGGGCGAGATCCAGACTATACGCCATACTTGCCTTACAAGATATCTACCTCAAGTCATCCGACTATACCACAACGGGCTAAACATCTCTTGTCCATACGCATCCCTCAACAAGGACAAACCTTTCAACGCATTGTTATTCATTTTCCAGGGTATTACTCCCAAGGCAGTACTTTCCGGTTTCCGAACCCTCGGAGTTTGATCCAGAAAGAACGAGTCATCTCTATGGTCTTGTCCAAGGCTCCTTGAGGAAGCCTGGATGTCTCTCCAAGCTAGGTAGTCTGGGGCAGGAACCAGTCAAGTGGAGATTGGGGAAGGACGACTCACAGTTGTTCTCTGCAGCCTGGGTTAACGGAAATGAAAATGTACTAGACTCTCAGTCGGAACCCGTGGTGAACAGGGACTTCTAGAAAGGATGGAAGAGAGCCACGGAGGAACAGGGAATGAGCGGTAGACGAGCTCCATTACAATTACAAAGTAGGTGGATTGATCTAAGAATAAGTTTTGCATTGATTGTTCTAAAACAAAACTACTTAAGTCGGCGATCTACAAAGTCCCTCTGCCACTCTGGCGGCTCTAGGTGCTCCGTGCGATAATTAAATCTATTCCACTCGCGTTGACACTCCTCCCTCCACCAGAGGTCCTCACCCTCATGCCAGTTCTCTTCGAACTGTGGAATCGAACTTATCTCGCTGAGCTCATCCAGTTGCCTGATCTTTTCCATCCATTCGTCGGTAGATGATGGAGTGATCGACCTCTGGTGCTTCTTGGTTTGCGACACTTGTCGCCATAAGTATGCCGTCCACTCGGCTTCGCAATCGTCGTGTATCACGGTCGAGCTACCTTCTGATTCATAGTCTGTGTGCATGTCCTGGTCTTGTTCCTTGGCCTTCATCTTCTGCATGTGCTGAGCTTGTTCCGGTGCCTTCAATTTCTGCATGTCTGGGACGTTGACCTTCGTGTCATGAATCTCCGCCTTCGTGTCCCGAGCCTGTTCCAGTGCCTTCATCTTCTGCATGTTCTGGACGTTGTTCTTTGTGTCCTGAATGTCAACCTTCATATCCTGGACCGTGACCTTCCTATGCTCAATGTCCGCCTGCATGTTCTGAGCCTGTTCCGGCGCCTTCACCTTCTGTATGTTGGTCTTCAAGTCGGGAGCATCGGCCTCCATGTACTGGACGTTGACCTTCGTGTCATGAATCTCCGCCTTTATATCCTTGGTCTGTTTCGGTGCCCTTGTCTTCTGCATGTTGGTCTTCAAATCGGGAGCATCGATTTGCATGTCGTGGACGTTGGTCTTTGTGTGTTGATTATGCCGAGCCTGTTCCTGTGTCTTCATCTGCTGAATGTCGTCCTGCATATCCTGGACGTCTGTGTATATGTCGTGGACGACTTCCTGCAACTTATCAACAACTGTCTGCATGTCCTGGACGTCTGTCTTTGTGTCCTGAATATCCTGAGCATGTTCCTGTGCCTTCATCTCTTGAATGTCGGCCTGCATGTCCTGGGCGTCTGTGTTTATGTCGTAGACGACTTCCTGCAACTCATCGACAACTGTCTGCATGCCCTGGACGTTCGTCTTCATGCTCTGGATACCTTCCTGCATAACCTGAGCCTGTTCATGTGCCTTCGTCTTCTGAATGTCTGCCTGTGCGTTCATCTTCTGCATGTCGGCCTGCATGTCCTGAATGTTGGTCTGTATGTCGAAGACGACTTCCTGCAACGCATAGACGACTGTCTGCATGTCCTGAGCCTGTTCCTGTGCCTTCATCATCTGAATGTCCGCCTGTGCCTGCATCTTCTGCATGTCGGCCTGCATGTCTTGAACCTGTTCCTGTGCCTTCATCCTCTGAATGTCCGCCTGTGCCTTCATCTTCTGCACCTCTGCCTGTGTTTCCTGAAGGCTGGCCTGCATACCCTGTACATATTCCTTGAGCTTCTGAGCGTCGGTCTGCAGGTTTTGAGTACGTGCCTCGGTCATTTGAATGTCGATCTGCATGTCCTGGACGTTGATCTGAATGTCCTGGACGTTGGTCTGCATGTCCTGGACGTTGCTCTGCATACCTTGAACATGTTCCTTGAGCTCCTGAGCGTCGGTCTGCAGGCTCTCGGCGTGTTCCTTGACCATCTGAGTGTCGGTCTGCATGCCCTGAGCGCTCGCCTCGATCATCTGGACATGTGCCTGCGTGTCCTGGACAATGGCCTGCATCTCCTGCATCATGTCTTCCAGGCTGCTGCGAACGATGTCCTTCAATTCATCGCGCAAGATATCTCGAATGTCTTGCCGAACAGTTGTCTTCATCACATCGTGAATCAAATCTTTGAGTTTGTGGACCTCCGACTCGATGATGTCGGTAGGCACCTTCAGCTTCCAGCTGTCGAGGGCTGGCTTTCCAGTTCTGAGTCCTAGGGACCCGATGGGGTTGACCACGAACATGGTGTCGCGATCTAGGATCTGCGATCCGAGGAGGGGGTGTTCGGTCGAGGTCAAGATAGGGTGTGAGGTGGAGCGTGAGGGAGAGGTTAAAACAAGGTTCAAAGATTGTTGGAAGTCAAGAAAGGGATTTCTGATAGTGCTCATAGAACACAAACTGATTTCTGACAATGGTCTGAGAGAGTCGTAATTCTGAAAGTGCTTGTAAAGCGCAGAATGGGGTTGGTAAATGGGGGTAGAGAGGATGGTTGGGGAAAAGAAGTCGACGATGGGAATCGACCGGGGGGGGAGGGAGGGATATCGTCGTCGACCTGTTCCATTGTTGCGTTAATACTGAAGGAAGGAGCACAGCAAGTCGGTAGATAATTAGGGCAAGTACGGTTAGGGGAGGACGAGGAGGAAGAAGATGGAGGAAGGAGAAGGAGGAAGGCGAAGCAGAATACAACAGCAGAGAGAAGGGGCCGGAAAAACGACGGTACAGTACGCGGTACACCATACTGCAATACCAAGTGGCCGTTCATTAAGAATATCAAGGAGGATGGGTGTTCAAGAAGAACTAGTTGTCGAAGAGGACGAGTTTTCAAGGACGAGCGAAGATGGAGAAAGAATTAGGGCTGATATTTCCTGTAGAGTGGACTAGCGAGTGCCGGAATGACAAGTACAGGGCTATCCCGCGGAGAACAATCGAGCTTATTGACTTGAGGTCTATGGAGAATGAGCTACTATTGAACAACGCAGAGCAGCATAGGTATAGGCAGGTCATGGTGGGTAAGCTGTAATAGTCCGATATCGATGGGATGGTAGATGAACAGGTGTACCCGCCCCTTGTGGCCAATTTATCTTTCTCGATGACATTTTTATAATGTCTTCGCAAGGCAAATATATCAGACAGCCTGGTCAGAATCTTGAGCCAATGGATTGCAAGAGCAAGTCTCATCTACCATTCTCGATGACTCTGTTCTAATGCCTTCGTAAAGTAAATATGTCAGACAGCCTGATCGAAACTTTGTGAGTCAATACGAAAGCAAGTGGACACTCAACAGTTCCATCCCAGCCGTGGCGCGTAAGAATTTCCGAGAGAGTTCACCTGAAGCTCCCAAATTCGCTGCCTGTATCGAACACCTTTGGCAGTTCTGGATCATCTATTCAATGCACAATTCACCACAGAAATCATAATTGGATTGCATATACACCAGCAAGGGAACCTATCTACAGTACTTTCAAATAAAATTTGAGTGTCAAGCATATGATAGAGACTCATCTCTCAAGCCAGACCCCCATCCCAGCCCGTCACACTGCACCAAGACACAAATGAACAAACCGCGACAACCCTACACCGCAACAACAGACCACCCACCATTTCCTAGAACAACATACGCAACAGCCTACTTTCTCAGTACCTCAAACACTTTTGGTAATGTCTCCCGCCCTCACTACCGTGCATACAGCATGACAGCAATCCTCTCCAGCTTGCATTTCCCTGGCTCAAGCGCCACAACCAACACCCAGTCCTAACCAAGGCACGCAGACTTGCGCTACCACTGTTCCTGACTTTGTTCTAGGTATACAACTTCGCTCTAGGTATAGACATTGCTTCTAGATATATGCATTACCTAGCTCCCACGAATACCCAATGCCCTCCGCTCAACCCGCCCAACACACGCAGCACATCGCCCACCCCACCCTTCGACCAACATCCCCAGCTGACGCCCAGATTTCAGGCACTACACCTCCCTTGCTCAGTCACGGAACATGTCTCCTTCATCCAGAGGCTCTGCATTCTGTGCACAATCATTAACCCGTGATTGACGCCCTTTGCTTCGTACGCTCACAGCCACTGCTAGCCGGTATTACCACCCGAACTACCTGCATATATCGTAGATATATACTATACAACAAACAATAAGCGGATTCCGTCTCAATGAACTTTTGTCTTTCATCATCTGCATCTTTTGTGGTAACGAGCTACTTTCCTATCGCTCCTCTGTTTTCTCAATTTGTTTCATTGCTATAGAGGTTGGTGCTGACGTCTACTAACTACATGCTACGCAGTCTTGTTCTGCCGCAATGTTCCGCTCTCCGGCCCGGCGCGTGGCCGATTGGAATAGACGCGGCCTTTCGGCATCGATCAATCCATTTCCATTAGATCGCAGAGTTCTTTCGTCGTACGTGACAATCGCGGCTATCGACATCAGATGAAAAATATCTATTGTAAGATTCCTTGTATTTTGTATTATCCAAGATCATGCCACCATGTGCAAGGTATGAATGCTAAGTACGGTATATCAACTCAAGTTTCAACATAGTCGATCAAACTGTCCACCCAACCAACTCAAATGCATGCATACTCAGGGCTTCGAATCAAGACCCATAAAAGAATCATGGTATCAGTATCATAAACGGCGCGGGGAGGGAGCCCCACGCATGCTCTATCAGTTTGAGTTGAGGAGGCCGTCGGCATCTCCAAACACACACGAGGAAGTCAAAGAGAAAGAAGATGAATAGGGGTATAAAGTCGTAAAAAAACAAGAAAAGAAAAAGAGAGAGCTTAGACAAGGGTGGGGCTTTTTATGCGTGGACGGCTTGCTCGGGTGAGCTAGGAGGTAGTTTTGGAGGTGGTGGTTGCTCGTCAATGGCAGTGCTGCTACCGGCTTTGGGGGACATAGGCTCGTCGATGATGCTCAGAGGCGCGTCTTGAGTAGCGGTGGGAAAGGAGACTTCAGACATCTTGACACTCGAATCGGCAACATCATCGTTCTCGCCCTTCTTTTCCTCAGGGATAAGAGTCTCAGAGGCCTCCTTGAACTCCTCCGTCTCATCATAGAAATGAACACTTTCGCGCGCTCCAGGGCTGGTACTCCGCAAAGAGTGCGGGTAGCGTGGATGTAAATTGGTTTCAGAGGTGATGGACTCGCCACCGCTGCCAATAGCTGGGTCTGATGCTCGCGGCTCGTCTGACGGTGTGGGTTTCCGCAACTTCAAGCGCTCCTCCGGCGGCATATTCTGCCATTCGCTCCCGAAGGTGACGATCGAGGCCTTCTTGCCGTGTACCGTAAAGCTGGCGGACTTTCGCGACAGACCTTCACCATCATGCGTACCTTGCGCATCCTCGAGCGCGGCCAGGCTGGATGCTGAGTCGCGTGCTTTCTTGCTTCGTGGGTGGTTTCCGTGTACGCTGGGCGCATCGCGAAGGGTGCGGTGTAGACTGCGTCGGATTCGACTTGTGCGATCGAACGAGGGCCTAGGTTGCGTGTCCTCGTGCTTCGATTCAGTTTCGGTATCCTTAGAGGTAAGGGACGGCCTTCGCGAGGCTTCTAGGAGACCAGTTTCCCGTAGGATGCGCTCTTCGCCTTCATCGAAACTATTGGGCACGGTAAGCTTAGATGCGTGGGACCCCAGGCTCACAACATCCATTCTGCTGGCAGCACTAAGAACAGAAGCCTCCCGAGTGAGTCGGCTTGCACGATCAGGGGAACTTGACATGGCACGTTCCTTGGCAGCGTCAACAGAAAGACGCCTACCAGCGCGATCAGGCTGATCAAACGAAGCGAAGGATGCCGGAATGCTCGGCCTTCTCACATCCGCCGAGGTAGGGTGTGATGGTGGCTGAGAGATCGAAGGTGGTTTTGCAGAGCTTGGATGTGGAGAAGCTTCCCGAATGGGGGAGGTGACTTGAATGGTCCCGGCTTCCTCGTACGGTCCCTCTACAGCATTGCTAGCGCTCGGAGCAGGAATCTGGAGCTGAAGGCCTTTTGGTTCAGTCGTGGGCGGGGCCTCTTTCACCTCCTCACCCAAATCTCGAACAAGCACCTCCCTGTAGCACCTGGTACGCCATATGTCCTGTCTCACCCATTTAAGCTTCGCGGCCATGCGACCAGCCGCCATAATGACCTGTTCGCGGGCCCTAGAGTTCACGGGAGTCAGCACCTGTAAATGCCTCGCGTTCCGCAATAGATCATCGAGCTGCCTCTGGCTGACGAATAATTTCTCGTTGGCCTCTCGAATTTTGTAACGCATTAATTGAGCCTGTGATGCGAGCAAGTCCTCGCCCATGTCGGCCGCAGGATTCGGGGACGGTGGTTCCCTGTCTGTCAAAGACGCAGAGGAGCCCCTGCGACTCATGCGATTGCGCTGTGCCTCGTAGTTGGTTGCTATCATCCCTTTGCTTGGAACACCAGTGGTCTTGAACGCGGCCGCATAATTAAGTTTTGCCAGCCAATCATTCATGTCAGCTTCCGAATTGGCCAGGAAGACCTCTTCAAGGGCGTTCGAGCGGACATAAACAAACGCATTCTTATGCTTCTTGTAACCAGAGTCAAGCAAAGCAACAGCGTCTTCTGTCGGCATCATGCCATCAGGTTTGAAGTCGGTCAGAGGGGGCTTGAAGGTAACGGCCCGACGGCGACCTTCCTTGACGTGTGACTCGTGTTGGTGGATGAGGGACTTAACCCAGTTGACGTCCCGGAAAAAGTACAATTTCGAGAAAGTAAGAAGAGCGCCCCATTCCTGCCACGGAGATCGGGCTTTTTTCTTCTTTGGGTCTTTGCGCCAAAGCAGACCGACCTTTGCCACTTTGATGTCGACTAGACCTGGGCTCGAGTCAATCGGGTTCTCCATACTGGACGGCATGAAAGCGTCGGGGCGGGATCGGGCGGAGACGATCTGCAGGACCGCAGATCTTGAGAATGCTCGATGGAGACCTTCTATGTCCGGAGGTCCTTCCGTGCCATCACAACGATAAGTATCGTCGAGGTTCATGACATCCTTCAGACTTGGGCGAAGGGAGTCGAGCTTGTTGTCCATGATCAAGGTATAAGGATCTACTGGCTCTTTACCCAAGTGATCTGAGCTGGCGGTTCTGAATAGAGCTCGTCGGGGCTTTGGGAGATGACGTCCATTGAGGTTGGTGTCCTCGATATGGATGAAGGGCGTATAGGAGATGTTCTCATAGAAGCATTCAAGGATGTCCTCTGATATGCCTTCCCCTCGGGTGTTCCTCACATAGTCCGGCTTTTGCATTTTGCGCTTGTTGTTCTTGTTGAAAACATCAGTGTGCAGAATTAGGATCGAGAACGCGATAAAGTATGCCTGGTCTACAGTTTTCTGAAGTCAGCTCAGTACAAATCAGGGAATCAAAGCTAGTACCTGGATTTGCGAAGATACCAGGATTACATTCGTGGTATCGATCCGCAAAGCTTTGGAGGAATCTGTCAATCTGCTGCGTCTCCTTTGGTAATTCCACCTCCATCAATAGCTTTCGAATGGCCATGTCAATTGGGTCGCCAAAGAACGAGAATCCCCGCATGTACTTGCGCAATGCGGTTTTGTGAAAGTCGTCATTTGCTTGTGAGAGCACACTAGCGATAGCGCTTTTTGAAATCGCAGCTTCCAAACGCTCTAGGTACGTGGCTGGCGTATCATCCTCCTGCCTGGCCGGATAGGATGGCGTTTTCGAGACAGGAGTATCTGCGCCTCGGGCAGCAGGTGAACCACTGCGAGGATAGGGTGGCTCGGAATTCTGTCGGAGTCGTTGGGGGATGTTGAAAATATCGCCAAAGCTTTTGCGCCCGCTAGTCGAGGTCGACGTACGTCCGGAAGGTGTAAGATGAGGCGATGCCTGCTGCTCACTGGAACGTATGTTCGCCAAAGAGTCCAACGTTGACGAACGCGCGCGTGTAGTCAAGGGGTTTCGGTTCCTGGTCGAGGGCGTTGAACGAGCGGAGTGGGTCGAGTTGGCGGAGTCATTCCTCAAAAGAGGCGGTCGTGGGGACGCAACGCCTGCGGAACGAGAAGGAGACGGTAACGGGGAGATGTTGTCTTGCTCTTGCGCATCTGGTGTGGTTGGCTTGGGGCCTGTTTGACAATTCAAGGATTTGGGAGTGCGACCGTTCATCGATTGTGACGCAGTGGGTCTGGGTGGTAGGGGGAACAGAGGGTTGCGGTTTCGTTTCAAGCGTGGCATACGGAATCGTTTCGCGCTGGATATTGAGCCTTCATTGGAGGGTACTGGACGGGCAGCTCCGTGATCACCAGAGCTCTGGTCCGACCGAGAAGACTCGGAGAACCGCACGTCAACCACCGAAGAACGATTAGACTCCGCCAGATGATCCCGCCCGTTACTCCAAATCGATGTAGTCGATAAACGACCTGGCTCCTCACCGCTCACACGATAAATCGAGCGACTGGTATCCGCGGCTTGTGATCCTGTCGAAGACTGGGCGACATATCGTGGTCTTCCATGGAGACTACCTTGCTCAAGAGGGAGTTCTTCCGTCGAGGCCTTCTTGTTATCCGGGAAGAATTTGAACTTCGTCTTACGCTTGACCGGCTCGTCGATTTCATGACCCGTCGGAGCAGTCGTGATGATAGTCGGAGCTAAGAAAGAGACCCCGGCGAATGGTTAGCGAGAGGCTCGTAATCAGAGCGATAGCAAGAATGACTCACGTGGAAGTTCGGGCACAGGAGGTATATCGTTCTCTCCTTTGGCATAAGACTTGAACAGCTGAGGGTCCGACGCGTGGCGGAGTCTCATGAAGCTGAAGCGGTTTATGCGCCAATTGGGACCGCTCCCCGGCAAAGGTGAATGGCCCGTATTTCTCGGTCTCGGGCTTGCGTCATCGGTGCGACTGCGTGTTCCTGTGAGACCATTGTTTCCCTGTCCTTCATTCGCCTGTTCGTCGAATTCTGGGCCGGCCAGAGAAGGTGAGCGAGGGGCCGACTCGGAGCGTCTTGGGTTGAGTGCGGTCGTGGAGAGTGTGGGACGTGGTATTTGTTCGCTATGGCGGGATTGTGCGTTTGGCTCGAACAAGTAGCTCCGTCGCTTGGCTTCATTGGTATCAGAAGAACCGATCCGTAACCCCTTCCAGTGCATAGTGAGCGTGTTTCCGGCGGACGTTTCTTTGGGTAATCCTGCAGCGCAACCTATCCAAGAGACCCATTCGATTGTGTATGAAGTTCTAGTCACTGATTTCACCGCGCAGAATGTACAACACCCTATGAAACTGGGGCTGCGGGAACCTGTCGATGGTAGGGATACTGTGCGAAGACGTCACTGCGGATCAAACCGATTTGCATCGCGATCGCCTCGAAAGGGGAATATCAAGCCGGGCGACAGTACAAAGACTAGGGGGAGGTCGTTGGGCAGCGGATAGCGAGGCCGTAAAAAGGGGGGAGGGGAGAGAGAAGGAGGGAGGAAAGGAGGCGGCGGGCAAAAGTCGATCACCGATGCAGAAATTCCCGTTTCAAAGTCAAAACTGTCGAAGCTCCCGGTAGGAGCTATTACATCGCCAGGTGAATGTGCGAATTCACTGTGTATCGAGGAATCGGGAAGAGGAATTGAAGTAACGCAGCGAGCGATCGGCCAGAAGACGGAGAGAGAGATGTGATGCTTGTCGTTGTTGGGTCGGGGCTTGTGCTGGTGGTGGTAAAGAAAGTTTGGCAGGCAAACAGGAGGGGTAAAGAAAGTCAACTTTTTGAGGGGTGTTTGAGGGGAAATGTCCAACAGAGACTGTTAGTGTGAGAATTAAGAAGAAAGAAAATGGGTATTAGACAAGGAATGATAAGAAAGAGAAAAGCGACTAGAAGACGGTGTGGGGGGTAAGATGAGAGAAGGCCGAGACGAAGGGGGGGGAAGAAGGGTGGTTGGCAAGGTAAGGATAAGCTGGCGATGCTGACGACGGGCGGCGGAAGTGGAGGACTGGATGGAGTGCGTGTGTATGGATGGATGGACGGATGGCCTAGGAGCCTGAGGAGGAGGCCCGCCGAGAGCAGGATTCCAGAAGAGTGACTAGTCTTATTAAGTTCCAAGTTGGCTGTTCCTAAAGGACTACCGGGCCGAGATTCACACGTGCGGGTAGGTACGGTAAAATGGTAAGGTAGTAAAGTAGTACAGCAGTAGCTACATACAGAATTAAATCTACTAGCTAGGACACCACAGGGCTGGCTGGTTAGCTCCCATTTTCAGCCCCTGTAGGATTCCTCTTCCCTGATCCGGCACTTGTCTGCTTCTGCATCTGCCATTGACTATACTGTGTAGATATTGTGCGGTGTACTCCATATAGTTTCGATAATATGTCTCATCTGGAAGCACGGGTGAAACTGCCCGTGGTCCCAACATTGTTTCTATCTTTATCAATGGGCCAGCGACCCTGACAGTTCTGGCGTGCGTTATTCTGATAGAGTGCTTGTATATCCCATCCAAATATAGAGAGACACGGGTGCATGGATGGATCTGGTAGAGATTGCACTCTACCCTAATTTCTCCCCTAGCCAGGATTTGCTCTCGGCCCCTTTTCTTCCCTAAACATGGGCTATTTCTAGGGATTCATTGCTGCCAAATATAAACTTGAGAGAAATTATTTGAATTTCATTTCATTCAATTGCTCACTAAATATAAATGAAAAAATGGGTAAGAGCTGAACATTTAGCATTTGTATACTTGTAACCTGGCACTGTGCACAAAACTGTAATGTGGAGGACGTACAGTACCAAGGGTACTCCGTACAGTACTCCGTACAGCACACGCAATCCGCAAGGCCCAAACTTATACCCACTCACGTGATCGATGTTCTGGCCACGTCAGGCGCCCCAATTGTCGTCATCTGTCCCTTTTCCCCTTGTGTCCCCTTCACTCATTTGTTCGCAGCTCGAATGTATCCATCTCCCTTTCATGCCCACCAAGTGGCCTTGTTCTCTCGTTAAGTCTTGGGGAAAAGTCTCTTATCCACACTCTCCGCTCCCCACCATCCACTTATGTCAAGAATCAGCATGGTCATTAGAGCCTTGGAAGACGTTGTACCGGCACATTCCAATTGGGCAATTGCGGACCCCCTTCCCTTCTCTCTCTCAGCCGCGAATGGGTGAAGGATACTTGGGGAAGTGGATGGCTACTAGGGAGGTAGGGCCTGGCCAGCCGCCCCTTCCTCTCGAACCAAGGGCCACGAAAGGAACCGAACCACCACACTAAATTCGTCCCCTTTATATCGGTCCTGAAGGGTTAGCTATGCAATGTGATTTATATAAAGTCAACCCGATTATCTGTTCGGCCTTCTTCGGCTTCCGCATGCGAGATGGTGTCAAGTATTAGGCTTGGCAAGAACTCTCTCGGGGTTTTGGTTTTTTATTATTATTGATAGGGGATAATTAATACGTTAGACGTAACTACCGCTCAGCTGTCAGGATTAATGTTTCGTGGGGGCTAGACCCAATGCTTTTTGAACGCGACCATCCTATCGTATTCCATTTACAGCTCAATTCAACCTGCATCTCAAAGAGACAAGGTGAAATAAATCGACCGTTACATTTCGAACAAGAAGATATCATGGGTTTTGGGGGTATCTGGTGTAAGATTAATGCCGGCCGCTGCCGTTACGGGCATATATCACTGCAAAAGATCGCAAACGACGCAGACCCACAAACGCAGTATCCGATATCTGAACCGTCAAAGGTAAGCCATCGACAAAATGTTCGATGTGCCTGGGCCGTCGAGCTATCGTCTATTGATAAGGTCTTAAACCTGTTCTAGAAGAAACGATTTGATTTCTCCATGGGTGGTGCATGCAGGCCGCAACCGGCCGCAGCAATTCTGCAGGGTCAGGGAAAACTCCATGAAAATTCCCTTCACCGCCATTAGGATGCTTCTATCTTCTTTCACCGAAGGCAAGGGAATTCTGAATTTTCTTGATTTCCTTTTGTACTTCACCGCACAGGAAGGGCGCTGCGAAAAAGAACGAGACCACGTTATTCCATGATATGAGTGTTGCAGGGTAGGACGAGTCCATATAACAATAGGTAGTCTGTCATGCACACCGTCGGATCACCTGGGTTTTGTTGTTCGCATACAGCTTGTCGTTGTCTATTTCCTCGCTTGTTGTTTCACACGATAAAGGTGAGGATGAATCGGATGGCGCTGAAGTCCTGCGGGAAGCTTAGGAGAATGCGAGGTACGCGATCTTTCGAGTTTCGGTTCGTGTCAAGGAGAAGCGACGGTGATAGAGAAAATGTGATGCTGGACATCAGTGACATAATCCTTTTCTCGACAAGAAGCGCTGGAGTCAGAGCTAGATAGCGACTCTCTTCGTACAAAAACAGCGAGCTGTTTTCCGCTCAGCGCAGTCCAAGTATGCAAGTATGAGAGCAAGAGCACTGGCATGCAAGAGGGCACCTTTCTGCAAAAGGCTAGCTCAAAGTGACCTTCCGGGTCGGTCTAGTCGAGCTGGGATTAGTGGCCGGCCCTGTCAGTCAGCGGAGTCGATAGAGAATTTGGCAGACGATGATGAGGATCAAGGCGTACTAATCCGCTGTTTGCTAATGGACGGCTCGACACAATGGCTCAATTGACACGCTTGGGTATTTCTATATGGCCCACCTCAATATCTGTGTTCTTATATCTCGTCATTCGACGTTCAAAATGCCACCAAGGACAATTATCTTGTAATCAGAGTACAGTGTGTTGAGGCTGCCTACTGTCCGAAAGGCGGATTTATATTTTAAAGAATCTGAGCGAAACAACCGTGATGAACATCAGGGAGAAGCACGAGTCTCAGATTTTAAATGATAGTCAAGCTTAAAAGTGACATTTGATATCGATGCTTCCAATTGAAATGATCGGCAACCCACGGTGCTATTTTGTGTCTCTGATGCCTGAGGCAGAAAGCTCAGCCTCGCCGTTGCCGTCATTCTCACACCCTCGGCTCTTCAACCTTCTTTTCTTCTCACTTCACTGCAATCAACCTTGCTATCGCTCGAGTATTCCGCCAGACATTCGTCTGGGGAATTGATGTGCCACCAAGGTCACTCGTAAATTTTCGGTGATGCACCTAGCATTCGCCATGCGCTATTTTCTGTTTCTAGTCCTCCTGCTGGCCGCAACGGTCGCCCTGGTCTCCGCCGTTCCCGCAGGCTCTAGCATCACTCCACCGCCGCCGATCGAGCCCGTTCAAATTCTATCCTTCCAGCCACCCGATACCCGAAGGCCATGGACTCGGTTTCGAGACTGGGTCATTGAGGCGATATGGAGTATACCAAAGTCCGCCAGCAGTTCACTGCGCGGACACTCCCCGCCTCCCCAGGCTCTGGCGCGATACGGCAGCGATGTGGTTCTACGGTTCACCCTGCGCAACGAGGATCAAGCGGAAGCACTGGCTCAAGCAGCTGATATCTTGTTCCTTGACGTCTGGGCGTCGACGCCCCAATTTGTCGATATCCGTTTGGCCCAGGAAGTGGTAAGTCTTCGACTGATTGATTACTGATAACATGCACCCGACGCTGATGACGCTTGCGGCGCCTAGATTCCCTCACTTCTCGGCTTATTACCCGCCTCCCTCCACACTGCCTACACCCCCTTGATCGATGATCTAGCACACAGGATTTATGCCTCTTACCCGAGTCGCAGACCGGTGGGGCTCAATGGACAGTCGGGTTATATCCCCTCAGGTCGGCAAGCCACGCAACTCGGCGATGTCTTTTTCCACGAATACCAACCCCTTGGCGTCATTGTGCCCTGGATGCGTCTGATGGCTTCAATGTTCCCTTCCCATGCGCAGATGACCAACGTGGGAATATCCTATGAGGGCCGAGAAATTCCCGCACTCCGACTGGGTGTAGGCAGCAATCGTGACAAGAGCCCCACGCCGCGCAAGACCATCCTCCTCGTCGGGGGGAGTCATGCTCGTGAATGGATCAGTACTTCGACAGTGAACTACGTTGCCTACAACCTGATCACCAAGTACGGTAAGTCCAAGGCGGTCACCCGGCTGCTGGAGGACTTTGACTGGGTGTTAGTGCCCACGCTCAACCCCGACGGCTACGTATACACCTGGGAGACGGATCGTCTCTGGCGCAAGAATCGCCAACAGACCAGTCTGCGATTCTGTCCTGGGCTGGATCTCGATCGGACATGGGATTTCCAATGGGACGGCGAGCGGACGCGCTCCAACCCCTGCTCCGAGAATTATGCGGGAGACGAGCCATTCGAGGGGTTGGAAGCACAGCAGCTGGCTCAATGGGCTCTCAATGAAACGCAGAAGAACAACGCTGAGATTGTCAGCTTCGTGGATCTGCATTCCTATTCGCAGCAGATTCTGTATCCTTTTTCATACTCGTGTTCGTCTGTCCCACCTACCCTGGAAAGCTTGGAAGAGCTTGGCCTCGGGCTGGCCAAGGTCATTCGATTTGCCACGCATGAGATCTATGATGTCTCATCGGCGTGTGAAGGCACGGTCACCACGCGAGCGCCGGATAGTGGACGCTTCTTCCCCATCGGTGGATCCTCGGGTGGTAGCGCTCTTGACTGGTTCTACCACCAGCTACACGCGACCTATTCTTATCAGATCAAGCTCCGCGACCGTGGTAGCTATGGTTTTTTGCTTCCCGCGGAGCATATCATTCCCACGGGGAAAGAAATCTACAATGTGGCCTTGAAGTTGGGATCCTTCCTTATCAAGGGGAATGCCTTTGAAGTCGACTGGGAGGCCGAGATGGAAGACATCGGAGTGGTTGCTACGTCGGAGGATGATTTTAAGCCTGTTACTGGAGACGACCTGTCTGTAGTCGATGACGAGGCCACGGCCCACGACACTGACCCAGACGAACCGGAGGAATGGGAGGTGGTGGATTGGGCGGAGCAACATTCGTTCGAGTTCCGTCGGTGATCGAGTTGTCTTTACAGAAAAGTCTGCACTTGCGATTTGTTTCTTTCTCCACCCGGGGATGATACCTAGCTAATGGCTTGGGACGATGATTCTACGACTATGACTAATGATGTTTGTTTGGCAGCAAGGGATGAACCAGGAACCGGTGTATATTTTTTTTATCTTTTGGTACAATCTATGACTGTTGATATCTGACCGGGATGACTTTATCACTATGTTTCACTGTTTTCACCATGGCCATCTTCTGGTTCACTTAAGTAATGCTATGGATAGATGCGGCCGTTCACGATGCTTCAGGCACCGAATCTGTGCGAAGTCTTGCCCTCGTGTCTTGGCCATGTAAAAGGTTTTTGGGTGCCAAGCTGGCTATCGCTTCAATTTACCAGGAAGTCAGAGAGTTTGGTCAGGTTACACTGATAGAGGGGAGAGGGGCGAAATTGGCAGACGATTAGTGGGTGAGATGAGTAATGGGTTGTGAGCGGGGAGGGATATTATCAATTTACACATATTGTGGATGGGGGGTGCAATGATAAGCGGCGGCGGCGGACGGTGATAAGCGGTGCTTGGCGGGATAAGCAGAGGCAATGCATTGGGTAATGCCAATCCTGCCAAGCCCGTTCCCCGCGGGGTGTGATTAAAGCCTGACAGAGAGCCGTGGTTGACGGGAGGAGAGAAGTCTTCCACATGAATCTATCAACAAATATTATCATGCTCGGTGACTGTATAGGAATACTCACAATCTGAGAAGCTGGACGAGGCAATGTATCAATTTTTCCAAATGCAGCCAGCATGCAAAGTGCCAAGGGATCCGCCTCGGGTCCAGACCACACCCACCGGTGAATGGTTGCGATAATGCAAAGAGAGCAAGTGCGGTGCCTCGTGGATGGGATGAGCCGCAGAGAGGGAATAGGGAACAGGGGCCGACGCCTATCATCGGCTGTCCAATACGGGCTACCTACCCAGTCAGATGTCATATCATATCCCACCTTCCAATGTTACCTCCCCCGGCCTGAAGATCAGCCTAGTTCCTAACAGTCGCCGCGCTATTTTCTTTTTCTCACCCCCCCCTGGCTCACTTTCTCCATCGCTCTCTTTTCTATTCTCTTTACTTTTCAACCTCTCGCTTCTTCCTCCTGGTAACGACTATCACACTAACTCACAGTCTACACTTCAGCTATCTCCTCAGATGGGCTACAGAGAGGAGCCCCTCTTCAAAGAGGGCTATGCGACCGATGTACTTACGGCGGAGGAGAGCACAATCCAAGCACCTGGTGACAATGAGCTCCATCGTGCTCTCAAAGCCCGCCACATCACCATGATCGGTGCGACCCTGTTCTGTTCGGCTGCACATGTCATTGGGAAACTAATCCAGGGTCTCTAGCGATCGGCGGGGCCATTGGAACAGGTCTCATCATCGGAACCGGATCTGCTCTTGCAAAGTAAGTTCTTTCCCGAAAGCTGTGTGCGAAGGGAGTGAGCTAACTTTTCCCTCAGAGCTGGTGTAGGTGACTGCTCGCTCCGAATATCACAGATCAACATCTGACGCGCATCTAGCCGGCCTCTATCCTCATCTCTTACTCTATTGTCGGTCTTGTTGTCTACATGGTCATGTGTGGTCTGGGCGAGATGGCTGCCTGGCTGCCGTTGTCTTCGGGCTTTACTGGTTATGCTGTTCGATTCTGTGACCCGGCACTGGGCTTTGCTATGGGCTATACGTACGTTGAGTTTAAATGCTACCTGGGTCCGTTGCACTGACAGCAAGCAGGTACTGGTTCAAATACATCATCGTCACTCCCAACCAACTCACCGCAGGCGCACTCGTCATATCCTACTGGATCGACAAAGAACGAGTCAATCCGGGCGTATGGATCACCATATTCCTCGTGTTGATCGTCTCGATCAACTACTTCGGAGTGCGCTTCTTTGGCGAGTTCGAGTTCTGGCTTTCGTCATTCAAGGTCGTCGTGATTCTCGGGTTGATACTGCTGTCTTTCATCCTCATGCTCGGGGGCGGCCCGGACCACGACCGAAAAGGGTTCCGCTACTGGAAGAACCCCGGTGCATTCAACACCTACATTGACGACGGACCAGCCGGTCGGTTTTACGCTTTCTGGGCGACCATGGTCTCTGCCACGTTCGCCTATCTGGGTACCGAGCTGGTGGGTGTGACGGTTGGCGAAGCGGAGAACCCCCGCAAGACCATCCCCAAGGCCATCAAACTGACCTTCTACCGCATCGTGGTGTTCTACATCCTCAGTGTGCTGCTCGTCGGCACTTTGGTCCCGTACGACTCGGACGAGCTCATCTTCGCCACGAAGCAATCCTCCTCGGCCGCCGCGTCGCCGTTTGTGGTTGCCATCGTGCTCGCCGGTATTCCTGTCCTCCCGCACATTCTCAACGCCTGTATCTTGCTGTTTGTTTTCTCCGCGGCCAACTCGGATCTTTACATCGCTACCCGTACCATCTACGGGCTGGCCAAGGAGAACAAGGCCCCTAAGTTTCTGGCCAAGACCGACCGGCGCGGTGTGCCGATCTACGCACTGGGAGTGTGCGCGGCAATCGCGTGCATCGCGTACATGAACGTCTCCTCCGACTCCAAAGTGGTGTTCGGCTACTTCGTCGACCTCGTCACGATTTTCGGACTGCTGACCTGGGTCTCGCTGCTGATCACGCACATCTACTTCGTGCGGGCGCGCAAGGCCCAGAACGTGCCCGTCAGCGACCTGGCGTACCGCGCGCCGTTCGGGGTGTACGGATCCTACGCCGCCTTGGCGTTTTGCATCCTAATCTGCCTGACGAAGAGCTTCGACGTGTTCACCCACAACAAGAAGTGGGGCAACTTCAACTACAAGACCTTCATCACGGCGTACCTGGGCATCCCGCTGTATCTGTGCCTGATCGGCGGGTACAAGCTAGTGACGCGATGCTCCGGGGTGGATCCCCACCAGGCGGATCTGTGGAGCGGAAAGGATCAGGTGGATGCAGAGGAACGGGAGTATCTGAGGCGGAAGGCGATTATGGAGGAGCAGCACCAGGGGGCGAGTTGGTTCTATCGGAAGTTTGTGGCGTGGTTGTTTTAGGTGGGGGGAGCAGTCAGTCATGTGGAGGAGCAACATATGGGGTAATGAGCTATGACATTTCTTTCTACTTAGGAGACAGTGAGTAATGACAGTTCTGGAGTAGGTCTAGATGAAAGGATTTGCATGAGTAGTACGCAGTGGCAGTAGCAGATTGTTAACCCCGCCTACCTCCGAGAATTGTCCAGTCTACGTGTTTGACAGCTAGATTGGCAATGCAAGACATACATACGTAGTTTCGGCTGTTGTGGGACCGAGGGGAATAACTCCGACCCGGGGGGGCTGCAGACTCCGACGGGGAGATGGTGTGTGGCTACCAAACCCGCTTCCGTTTCAGACGCGGCCCCCAAATAGTGAGAAGGTCGCAACATCCGACGGTGGTTTGCTGCTTCTAATCGCCGGCTAAACCCCGCTGGTCAATCAACTCCACTGCTCCACTGCCCGCTCCACCACTGCGCCACTACTCAAGATGTATATACTGGCTATGCAATTGAGGTATATAAGCCTCTGCATCTCCTGAGAATCTGCATTCAATCCAATCCATTCAATCTAGAGAGTCCACCTCCACCATCACCACCAATCCTCAAACAGACACTACCCCCAAACCAAACCGGCAATTACTATACAACCACAACCACAGCCACCACCAATCTTCAAAAACAAAATAACACAACCAACCCAACGACGACACCACCAAACAACCACCACAACCACAACCACAACCACAACCACAACCACAACCACAACCACAACACAACACACCCCCCAAAAATGTCCTCCCCCTCACCAAAAACCCTCTTCCTCCTCGGCGGCAGCGGCTACATCGGCACCCAACTCATCCACCAAGCCACGCAGCCCCCCCACAACTTCACCCACATCCGGGCCCTCTCGCGCACCCCGCAAACCGACACGCACCTCGCCTCCCACGGCGCGACACCCATCCGCGGCGACCTCAGTTCCCATTCCACCATCACAGCGGAATCCCGTACCGCCGACGCCGTCATCTGCCTCGCGACCGCGTACACCTTCGGCCAAACCGCATCCTACGACGACCTCGGCCTACCGGAGGACTTCGCCGCGCTGGACGCCATCGCCGCCGGGTTATCCGGGAGTGGAAAGCCTCTTGCCCTGGCGAGTGGGACGCTGCTGTACGCGCCGCACCCGGAGGGGCGGGAGACGGACGAATCCTCGCCAGTGGATCCGAACCCGATCAACACCCGCTCCAAAACGGATGCGTATGTTCTATCCCTCGGGGAGAAGCACGGGTTCAAGGCGATGAGTGTTCGGCTGGCGCCGTTTGTGTACGGGCGGGGCGGGAGTGGGCTGGGGAGTTTTATGCGGCAGGCGCAGGTGACGGGGTCGTTTGTGACGGTGGGCGGAGGGGGCAAGTGTACGACGACGGTGCATGTGGATGATGCAGCCGGTCTGTTTTTGCTGGCGGTCGGGAGGGGTGGGGCTGGGGAGACGTTTAACGCGAGTGCCGAGACGCGGGTGACCTTTGCCGAAATCTTCGGGGCGTTGGCGGAGGTGCTTGGGGTGAGGGTGGTGGATTTTACGGAGGCAGAAGCCAAGGAAAAGCTGGGCGAGATGGTGGCTAGGTTCTTGGGGACGGAGAATCGCGCGTCCGGGGACAAGGCCAGGAGGGTGTTGGGGTGGGTGCCTTCGGGGCCGGGGGTGTTGGAGGATATTCGGTCGGGGTCGTATACGGAGTTGGCCCGGGAGTTGAAGGGGAATTAGGGATTGGCATGTCTATGGTATCTTAATAATGTATGTGGGGACTTTTTCGTCGCTATCACGTTGAGTCACTAAATGTCATGCGGCCGCCCTTTCGGCCGCCTGTCGTGCTAGAAACATCAACCGCTTGATCAGGCACACGGTGAAATAGAACGGCGGAAAGCGCCCCCTCATGTCTGCTGACTCTTTCTTGTCTAATCCCACAAAAATATCCACCACGGTTTGCAGCAGTTGGATATCGTTCGCGTATGACGGCGCCGTGGGGTAGGTGATGAGGAATTTGAAGAGCGAGAAGACGCCGGTAAGGAGGAACTGGGCGTAGATCCTTGATCACTCAACGTCAGTGAGGGTGTATACAGACAAAAGAGCGAGGATGGAAGCACGCAACGTACCAGAAAGTATGCCAATTGAGGAACTCCCGCGTCCGACAAATGTAGACAAGAATTGACCGGGATTCTTGATGGAAGAGCTCGGCACTGGATGGCAGTATCGACCAGCTGGAATTGCTGTTGCTGCTGCCGACAGCGCCACTCGCCCCGTGGATCTTGCCAACAAGAAAATAAAAGTCCAGGTGGAGGCATACCCCCCGCAGACTCAGGTCGTGGAAGGTGTAGTTGGGTGCCGTCTCCGTGGCGAAGAGGTCCGGCCAGCAGCTGACCGGGAATGTGGCCTTGAGGTCGGTGAGCTCCTGATCCAGTTCGCGGATGTATTGCAGGCGACGCGCCTCAGGCTGAGCTCGAGCATGATCGGAGTAGAGCAGATGATAGACCTTGGATTTAAGGAGGGAGAGTCGGATGTCAGAGGGGAAGAGGAGTTCGTCGTTTGAAAGTGGCCGCGAGAAGAATTGGTGGTCGGAGGATGACAAGACATAGTTGTCCGGGATCTGCAGTTCGCAATCCACGTCGATGAAATGCGGCGAGCAGTTGTAGCGAATGACCATGTTCTTATCTGCACCGTAACAGAACCAGAAGAGAGCCCGGAGGTGTCTCCCTTCTGGTTCGTGGATGACGGAATATCGATGGCCGCCGAGGCTCAAAATCATTCGAGTAGCTAGAGATAGTAGCATTTGACCTTGTTCAACTTGAGCACCCGGCATCACGTACGTCATCTGTGCAAGTCAGCCGCATTCGCCTTGAAGACTCCAGGTGGCATACGATCAAGACAATAGTTTCCAGGCTCCTAATTGTGGGCTTCTCCATCAGGACTCTGGGCACGAGGCACAATGCAGCCTGGATGTAAGCATCAGGTTCAGCATCGACGAAAGCCGGATCGAGCCGATGCATTACACTCATCATCGCAGTGAATGCAAAAAGACATGCGAGCTTAGCTGCGGGAACGGTGCCATCTTGGTGATCCAGTATACCCTCCTGAATCAATTTGCTCAACGCATCAGCATTTGCAACTGGAAAGATAGAATAGAGCCCGCTCCTGGAATGGCGATTTATGGAGTGTTGGACCAGAGGCGTGGGAGGCCATTTGGGTGCAAGCGACCGTTTCGGACCTGTCCGTTCCTGGAAGCCCTGGAATTTGAGAGACTGTGCCGCCTGGGTAAGGAAATGGTCGAGATCGATTGGAGAGCCGGTCTTCTCGTAGACCGTAGAGAAGAACGACGAACGTTGAATGGAGCCGGCTTTCCCCACTCCGCAATGAGCAATCTCTCCTTGAAATGTTGTCAGAGAAGTGTCTAGATCGTAGCTGTCTGGAAGGTGGTCCAGAGTCATCAAGCAAAGCCAAGGGCTCTCCGAGATGTCATCGGAGTTACTTCGCTCGCTGCAGTCCGTGCGGGGCGAAGACCGGTGGACAGCCAATTGCGCTTCTAAGTCACGTATCCTCGCTCTGGCATCCTGGAGCTGACTGCCATATCAATTAGTGCTGGAGTATGGAGTTGGCGCCAGTACTTACTCTCGAAGGCTTTTTCGGGACAGGTCAGGTTGATCTGTGAAGGTGCACGGCACGCCGGCAAGACAACACGTCTCACAGCTAGGCTGGACATTATCGCAGCGGATCTAAAACGCCCTAGGGTCAGCACTTGATTGCGCTAATGCCACATCCGCTTGATGCAAAGTAACCACAAGATGAACGCAATTACTAACCTTTCTCTGCCTGCACAAATCACAAGCACTTCGGACCCGACCACCAGCACGTTGAGACGAAGATTGACCGCGCATGCTAGCTGGATATCAATAGCAAATCAGGGTTCTGATGGATCCACTGCAATGTTTCTGATTCTGGCGACACAGATTCCCTGAATGAGTCCGGGCTGCTCAGTCATCGGCACCTCAATTCCGACAGGAGTTGTGTGTTGCCTGGACCGCGGGGAGGGTCGAAGGTATACTCAAAAAAAGTCGACTTGACTGGATTTGGAAGCGGATGACTCAGCGGCATTGCTTGCGCCGATATTTGCAAAGGTTTTAAGCTGGGATCAACGCGGGGGAAAACATCCATGGTTGCAGCACGGTTGCAGAGGGAAGGCGGAAGTGTCGATCGTGGATAGACGGGCCCGAGACGCGGAAGCTGCCTAGAGCCAAGTCCGACACTGGATCCACATCCCGCCTAGATGCTTCATCTCGAATTCTCGACTAACATGCCTCCATCAATCACAGTCCCCCATTTCGTCAGCCAGGGCCTTCCTGACCTGCAATTGACATTGTTCTCATCGGTTCTATCTGTTATGCTCTATCTCAGTGAGAGCATACTCCGAAGAATCAGCCAAGATTGCCCACGACGACGATGACGCGTTCATGGGATCCGCGGAGCGGCATTGAGTATTGCAGCAACAAGGCGGAAAGTGAAGTCCATTGCATGGACACTGGAATTAATGATTGCAGGAGTCTTAGATCACGGAGTCCGAGAATATATAAAGGTCACGTCCATGGTCTTCGAGGGATTCAATTCCAGCAACCATTCCACAGTCTGATCGTCCTTCGAACCCCTTCGTCTCAATCAATTCAGAATGCAGATTCTTCAGCTCAAGCAAGCCATTGCACTCTCGCTGGCCGGGTTTGCCATTGCTCATCCTGGTGCTCATGAAGCTAGCTCTTTCACCGATGTCTCCAAGCGTGCGTTCCTGCACAATGCCCACCGGAGCCTGAGCCAATGCGCTGGACAGCTCGAGAAGAGAGGCGTGCATGAACGAGCTGCTTCCCGTCGCGCAGCATTGTTCGAAAAGTACAAGAAGCGCTCCCTCGGTCTCCGCGATACGGAGAAGGTGGTGAACACTTCGCACCACTCCTCCCTCCACGTGACGCCCAACACTTCTGAGTTAGAGCTGTTTTCGAAAGACCCAGTCTGCATCCTCGCTCCAGAGGGTGAAGTCGGTCCCTTCTGGGTGAAGGGTGAGCTTATTCGCCACGACATCTCCGATGGAGAAGCCGGCGTCCCCATCATCCTGGACGGTCAATTCATCGACATCAACACCTGCCAGCCCATCCAGGATCTTTACTGGGACGTCTGGAACTGCAACTCCACCGGTATCTACTCTGGAGTCCAGAGCAGCATGAACGGCAACGGCAACGACGCCTCCAACCTCGACAAGACTTTCCTCCGCGGTATTCAGAAGACCGACGCGGACGGTGTTGCTGGATTCAAGACAGTTTTTCCCGGACACTATTCAGGCCGCGCGACTCACGTCCATGTCATCGCCCACGTGGGCGCTCATGTCCTTCCCAACAACACGCTGACTGGGGGACACATTCCCCACGTCGGGCAGTTGTTCTTCGACCAAGATCTGATCTCGCAGGTTGAGGCTACCTATCCCTACAACACCAGCACGGTGGCTATCACCGAGAATGCGGATGATCACGTGGTCAAAGTTGAGACTGAGGATAGTGACTCCGACCCGTTCTTTGAGTATGCTTTGTTGGGTGATTCGATCGAGGATGGCATTTTGGCATGGATTACCCTTGGCATCAACGTTACCGCAAGCCATGACTCCAGTGCCACTTGGGCTGCGACTCTGACCTCGTCTGGTGGTGTCATCAACGAGGACTCTTCCAGCGGTGTGGACATGTAACAGTTGACACAATTTCGCACAACTCCGAAGGGGTAATCTCACTATGGTGGTTACAATCCATCTGCCTTCGACCAGAGACGTGATGTTGACCTTCAAGCGATATGGGGGTGAGCTTTTTGCTTCGATCAATGTACTTCTTACCTACTGGATATTAGTTAGCACAGAAGTCAATTTTATTTCTTCGATTTTGGTCATCTAATCGAAGCTTTCTGAGAGAGTTCTTCTCGTAATCTCAAATGAAACTTAGCGTGTAGTGCAAAGTTCAAGCGCTCGGTTTTAATCGGCTATCGTTCTTAGAGGAGTGCGTTCATTCGCGCGCCGGGTGGGGCAGTGTGTTAAAGCTCCATTTTAGGAAAAGACAAGCTGAGCCTCAGCTTGCTTGAGCCGGGGCTTCAAGCTATGACAGGCACGTTCCGGCGATGTATCTCGATGGATTGAACTGAGGACGAGTCGGTCGTTCGCATTGCAGGTCATGGCCAATTGGTCGCCGGGACGGCAGCCGTGGAAGCTGCTCGCATGGCTGCAGAAAGGATATCACCATCCCAGTATTGGGTGACATTACATGATCAGGAGCGGCCAAAATAAAATGGAAAGAGTAATGTGCCAGTGTACTTGCGTGTGACAGAATAGGATTGAGGAACGACTGGAATTGGGTGAGGGATTGTCTTCCCGCTCCACATGTATAGAGGGAAGGATTGGCACTAGCACTATTCGGGAAAGGCGCGATATGGCTGACATCAGCCATGGTCCGGCCGCCGCTTCTTCAGACCTCGTCTGAAGATTTCACAACAAGCGCCCTAACGATAACCCCTCATACTCTCGCTTCCAAGGAGTGCCCCTGATTAATTACATACGCAATGCCGATGCAGACCCGGGGTTCCACAGAACCCAGTGACAGTACCGGAAGTGCGAAACGGAAGCCCGTCCGCCGCGACCCAGAGAAGAGGAGGCAACAGAACATTCAAGCTCAGAAGAAGTACAGTAAGCGCACATCACTGCTGACTTTGGCGCCTGGTGTCTGATTACACACAAATCCTTGATCTTGTCAGTACTGATTTGCTGTTTCTCTCTCAGGAGAGAAGCTTCGCAAACGCCTAGAGAACCTCGAGGCACTCGCAGCGTCGGCTGCGCAGAATCATGCGGTTGAAAGAACAGCAGCTGTGGAGATTGACGCCTCGGAAGCGGCCGTAGAGCATGGACCTTCGACCTTTCTGCCCCACATCGCTGCAAATGGAATTCCGGCCTCTGAAGCCCCGGGAATACCAGTTCCTTTTCCATCTGCGGTGATCCCTAGAGACCCAAGCCCCTCACTGGAAGACTTTGCAGCAGCTCTTCCCTTGTGGGAACCTTCAACATATGTCACTAACCTCGATTGTACCTCATCATCGCTGGCGAGTTTCGACTCCACGATCTATGCACCATTGTCGGACAATCTGTCTGTACCTAGCATCTGGGATACTTCTGTAGAGGCTTCGCTTTCCGACGATCTCTCGTCTGCCCCCAGCTTAAGGGATTTCACCACTAGTGTCCCGCAACCAGACAAGCCTGCATCAGCATTGAGCATAGTGGGCACTAAATCTCAATCCAAACCGTCCTTTCTCATCCCAGACAATCATGCCGATAACACCGGTGCTTCGAACTGCATCATCGCCATCAAATGCGGCTGCCCTAAATCTCACATCCGTGTTCAGACCCAAAGCCCCTACCCGTTTCGCTCTGGCGAAATTCGTATCGTCACTCTTGACCCCGGTGCGCCAGCTGCGGACCCATATGCTAATCACATCCGCATTGACCCAGTCTGCACCATAACGGCACTGTATACACTTGGAATACAGATCGGTGTCAATGAATCAATGCTTTGTGCTGATGAGTCATTTTCGCCGTTCTACCGGCCCAGCGCGTCCACCGCAGATGACCTGGTTAAAGCAAACATGGTCGGCACTGTACAAAGAATATTCAAGACCCTGAAACCGGACCTGCGGCCAAACCGCGAACAGATCATGATTGAGCACCACCCTTATATCGACATTCTGCCTTTCTCAACGTTGCGAAGAAATCTATTGATCCGTCAGGGTGATCTGGATGAGGATGAGTTCATGGATGATATAATTTCCGGCTTGGTCTGCTGGGGAGGGGCCGGTATGGGGAAACGGGACAGACAAGACTCGGTTGGACGTCATCCAACAGGCACACCGTGGGATGTCCGCAGTTGGGAGGCCAAAGTGTGGTTTTTGAAGAAGTATTGGGCACTGCTGGGTGGTGAAGATGGAGAACTTGTGCGGCAGAGTGAGTGGTGGCGAGGACTCAGGGGGGAGGACGAAGAGGTGTTTGATCAAAGTGATTCGACGCCAGCGGACTCTCCACTATTCTACTCGACCCTAGGAATCTGATCATAGATTATGAAGGCAGCTCGGACTGAGGGACGAATATCGTGAGTTGACAATGCAAAGGGCCAAGAGGGGACAATAGCTTGATATCTTTGAAAACAGTTGCCTTTCATGAAGTCGTGGAACGTCGGTGGAATCATCCTCAGCATGTGGGCACAAGCACCAAAGATGACTGCCTTGATAGGTTCGCAGTCAATTGGGCTTTCTACCCGGTCGCACAAGGTCAGATTCGAGAGCTCTAAGACATCGGGGATCAGGGATGTTTCTCAATCCATATATGCTCCGATGCGACCGTCACTATCCTATCCGGGCACTCCATGAAGACGCTACACAGACCGATGCAGGATTGCACCCGGGAACCGTGCGGCTGTCCTGCACATTGTAGCCACTAGCTTAGTACTCATTCAGGTCGTCTATTATAAGATGGTCAGCTTACCAGCTGACATGACTTTGATCGGAGTCAGTTTCATCCTGCATTGCAAATTACAATAATGGCAGATTCATCACTTTGTTCATCCGGCGCCAGACCAAGGCTTCTCATGCTCAATATTGTCTTCATCGTGCTCACGGCATTGTCTACTATCGTTCGAATAGCGAGCAAATCCATCGCCGAACACTCACAGTGGTGGTGGGATGATCATTTTGCTATCCTCTCTCTGGTGTGGGCTTCAAGCATATGGTACAACACAGATCAACTGATCTATTACGCACAGCTGTTCGAAGTACCTTATCTATCCCTCCTAATCCTATGGCTCAGAATCGGCCTCCGTTACTACCCCAGCGTCGGGTTTCCGTACCTCTTCTCGTCTTTGTTCTTCTTCAACGGAGCTATCTGCTTCACCAAACTGTCCGCCATTTTCTTCTACGCCCGCGTTTTCGGCTTGAATAATCGCGTCTTCCGGCTTCTCCTGTGAGTCGCGGGCTCTCTCGTCGCGGGCCGGCTTGCATTCGTCTAGATAAGCACAGTGTTCCAGTGTCGACCGATTACAAAAGCGTGGAATCCCACGCTGCCGGGCACCTGTTTCAACTCTACCCCTGGTACATTTCGACAGCGAACCTCTCTTGCCTGATAGACCTCTATATTCTCCTCCTCCCAGTCCCGCTTATCATCCGCCTCAAAATAAGTTCCCGTCGCCGCCTTGTCTTCCTCATTACCTTCTTCATGGCCTATTCGGCTGTCGTGATATCTATCATACGTCTCGTCGTGATGGCCCAAGGCAATCCTTGTGGATCCGCCAAATTGATCTGTGCAACGATGGAGTACGCCCGCCGGCTGTCCCCGAAAGTGCTATCTCCGTTATCTCGATCAATGTACCGAGCGGCATTGCACTTGTGAGGGCTATTCTCAGAAATCGAGGACGCATACGGGGGTCTGACAGCTCCTGGATTCCTAGCAACTCACCCCGACCGATACCCAGAAGGGTCTACAACGAAACGTCGTGTGTCGACCTTGATCATGATGAAGACCTGAGCGAGGCAGTTACAGAGGTAGAGGACCTCTATGATGTGGAAATCAACACAGACATCTGCCTCAGGGGCATCAGGCTGCCGAAACCAATTCCTCCAACTTGAACAGACGAATTTTACTCGTCTATCCTAGCAGAGCTGTTGTCAAAAAAGCTCTAGTTAGTTAACATCAGTATGCTAGCGATTACTTTCTAGTAAACTAAAATGAAAAGAAATTCCAGAAGTAGTCATCACAAAAAGAGCTTGCCCGCCTTCGTGATATCAGAACCGGAGAGTTAATTCAACTTGCCCAGTGCACTTAGCAGTTGGTACACACGACATTCTTGATGCTATCATGGCGAGACTCGTGTCAATCGCAATAGAGTGAAGGGCTTTTTTGGCATTATTGACGATACGAATTTCTACACTTATATACGTAGAGTGGCTATCAGAGCGACAGTATATATTATGTCTAGCGAGTTCGGTATCTATCGTTCCTCGTTGCCTACTTGACACACAAGAGTCGAATTGCGCATCCCGATCGTGATCGTTCAGCATCTTCCCAAGTTTCCGTAACTAGCTTTCACGCGCATACTGGCTACAGGTTGAGGGAAGAGGATTGATGGACCAGGAGCTTCGCTTGTGCAGTAAAGACAAGATGGAGCCAAGCATGCAACGCCAAAAAGCCTTGTCATTCCAGAACCACCCAAACTCCACTGCTTCAAAGATGCCTGCATTATCATTGTGGAGGTTAGCCGCTTTAGTTCTTCGCTGTTCCAGGGCGGATTGACCTTGGGAGAATGGTTTTAGTGGTTGGTCCATATCTTTCTCCCCCCATCCAATTGCTGCAGTGATACAAGGAGATCTATGAACCTCGGATTGATCTAGTTCGCTAACAGCTGCGAGCGGTTGGTAGGGATCGTATTATCACCAAATCTATTAAGCCTCATGCGCAGCACACGATTACCACATCTCGGTTCATACTATCGCGACTCATCTTTTTGCAACTCCTATAAGCCGTGTCCTGCGCTTGGATGTATCAAAGAATCAGCCTCTCGTCTGTGCCTCTCTCAATCTCGGTTCTCTCGTGTTGGACGACACCATCAGCAGTAGATCTATTGGTTGGGATTTGTCGGAGTTCGACAACCTGTCAAGTGCCATGAAGATCCACTCGAAGCTATACAAAGCAAGTACTATAGGGGGTCAGCTTACTACATCTTACGGCTCGCCTGAACATGTCAACCCCACCTCGAATACTTAAGCCGGCTGTAGCCTTCTCGCTTGAATCTCTCTAAGGCCCACTTTCTTCGCCTTTCTCTCTCACCCACCTTTTCAATCATGTCCGCTCAAGTGTTGTCCCAGCTTCCAGCTCTCCAGGCTACCGTTGCACCAGACTGCAAGATTTTGCAAAACTCTGAGTGCCCCGAATTCCACCAACGTTTGAGGCGCTGGACTGAAATCGACCACCAAACGCCGACTGCGATCATCTTGCCAAGCACCGAAGAAGACTGTCTTAGAATTGTAAGCCTCCGGTAGCCCGAAGCCCCAGCATCAGGTCATATGTGCTGATGCTGGTACAGGTTCAATGGGCACTTCGGTTCTCCATCCCGTTTGTACCTCTTGCGGTGGCCACAGTGCCTGGTCCACGATCGGCGAGGGCGGCGTCATTATTGATCTGAGTGATTACGCCGGTGTTTCGGTAGATGAAGCAGCAAGAACGGCCACCTTGGTCGGTGGAGTGCTGTCCAAACAGGTGGGCCTGCGCCTCGCGGAAGCAGGGCTATTTACAGGTACTTTACTCGAACTCGATGTTGCTTTTCCTTAAGCGTCTCTCTTCATTGCTGATCCTGATATGAATTCCATTTAGCCCTCGGAAACGGCAACACCGTCGGCGCAATCCCGTACTTCCTCGGCGGAGGCGCATCCATCACCTCCTCCATCACGGGACTTGGGTCTGATCAAATAATCTCCGCGCGGGTCATTACCGCCAGGGAGGGTGGAACACTGGTGGAGGTAACAGAGTCCGATAATATCGATCTTCTGTGGGCGTTACGAGGTGCGGGACAGTTCTTCGGGCTGGTCACCCAGCTTACCATCCGTGCTCACCCGCTCTCCTTGCTGCGCAAGCGGGCAGGTTTGATCTGGGTCGGCGCGTTTGTCTTCCCACTGAACCGTGCGGTGGAGATCGCTCGTGTGATGAAGCCGCTCATGGCGGACGGACAGCACGCGACGTCTGGCTTGATGATGATCATGGCCTCTCCACCGGCCCGCGTCCCCTCGTTGGTCATCTCGGCGCGGTACACGGGTGACGAGGATCCGCATGTACCCTTTGGGCCATTGTACGAGCTGCAGCCGGTGATGGTGACTGGAGGGGAGGTACCAGTGCAGAATGCAAGCGATGCGCGGGAGGTCCTGTGCGCTAAGGGTGACTTTAAGCAGTTTGGCGTTGTGGGGCTGCATGAGTTCAGTGTGGATGGTTTTATGCACACGGTCGAGGTTTGGAAGAGGATGGTTGATGAGTGCCCGGACGCAATTAAGACTGCCTTCAATTTCCAGTGGGATGCAAGGCCTGTTAAGACGCCCGACATGGATTCGGCCCAGTCACTCCATGATATTCGCTACTGGCAGTACGTTGTCTCTCTCTCGTGGGCCGAATTTTCGATGCTAACTCTACTGGGATGGTGGTAGGAACAACTTGATTTGGCATACAGATGCAGCCAGCCGGGGCAAGGTAGATAGCTATAATGAACAGTGCATTGCCATCATGCGTGGGTCGGACGAGTCGCGGTTTGTGGACTTCCAAAATGGAACCCGCATTGGGCCCATCGAGAGACGGTACCGTGGGGAAGCGCGGCTCAAGAAGCTGCGACGGTTGAAACGAGAGTGGGATCCTGAAGGGGTGTTCACTCGGCAGTTGCTTGATTGAGCGTGGGTGAAGCTTTCTGTTGTGACGGGTGCCTGGGGAGTGTGAAGCTCACGGATTCTGGACATCTTAAAAGGAACACAGTCAGTTATGCCCCTTTCGTGCAGACGGGCGGACCCAATGCCCATAAGCTTACCAACGCCACCCAACCCGTCCTGCCGGAGCTTGTCACGACGCAGGACAAGTTTGTGGTCACCCTCGAGGGTTTCGAGAAGGTCGCCCTCGATCACCTTCCGGCGCGCTGTGATTTTTGGCTGGATGTGGCGGCGTCTCTTCCTGTGTAGGTTCAGGTCCGGCTTAGCGAGAATAGCTCAAATCAATTTCAGTGAAATGGCCGAGAGGAGAAACATCATGTCACCCCAACTATGTGTGTGACTAGAGTCTACTGAAAGTAGCCCTGATATCTTCCTACTATATGTTTACCGCAGTACAATCCTTCCGGGCACTGGTTGCGATCAGAACGAACGGCGGATACACGCACAATACTCACACCATGACACTCTATCTAGATTATATCCACTTCAGAAGATTTTATTTCATTGATTAGAGTCAAGGTCGAAGTAGGTGTCACTTTAGACCTTGCACATCCGACCCTACTCCAAAAGCTCATGGCCCCTGCGCATGATGTCACGTGCTCATAATCGCGCCTTCAACTTTCACCCTCCCGGTCGCTTCTCGATCCCTTCATCAAAGTCTCAAAGCTTTACCCGCCATTCCTGATTCAGCGTACGCTCACAGAACCTCTCGGCTCCTGCTCGAGAGAAGATCGGCTCCTGCTTCCATGCTGCAGGAGTCTCTACTCTGCAGAGCAATTTCAGTGTGATAGCTGTGGGAAAGACATAAGTCATTAAGTGGTAATTTTGTCGCTTTCTGGATTTTACCTTACTAGGGAGGTCCAGGAGACCAAATCATCGATGCCCAGCGAGTGTTCTCTTTGACCCGAACAACACAATCATCGTCCTAAAACGCAAATTCCAACTGTACGCTCGGAACAGCCGAGGAATTTGCCGCCATGGAGAATGTCACATTCCAGAACTCGAAGTTGCTGGTTAACGATTAGTAGGATCCGATTTGACCGTGAGATACAAAAGATAGAAGGTGATGTGGCAGAAGAGACTCACTGAATAACCTCACACGTGCCGCCCAGGAGCCCGCAGAACGAGATCTCGGGAACGGGATCAACGGTACCGCCTACCACCTTGATCGTGAGCCCGTCTACATCCTCAAACCCTGCGATATCACGCTTCGCGCCGAGGGGGTTGGAAGCCAGAACGAATGTGAAGGTGCTCGACGCGTTGCCCAGCGGGTAGGTCAGGTTCAACGCGTAGGGGGCGATGTCGGCCACCAGGGCTGTCTCCTCAGGATAGAGGTTGAAGTACCCGACCGAGGCGTCAGGACGGAGCCACTGCACAACGGCGGGACTGAACGAGGTCGAATCCTCCGAGAATCCTCCTACGACGGACTGGTTGAAGGAGGCCGTTCCGATGGTCAGGTTGCGCGAGAGCCAGGTAGTGATGTTGCGCGGTTCGAGATCCGCTGGCGGCGCATAGGCGTGCCCGGTGTAGGTACGTTGCTCGTCCTCCACGAACCCTTGTAGACGTACGCGGGCAGTGGCAGGAACAAGGGCTCGATGGAACTCCGACAGAATGGCGACAAGCGGCGCGATCTCGGAGTCGTCGGCATGCGCCATCGTCCAGATCGGCGAGGTCGCATTGGGGAAGACGTGCTCCTTGTCGAGCAGCGACCACACCCACAGCGACATGATGGCCACGTACTTGTTCATGTCGTAGCCGTACGACCGATCCCACGGCCCGGCGAAGTTGCGCAGGTTGGCGTTCCACAGCTGCGACTCGTAGCCCCATATGCTCTCGATCACGCGGGGCGCCTGCTGGCCGATGGTGGCGTTGGTCGTGCCGAGGTACTTGGCCGCGATGGTCAGGGCATACAGCGAGACGCCGGCGTAGGTCGGCCCATTGAACTCGGAGAGTGTGCCGTTGCGGTCGAACAGTTCCAAGAAGGCGCGGGCGTCGCTGTCGCCTGCCGCCGTCATATTGGCATTGCCGAACTTGCGTCCCGTCCAGGACCCCACCACCGTCCGCATCAGCCAGGCGTTGGAGTACGCGGGGTACAGATTGTCGCCATCCACGCCGCCGACGCGGTATGTGTCACCGACGGTGTTGTTGTACAGGCTGTCGAGGATCAGCTCCTGCACGGAGCTGGGGAGTCGATGTCCGAATTCCTCGTAGATGACAATCAATGCCGTCCCGATGAACCCTCGCCAGTTGGGGTCCCATGAATTATAAATCTTGTCACCATCAGTACTCTCGCGTGATCTCTCATGAGATGATCGTCGGTAGGGTATGTACTCACAACAGGAGGATAAGCCGGCGTCCCCACCGTCGGCTGTTCCGGGTATTTGGTGTAATCCCCATACCACTGCACTGAGACATTCTTCTCCTGACCTCCGATGACATTCTCCAAGATCCTCACCGCTTCCTGGCGATCCTCCCCACGATCCCGTTGCAGCAATCCTGCCGCATACCATACGCTCGACCGGGTCTCATGCGGCCCAGCCGCGAGCGGGAAGTAGAAGTACCGGAGATACGCGGCAGCAGGGTCGTAGATCGCATCTTGAATGACCATCGACTCGTCGAAGAGATTCTGTGCAGAAGTACTGAGGTTCACGGCCTGCACGGTGGTTGCACTCAGCAATCCCAGCCCAAGAAGCTGGGCCCAATTGGTCTTCCAGCGCATGGTCGATGTCCGTTTGGTGGGCGGAACTCTACGCCTATGATTGGGGATTCGGTGTGTGATTCCGGGGTGGAAGCACATTCCTGTCATTGACGGTACTTTATAGCCAATATCTCCACCGGAGAAATTTCACCGGATTCCACCGCGATGGCCGGAAATACTGCTAGAGTACGGTGATCTTCATTATGCTTGGACCAATGATGCCTTGCAGAGGTTCAGCATGCGGGGCGAAGGACCAACCCTAAGCGGGGCGCGATAAGATAAGATACCCAGCCGAGGTTGTCTGTGTAGGTGTTTTCCCCGCATCGGTTGCTCCCGGTGGTATCACCAGCCACCTTGTATTCCCAGCCACCCCAGATAAACATGGTGGTCTTTCGTGGAACGGGGCTAGAGTGAGTGGTTCAACTGCGGTGATGATGTCACTGTCTCATTGTTTATTGTTCTGCTCGGATAAGTGAGATCTGTCATTCCGCGAGGTTGTTGATGGTTTGTTGCCGCGTGACCCAAGTTTGCATTCCAGAGATGGGGCGTGGCATGATCTTGTTCGGTTAATTGTTTGCATCGGGTATCTGTATACTTGAGCAATCCTGCCCCATTGGGGAAGATAACGGATGGAAGAGGAGCAGGGACCGTTGGAACTTCTATCTCGAAGGATCAATAAACGTTACCCATTCATCGAATGTTTGACTACGCACGGACGGGGATTCATTACCCGTCAGTGAGGCCCTCGACCCGGGACCCAGGTACATAAGTGTGACACTGTTGCACCGTCCCGCGCATGCTCTGTACTTCCCAATGAATGTTGTAGCACAGTGCCTCTTCTCTTGCAAGATGACTTCCACCCCCGTGGAAGCAATTGATTGATGCTATAGCACGACACAGCCCAAAACAGCCTTTCCCTACCCAACAGATCACCCTACTGCCGCAACCTCCACCTCACATACGACTTGGAAGGATACCGCCGCTCATTCACCTGCGCCAAATCCCCGACACACCCGAGAATATCCTCATCATACCCGTAGAAATCATAGACCACCGCATTATCATCCGGAATCAATCTGTCCCGCAGGTCAAAAAACAACTGATAGAGAGCCGACACCTTGCCTCGGGTCCCGCGCAGGGTCCGCACAACATCGAGAACCAGCGACCCAAACGGCGCATATGACAGAATATGCCCGTAGACATCGCCGTCGCCGGTGCGACCCGGCTCCTGCGCTCTGCCATGAATACTCTCCGTCACACCCTCAATCACCCGATCAATGTTGGGGATCACTTCATAATTTACGGTCATGCTATGCGCACGGATAGCCAGCATCAACCAGCGCAGCGCCACATCCGCCAACACATGGTTGGGCTCGATGACCTTGCTCGCGAACCCGAACCACCGACTCGCCAGCAGAGACTCAAGCCAGCCACCGCCAAACTCGCGCAGAAACCGAAACCGCTGGCGGCCGAGATCATAATGGCAACCCGGGAGCCACTCCTGCTGGGTGACCCCGAACCGCTCCCAATCCCGCTCACCATGCCTCGCGTAATCCCGACTCACGAGACACGGCTGGAAGACAAACAGCCGATCATGCAGCGAGACCGCATGATGCACATTCGCCACCACCGTCGAGACATGCTGATCATAGAACACGGGCCAGTCCAGCCCGACCCCGCCGGTGAACTCGGGAATGCCCAGGCTGCCGACCGTATCGAGGAGGCCCATGAACCGGATGGGCGGGTGGAACCGCGGCGCGGTGCGGTCATGGGGATCTTCGTCGCCGATCAGCGGCCAGGATTTCGTCTGCCGGAAGCGTAGGGACTGCGGGGCGTGCGGGGCGTTCATCGCGTAGGGCGACCGGTAGAGGCTGTAGACCGCCTCGCAGAGCAGGCGGGTTTGCTGGGTGTCGATCTCGTTGGTGCCCGGGGTGCGGAGCGGGTGCACGATGCCGCAGTTGTTGATCATCCCGGCTACGGCGCGCGCGAGGTACGCGCCTCGCGACAGGCCGAAGAGCCAGATCTCGTGCGTGGGGTAGGTGTAGTTGTGGACTAGGTATTCGTAGATCGTGATGCATTGCTGTGCGATGTCTTGGCCTGTTATGCCGTTGAAGAGGTAGCTGTGGGGGAAGTGTTAGTGATGCTTTGGAATGGGGGGTGGGCTGTGTGGTGGGTGGTATGTGGTATGATGGGGTGGATAGCAGATGGGGACGTACTCGAGGAACGAACTGCCCAGTCCTACTCCTTCGAGATAGAAAACCCCGTCCGGAGACTGGATCCGGGCGTCGATTCGTACGCCGAACAGTTCGGCGAGTTTGTAGATGTTGCTTCGCGTGTTAGTCTCGCGACCGCACCAGGTGCCGTCGCAGAGGATGAAGAGGGGCTTGGTCGGGTTGTCTGTTGGGGCTGGACGGGTTAGCGTGGGGGACGGTGTCGGTGTCGGTGTCGGTGTCGGTGTAGTGGACATGATTGCTCTTGGGCAGGCAGTGATGAGTATGGTTGGATATGTGATTGCATTGAGTGTATCCCGAGAGAGAGAGAGAGAGAGAGAGAGAGAGAGGGAAAGAGTAAGATCAGCAAGAGAGGGGCATGAGAGGCAGCTACTGCATGCAGCCTTAGCAGGCAAGCGGCACGGGACGGGCTATCCATGGGTCTCGGGCTGGATGGCGTCGCGGGACCGTGCACACGAGCTCCTCTCTACTTGGCTCTGGCTTGCTATTGATCGACGCTAAAACCATATACGAGTACGATCGACTGAGAGTTAGGTGGGGAGTGGGGTGCGATGAGTAACTTTATGGGTGATCTAGAGCGTAAAGACTTCGAGGTGGTTATGGGGGTTTGACGTTGTTTGACACTGTCTCCAGCTTACCAGCTACAGAAAATTAGTGTGCCGATAACCCCACTATGAATGCTTCTTTCTAGCGGAGCATGTGCTGTACATCAGTTATCGTATTGATCCTACTCTTGCCGGTAGTCAGTTAAATTATACAGGTGTTGAACAGAGTGGTTGATGGGGACCCAGTCCTGTCGAGGTTATATAAGCAGACACCTCGATGCCTGGTGCATTCATTAGGGAGCACGGGCTTAATTTTGGTAGGCATATGATAGGGCGGTTGTTTTTAGAGCTTGACCTAGGTATATTGGGTCACAACTTAGGAACACTGAATAATGTTTGAAGGAGATTTTATCCAAGGGCTCCAAGATTTATCATAAGCTTACAAGGTATAGGAATCTCTTCATGTAGCAGATCATGATCAAGTTGACTGGTTCGGACCGGGCGGTTTCAGCTCCGGGTACAATTCCGTCTATTATTCCGACGATCACTCGGTCAACAATGCCGATTAAACCGAAGACTCGCATTACACCCACCACCACCACCACCACCACCACCACCACCACCACCTCATCTCATCCCATCGGACCACTATTCTGAGCCAGCAGATTCGATCCAGACAGTATTCGACCAATTTCAACCCGTGCACATAGTAATCAAGCCTCGGGCGTCTTTCGGGTGGCTCCTTCCACCATTTCAAATACCCACCCGATGCCGCGAAAACCAAGTGGGACTTGTCTTGCTTTCTCTACAACCAACAAACATTTGAAAAGCTCTGGCTGATCCGATGCACCAGATCCACGGAAGCGCCATGCAGTCGAAGACCACAACAGTGGCTCTGAGCTGAATATGACCAGCTCAAGACGACAGAAGCGGGGAAAATATGTCTCCCAAGCGTGGTGTGTTTCTCGTTCCATCTTTGAATCCGATCTCTCCACGCACCGCAGGCACTAACGGCCTAACAGTGACCAGTGCCAACAAAGGAAGATCAAAGTAAGACACCTTTTAATTTCTCTAGTATCCTTTATTGCATTGCGAGTCCGATGGAAGAACTAGAATAATAAGGTAGTGTGACGGATTACCCCTTTGCACACCTTGTGCCGTGTATGGGCGCACCTGCGGCAAGCGAAGCACCGACATGAGGCGTCGATCGGCCAGGAACCAAACGCAGGGTATTCAAGATCGCGGTTCGACCAGGAGGCGTGACAGTCTTGAAACAACGGAGACAGTTCGCTCTCACAGCACCATGCCCCTGAACAATTCACCTAAGAATCATGGTCACGAGGGTAGTCTTACAACCCATGAGCTGGCAGCTCGCCTGGAGCATCTAGAGCAGCTGGTCCATCACAAACTCGGCACCCTGGCTTCCCATTCGAGCGTGAGTGTACATGGTGAGCGAGATCCTGACGCTGTGACAGCGACACACCCTGGGTTGCGCTCAGAAGGGACTCGTCCAGATACTACCCCAAGGCAGAAACAGTCTACTCAAGTCCAACGACTCAGCTTCTCAGGGGAGACGTCCATTCAATACACTCTTAAACAGGTTGAGGGTCATTTGGTGAATTTAGACCACAGATTTGAGACTACGATTGCTGTGAGTCCAGATCGAATGTCGACACCGGCCTTGACCCCCCCGTCCTCCCCAAGTGGCGAAGCCACATCTCGCGTGGCATCCGATCTCCACAGGCTTCTAGACAGACATGGTATTGCGGCAGACAAGGCTCAATGGGACAGGATTCTGCACACTTTTTGCAACGAGATTCACATCATGTATCCACTCCTTCATCTCCCGACCCTGTGGCACCGATACACGGAGATGTGGACCACATGGTCTTTGGCAGATATGGAGCCCTGTATGCTGATCAGCCGCCACAAACAATTTGCGATGGCTCAGATACTGATTTGTCTTGCCACGGGACGTTGTACCGCATCCCCTCGCATTGCTGGTGCAGAGGCTCGGCACTCTGCTGGGTGGAGTCTGTACAGAGCGGCGGCAGAGCTCGTCGGCGACATACTCGATTGCTTCGAGGAGTGCCCCGATCAAATCTTGGTGTTGCAGACTCTAGCTTTGATGGTATGGCTCTTCATTTTCTCAATTTCCTGTTGTTCCTGTGGCGAAGGGGAACGCTGTGAGCTGACTCACGTGACGTCCAGGTCATTTATCTATTCCGTTTGGATATAATTGGCAGGGCAGAAAAGCTTCTCGCGATTGCCATTTCTCACGCTCATTACCTGGGGCTTCATCGGTCCCTGCCTGTTGTGGACGGGCTGAAACCATCCGACGTCGAAATCAATCGGCGGCTTTGGTGGTGTCTCTATACCATGGATCGCCGACTCGCCATCGACACTGGACGCCCATTTCTGATCCAAGATATGAACGTGAATACACAGTTACCGCAGGGCCTAGATGATGATTGCCTCTTTTATCGTCAAGTGGGCACAGATTTGAGTCTAGCCTCCGCCCCAAACACACTCGACAGAGCCAATGGCGCAGTGACCCCAATCCCGTACCTTGCTGCAATGGTGACCTATTCTCGAGTGCTGGGAAAGGTTTGGGAAGGGATGTACGGCGCTGATTCAGCCATGCAATCTCCTCCTCGAAACAGTCGCCTGCTTCGCGAACACTTCGAGCACTTGATCTCTCGGGCGCAAAGGGAGGTCCCACCAGAGTTTGTCTACCATTTTTGCCAGCAGGAATCCCAATCCAAGAAGCCAGTAGGCTGGCTAGTCAAGCAGCAAAAGCTCATGCGGGTCGTATGTTCAACGTAGTATCTAATATCTGAAATGTCTGGAACGATCTACTGACACTGTGCAGCGATGGCTCTCGCTGCGCCTACTCATCCGCAGGCCCATGCTTCAAGAGACCACCTCTTCCCCAGCCATCATTCTTACCGGGCTCGACAATGAACGGATCTGTGCACAAATTGCCAGTGACGTGATGCAAGAGTGCATTGAGATTTCCGAGGAGCAGACGATCTTCACATATCCTTTTTTTCATTATCTACTGAGTGCTGCCATCATCTCAATCGGACTCATAATCAAACAGCCGTCTTGCAAGGATGCATTTGGCGACATAGCCCTGAAGGCAATTCAAGTTCTGGAATTCTACCCTCGTAGAACACGGATCTCAGGGAAGTTGATCCGGAATGTGTCAAAGCTGGGTCACATCGTACGGCGAGTTATGGCTCACAGCGCTCCCTCTGAGGGAGTTCATACATCCTGCCTGTTTGCCAACCGTGGTTACGTTTCGAGAGAATCAGCGGAAAGATCATTCGAGTGTGCAGATCGGGGGGAATCCGTGGTACAAGAGATGCAGTGGCTCGAGGCGCTTTTTGGCAATTACCTCGATTCGAATCTAATCGTTCGTCCTGGTGAATGATTGTGTAAAGCCTAGATTCTTAAGATCTGCAAAGATATTGAGCATAAATGCCGAGGTCAAATTGTGTCTCTTCCTCTTAGATGTTCCTTCCCTTACTCAGCATCTCTCCTCCTTCCCTTGTCCGAGTACTTATACCAGAGGTTAAGTCCAAATTGCTTGATCACAAGACTATCTTCGGTGATTGGATCATTCTGCTCGGTAGGAGAACAGATGGCGACTGACCGTCGGAGACAGCAGATTCCACTACACAATCGTCAATAATCACAAGAAAAGGGCAGCGAGAATGGGCAAAGGATTCATACAGTTTTCCACTTGCTGGATCATAAATGATCTTGCCCGGGTCTCCTTCCGTGTATTCGTGCCCCCGTAGGCGCAGCACTCTGTAAAGACAGTTTAGCTATCGAAGCACAGAAGTGCAGGTGATGGGCTCCTTCTCACTCAACCAGCTCCACGACTCGTGCCTTGATCGCTTTAATCTGCGATTGCTCGTGGAGGCCGTAGATGTAAAACGACAGGGGAAAGCCCGGCAGCCGCGTCATAGCGATGAGGTTTATCCGCCCACCCGGGTTCTCGAATTCGGGTCCCTGAACGGTAGATTCCCAGTTGAGGAGCTGGGGGAAACCGTCTATTCCGCGTGCTGTCCGTAACGCTTGCACTTCCCATGTGAATTCGGGTTGGACGATGCCGCTGAAGAGCCGGCCGACTTGGGAGCTACGCCGGAGGACTGGGTGCTGGCTGAATACCGGAGAGTAAAGGTCTTGGTTAGAAGTCTTGCTCGACGTGGACGGAACCTAAGCGTATAAAGCAGCATGCACTCACTGAATGAAGAACTTGACCACGACTTGCTGTTGCTGCTGTTGCTGCTCATCGAGCTTTATGGCGTGGAAGACGGCGCGTCGCTCGATGTAGGGGCGGAATACCTTCTCTGAGACCGGTCGGTCCAGTTAATACCGGGCTGTGTCGACTTGGAACTCCCTTCCTTCGAACTTGAGCAGCGTGGCTTCTTCCAGGAGGGGGTAGTCTGGTGGTTCCTCTGGGGTATTGTCGGACATGATATTGATGTTGTTCTAGAAGGGGGGAACTAGGATGTTGAAGTTAACGGGGATGATGGAGGTGAGTTCATTTTATTACGGCAATGGAAGGTGGTGGTAGGCGCCGAAAGAGATGGCGACACGATGTGGTCATGGCGGGCTTGGGGGGCTTGGGGGGATTGGGGCAGTTGCACGGCTTCAACGTCCTTATAAATCAGTTGAACACACAATATCTTCCTAGTTTGTAGAATATGGATCGCTGGGGAAGGAGGCACACGATGTTAATTAACTGAATATGTGAGAACGAAAAGTCGGCGTGGTGGACCATGGGAATGGGTCTTGCCCGTAGGAGTTGGGTAGGTACATCGTTTATCCTTATTGAGCTTCTTCCACAATGCCTTTCACACGGGGGTTGGAAGAAGAAGAAAGGTAGTGGTTGTCACTGGTGCGGATTGATCCTGCCAGTGTCTTTGAGAATCGACGCTCATGCTTGAGCATTCACACCCCTTCAATTCATTTTTGTTTAGAAACCTCACTCACTTTCTGGGTTGCCCCTCGAAGCCCTCAGCATCTAGTACTCAAGTGTATTGTGAGTATTGCTTTTCAGTGTCGCTAACTCAAAACACATCACAAGGATATTGCGGACTGCGAGGAAGTAAGGAGCAGCACACTAGGCGGCAAGCGGCTGTGAAGTGGTACTGCTGTATGTAATGGACCTAGCTTTGAGCCTATCTCACCCCGACACCCACTCAACGTGCCTCGGGTAACGAATGTTAACGCCGATTTCTCCAAAACGGCCGCGACCTCCAAATTTGGGGAAATCCCGTCCCCACTCACGGACGGACACTCGATAACAGTTTGTTCTGCAATCAGGGGGGCAATGGCCTGGCTACAGGTAGTCGCTCTGTCCTTAAAATCAACGATTGTTCCACACGCCCGGCCGAGTGATGTCAAAATTTGTAAGGACATTGACACGCGTCGGGTTGATCCACTAACCCACGCAGACATTTCAGTCAGCCTGCAAGTATGGCTCCGAGGATCTTCATGTACGCAAACCTACTACAGACCTAAGCCAGACAACAACAACTGACTGAGCATCAGCACCGGCGCAACTGGCCTCATCGGAGGCGATTTCCTACACATAGTTGTGGAAAATCATCCGGACTGGGAAATCGCCGTCCTTGTCCGGGACATCCGCAAGATCGGCTTGGTCCGGACCCACTATCCAACCGTTGAGATAATCTGCTCGAGCAGGAGAGCAGGAAACCTAATGTTGTCTTAAGTATGCATCGCAAGAGACATATGCCGTGCACTCCACGTGCAGAATAATTGACTGTCATCAGATTTCGCCAACTGCGACTACCTCCCCGCTGCGGAAGCCATCATCCGAGGTCTAGCCCAGCGTAAAGAGCAGGGCACGGTGATCCACACCTCCGGCGCCAAGATCATCGCCTGGGAGATGGAAGCCCAGCCCTCGACCTGGGGCCAACTGATTCCGCGCTACTACAATGACCTCGAGGGCGTCGCGGAGCTGACCAGTCTGCCCTCCGCCGCCAACCCCGAACCCACCGGCTACGACCATGTGCTCCCCAACTGGGCGGCGCATCGCGACATCGACATGGCCATCCTGCGCGGCCGCGAACACCCGCAGATCCGCACCGCCATCGTCTGCCCGCCGACCGTCTACGGGCCCTCGCGCTTCCCCGGCTTCACGCGCTCGATCCAGGTGCCCCGCTTGCTGAACGTGATGCTCCGCCGCCGACAGGCGTTCACCATCCACGGGAACGAGAACCGATGGCACATGGTGCACACGCAGGACATTGCGCGGATGTACTTGTCACTGACGGAGGCGGCGGTAGATGAGCACTCCCCAAGGGAGCTGTGGAACGAGCAGGGATACTATTTCGCGGAGCATGGCGAGTTTGCGTGGGGGGATGTCATTCGGCGACTGGCGGAGTTGGGGTACCAGAGAGGATGGCTGGACTCGCCGGAAGCCGAGGATCTGCCGAATCATGTCGTGCAGCGGTTCTGGTATGGCGGCCAGATGGATGTGAGCTCCACGAGTTTGGGGGTTGCGCGCCGCGCCCGGGAGATGCTGGGCTGGACGCCCGTGGAGGCGGATATCTTCTCCGATCTCGAGCGTATGTTGGATGTTGAGGCTACGTTGTTATGGCTGAAATCGGAGGCTGGAGCTCCGGTTTGATGGCCCTAGGTTTGGGGGCAGTGAGTGTCTGAAACGTCTCCGATGTATTTGTTCTTTGTTTGTGTTCTTCACGGTTGGAGCACATAGAATGTATACACGCTTCAGGCTGTATTGCCATGTTTATTGGGTTTCATAAGTGTTTTAGGTCGGCTTGTGTCAGCATCAACATCCATTATACACTCATAGCTTTCAAATTGCACATATCAAGCACTTCCGTATAGATCTATGTACTGTAGGTTTTCGACATAACAAAGCTGAACCATACAAAACCAGCAAGTATTACCCTCAACAGGTAAACCATTCTGTGAGGTTATCCATCCTTATAGTTTACCACGTTAAGGACAAACCTTTTCCTAAAAACAGAATTTTATACTTCCCTAGCTTGAAGAAGTGATTAAGGTTATATAGTCAATTGTTAAGAGATTTAAGCCTCGAAGGTAAATATTTGTACATTATGCTCACGTATTCAGTAAAACAGACACCTTACTCAAATGCATTGCTTAGCTGGTCCCGATTGGTGGGTTGGAGGAAGGATCGATAGTGCAGCTCATCGGTTTGAGTCTTAACCCTGATTCCAGTCCTCTCTACGAGGCTCTTTCCGGGCCTATCTATCGTAACGCATATGATGTTTTCTCCAACTGTACCGTCGCAGCCGAATCACGTGATAAATCGTAGCCCCCACTGAACCAGAAAAAGTACTAGGACAATCGTTCTAAACAATTTTCTTCCCAATACTTGGGCTGGGAGGTGTGATCCAAACCTTGAAGACGTTTTGCTTACAAATGATGGCACCCTCGTAGCCCCTCCCGACCCCAAGATCTGACGCGCCCAGGGCTGGCTGGGATTAGTAAAGTTGTCCCCGCCAGATCTCCAAAATTGGAGAAGCAGGTTGCATCAGGTTGGGGATAAGCTTTTCCCCACACTCAACTCTCCAACGCGGCCGTTGAAAGTCGTAACGTTACTTTCTGCAAACCGAGCTGCACCTGAATTATCTCATGAACCACTTTGTTTCTGTACGCCGCATTACTAAGGTGAGAACCTCTCTTCATGCAAAAGATCCGGGATATAAAAGCTTGCCAGGAGCTCCTGCCTTAGCCGACTTTCATCTTCAGTTTGCTCTTTCCAGTTCACACTTAGTCAAATCTTTAACTACCAATCACCAAGATCCACCAACCAACATTCTATAATCTACTGAGATCCTCAAAAATCATGTCGAGCCAAAAAGTCATCCGCATCAACGGCCCTCGCAACTCGGTCGAGAACCTGAAGGAGTTCCAGGAGCCTGTGCCCGAGCCGACCAAGTACGAGGTTCTGGTCAAGGTGCACGGCGTGTCCTTGAACTACCGGGACATCGCCGTTGCCACCTCGCTCTACCCCTTCCCCGTCAAGGACAATGTGGTCCCTTGCTCGGACGCCGCTGGCGTCGTGGTGAAGGTCGGTGAAGGCGTGAAGAATGTCACCGTTGGTGACCACGTTGTTGGTACTTTCGACATCACCAACCTCTTCGGCCCCCAATTGAACTGGGAGAATGGCCAAGGTGGTCCCATTGACGGCGTGCTTCGCGAATACGTCTGCATCCCGGCTGCCTCGGCGGTGCAGGTTCCCAAGGAATCCGCTTTGTCCTTCTGCGAATGGTCGACTCTGGTCTGCACAGGTGTAACTGCGTGGAATGCGCTGTATGGGAACATTCCCCTCCGACCTGGCCAGACGGTGTTGTTCCAGGGTATGTTCACCCTTTGCCATCTGTTTTCTTTCCTTTTTACTCTGTTTCTGCTCCAACCGTTCCCCAGTACAAAGAAAAACGCATATACCTAACACCGACCCAGGAACCGGCGGCGTCTCCATCACCGGCCTGATCCTGGCCAAGGCGGCCGGCGCCCGCACCATCATCACCTCCTCCAGTGACGAGAAGCTCAAGCGCGTCCAGGCCGACTACGGCGTGGACGAGGTGGTCAACTACAAGATCCACCCCGAGTGGTCCAAGGAGGTTCTCCGCCTGACCCAGGGCCAGGGGGTCGACTACATCTTCGAGAACGGCGGATCGGGCACCATCGGCGAGTCCCTCAATGCCGTCAAGATGGGCGGCAACATTTCGGTGATCGGTTTCCTGTCGCAAGCCGACCAGGCCAAGATGCCGGACGTCGCGGCTCTCGCCCTGTCCAAGGGCGCCGTTGTCCGCGGTATCACCGTCGGCTCCACGCAGCTGCTCCAGGAGGTGACGCGGTTCGTGGCGACGCGGGGTCTCCGGCTGCCCGTGGATAAGGTCTTTGATTTCAATGAGAAGGCCGTCGTGGAGGCCTACAAGTATGCTGCCTCTGGTGCGCAGATCGGGAAGGTGTGCATCAAGGTTGCCTGAGTGGAATGGAGTGCGTTACTAGGAGGGACACTGGCTTAGAGCTGTTCTTCTATTTCTTTTGACTTGGATGTGCGTTTGAAGTACTTGTAGGACTGGGTTGAGGTTGAGATCGGTATTCTCATCTGACAGTTATGTGTTTATAGATCTATGTTCCGTGTAGGTTCATGAGGTACATTTTGTGCACTTTTAATAAGAATTCAGTATCTCGGAGAAGTAGAGCTTCGAAAGCGCATAGATGTATCGTTGCAAATAAAAGTAATATCAAGGTCTTGGAAGCCTACCTATTGTTTCCAAATTGCGGGAGGGTCTGAAAACATTCTGGTGATGAGCCGTAGATCCCACCGATTCTAATAGCCTCTCTACGCAGTACCTGTACTGTAGCTTTAACCACGACATGAAACCTCTTTACTAAGTTTCCCTTGAGCATGACCATGCTCCCCCCCAGGCATCAAATATGCAAAAAAAAAAAAAATCTCATTAGGGTTCATAATTTTATAGTATACTATCGTTAGTCAAGGTGTTGAATACCAGTACTAGACAGATCAACTATATAATTATCCTAACTACCAATCATTGAGATCTCTCTTGGTCATCGTCCACCCCAGTCAAAAGCACAAGCAGGGTTTAGCCTTGTACTGCGGCGGTGAGCGGCGTCGCCTTCAGGCTGCAAGGCCGCAGGCCGCGATCGAGATGCTATTACATGACTAATATACCATTCAGTGTGTCGATACTAGTAGGTAGGGATGAGCCTTCAGAGTTAGGAGTATGCGTAGGTACCGAAGACCCTGGCGATTGCCATTTCGGGCGATTGGTGGTCCGGCCCCCATTCAACTCGTCTACTATGCCAAGCCTTCCAGCAGGTTAGATACGAGGGTGTTGGTATACTGCCAATGCTGACAGTATAGACAATTAGGGGCGATGGATTGGAGCTGGTTACATGGAAGAAATCTGGTGGAGGGATGCCCCTGGGGCTTACATTTGAAGGAGACCGGTGAAGATATATAACTAAACTCGTCTTCCCATGGACTAGCGCATGGAAGAACAAAACATTTTCCAAGCATTAAGTGCAGTAAGTGTTGGCCTCGTCTCGGTCAGTCTGACTGGCTTTCATTGCCTCTTCTATTGTAATTACCCTATCCTTTCTAACAATCTCACAGATTCCTCTCTCTGTCCACCAAGACAACACGACACCCATCACCAAGACACTCACCATGCTCATCAAACCCATAATTGCCACCAGTCTTCTGGTAACTACCGGCGCCCACGCCGCATCCCACTACGTCACCGTGAAGATGTGGTCCCACTCAAACTGCACCGGCACCCCGCACGAGGAGACCCTGGTCTTTAACACCGGCAGCGGCCCCCAGGTCTTCCAACAGGGCTATAGTTGGCAGAGCGGGACGATTACTAGTGGGGTCTCCGTCTGCGGCGTCAACTTCTGTCAGTCCGGCGAGAGTTGCTTTGGTCATCCGATTGTCTACGTGGGATGGTCCCCCAATTGCTTCACGGGGGGTGATTCGATGGATCTCGACAAGATCATGGTGGATACTTGCTAGGTCTGCAGAAGCATAGGTCTTTTCATTTGCTGTTATTCAAGCTTATGGCCTGCATCGTTATCCTTGTCATCTAGTTTGGGTTACCTGATTTCCGCGCTTGGGGGCATGGTTTGATGGGAGGAAGCATGGACTTCGCATATGTTACGGTGTGCCTTGTTGTGATAGTATAGATTACTATAAAACTGTATAGAAGCCCAAGAAATTATCACGCAACATCGAACACCGTGTTCGGCATTATCTCGTAGCTGTGGCGGGCTGGAATCTGTGGTTTACGCGGTTTCATCCTATCTCTGTACAGTACCTAAAGATGCCAAGTAATCAGTAAAAACAAAATAGTTGAGAAGGGCGATGTGCATAAACGGACCGACTCTTGGTTGTGATGCCTGAAATCAACAAGGATGCATCATCATATTCCCATTTTGCTAAGGAGACACAAGTGGATGTATGAGGGATTCCGGGCTTCAGCACTTCAAAAGGACCGACCGCTAGCCTCGATGATTGGCTGCGCTTACTTCATTATCCGCCGGTTGATATGGAGTTATGCCCCATTTATTTTGCTTTATGTATTATAATCATAGCGTTCGCCTTCACGAGAATGAATCATGGCGGGATGCACACCAGAATGAAACTGTGTCGGGGAAGGATGTAGGTCTATATTTTTTTTGTACGAGTTACCCATGTATGAGCATATAACCATCATAATTCCACTCTTTCTTCGGCCGTGTTCGAGCCGCATCTGAAAGTAAGTGCCCTATGCATCAACATTAACTTAGTACATGTTAGTTCCCGGCTAGTTTCATGTTAAACTCGATTCGTACTAAATATGTCTTATTCCCAGCACCCCTATTGGCCTTCCAAACTTTTTATGACCCCGATCTATGCGAGACTGACTCACCAACACGCAATACCACCCCCAAGCCCTGATTCTATTCCCTAAGTAGCACATAAATACCCTCTTCACCCCTCCCCCCCCCCAACTCCCCCCCTCTTACCGTGCACAACCAGACTATCTCGATGTCAACAGCACCGCAACCAGATCCTAAAGCCCTCGCCGCCCGACCAAGCCCCTACACCTATACCGACGAGCAATGGAAGGTCCACACCGTCCACCCACAGCGATACTATTCCCGCAGTAGAGAAGATGGAACGCTTCGCCCCACTCTCCCAGCGCCCTGTGTTTCCATAGGCAATCCGGACATTGCGCCACGAACGGCGGCCGAAAAAGCCCGCGAAGCCGACAAGGCGCTGTGGGGGAGCTGCAAGAGCGTTGACGAGTACGAAGGGAAGAGGCGGGAGATGGACGACGTCGCCGCCGCCCGCGCAGTGGAAGCAGGACGGCCGGCCTTTCATCCGTTTCCACGCCTGCCGGCCGAGTTGCGATGTCGGATCTGGGTCGTGGCCATGGTGAACAACCCAACCCGCATTGCCATCACCTGCTCGGGGTACACGCCGGCGCGACGACCGCAAGGGGGATGGTGTGGGACGGTGGCTCCGGGACGTCCGAGGATTTATGCAGCCACCGCGTTCATGCCGCCGCTGATGCTGGTCAACTGGGAGGCGCACGCCCTGGCGTCGCGCCACTACCGGCGGGCCTTTCGGGGCGTCAATGGCGGCGGGGGCGTCCTCGCCGCCTATCCGAGTATTCTCACGATCGAAAAGCCCATGGTGCTCCTCCTGCCCATGGATCGTGCTGAGGACCTCGGATTGCTTGCAGAGATCGTGGTGATTGTTTCCCCGGGTCTTGGTGGCAGGGTGGCGTTTTCCACGGAGTACTCGGAACGATTCAAGATGATGCTGAGGGTGGGGACCATACGTCGTCTAGAACTTCGGCTGACGAGATCGATCCCCCGCGACCGGGCGCGCAGAGTTGAGGAATACTTTGCATCGCTATTCTCGGAGATACAGGCGGCGAATGAAGAATGGGTTGCGCCGGAACTGCAGGTGGGGCCTGTGCATGACGAAGAGAAGCCTCGAAATGATTCCGAATCGTCCTCCAAGGACTTGTACAGTGATGACGATTAACGTTACCGACGACAGACCTACTCTAGCACTAGCAATTCTGTGATGGATCAAGTACTCAAGTCAATAGTCGCGTAGGATCAAATTCGGTCCATTCGGCCGGTTTGCGTACCTATTGCACAAATCTCGGAAGAGAAGAAAGTTATGGGAATCTAGACTTTAAACTCAGTGCATTCAAGTCCAAAGTCCCAACATGATCAAAGTTCTGCACTCTGTACTAGGTACCGATCGTCGGAATCTGCCCTTTCGGTTGATGATGCAGGCATGCAAAGCTTGCACCGATTATATAGTCCCGCTCTCATGAGACTGTACAATACAGTAACTACCTGCCCCCACGGTTGAAGTAGGCTCAGCCGAGTTTTCATGCACACCCAGAGCCATGCGAGCACCACAAATATCAACATACGCAGTGTACCGAAATTTCGGACAAAATCAACCCGGAGTGCCGTGTCTTCTACCTAGTAACAACAATTCTGCAGATAGCGCATGTCTAGAGCCCCTGCAACAGCCTATTGGATATGACATGCCATTCTTCTTGAAGCAACCCTGTTATAGGACTACTGATTTTATCCGCTCGACCCAGACATGTCCCTATTACCCAAATGCCAGTCGATGGCAGCGCCCGGTGAACAGCATTGCTCTCGGATAGAGCGTTGTTGTATTCACCACATCGCCTTCCGCCTTCCGTTGAAATTCAAGCATTCAAGCATTCGTGCACAGTACATCCTGACCGGCCTGTAGACAAGAATTCTGAGACCAAAAGCAAACGGAAGACCTGGGAACTGTCGATACTGGTTACGCAACTCACAATCGGAACGGCGCAGCATCGGGGTACTTTTCCGGCAGCGGCACAAATGCTCCGGAGACCCGTTGCGTCAGATGGAGTCGTGCTGGGAGCCTCGCAGTCGACGCCCACGATCCCCAGCTCCTCACTAATACAGCATTGTGCATTGTTGTAGATTTGGCGGGCAGAGAAAATCGGTGTCGGAATTACCTGCCATTGTTGTTGCTAGGGCTGCCGTCAGGGTTGTTGCCGCCAGGGTTGTTGCCGGCTGGGATGATGTTGTTGGGGATGCTGCCATCATTGGTATTGCTGGGGTTGCCAGAGCCCTGGGCTAGAGATATTCCTAGCAGGAACGCTACAACATGAATGATCTTCATTTTCGCTGAATCCGAAGCAGAGATTGGCTAGATTGAAAGGACTCTTGGATAATTATTCTTACTTACTGAGCTTGATGGATTCTGGTCTTCAGGCTTTGACTGGGCAAACGTATCTATTTTTCGAAGGATGGGGGGTCTGTTTATTGAGAAAACCAATCTTAGGGTCAAGGAAGCCTGATGTGGAATGTGGGGCTCAGGAACAAAGTCACAATCGTAAGTTCCACAGCGAAAATGATTTGGAAAAAAACACACATAAAAGCGATCATTTGAATATGTTGGACTTGTATGCTTATGGTTGCGAAACTAAGAAGGGAAATGAAGGCAGATCAACCACTGGCGATCATTGCATTCGGACAATATCTCAATTCTTGGCGCTGCATCCACAATGTAACAAGGAGATGGTACTGTCCAGTACAGTACAATTGCCATACTATTTTCTCAGCTTGATTCAACCAATTCCTTACGGCGAGAGAGGAGAGAGAGGGGGGGGAGTTGGTACGCCAGTCGTGCTCACATCAGGGGCTGCTTGGCAGCTTCCATGGAAGATGACCGGAGCACAGGGACTTATTCCGAACTCCACTGCCAGTTTCAATACCGCCAGCCGAAGCATAGACCCGAAGCTGACATCTCGTGTCACTTGCCATTGCTAGGGGCATGGAGATTGTCAAAGCTTGGCGGATTGAGGACCCGATGTCATCCCGTCAATTTGCCCCAAATCTCCCGAATGCATTCGCCCTGCAACTAAAGTCATCAAGGCATTGTTCGTTTCTTTATCCACCCATTCAGGTCTGCTTCACAGCCATACAGCGTTTGAAGTCTCGAAGTCGGAATTCCCTGTTCTATGAGCGACTCCCATGCCCGTTCACGGGGCGCCCACACAAGCAGGAGTTGCGTCATTCCCAAGCTTTCGGGCAATCCGGCAAAGACTTCCTACAATAGTATAAAAGAAAGAGTGCTACTTTCCGCCAGTGAAGCTATAACTACTTCATACGTCTATGTTTATACACGATGACCCTCACAGGAAGAATTTATTCATGATTCATTACTCCGGGTCCTGAATAAATATACATCTTTTCTTGTTGATTGTATTGTCGATTTCCGAGATCCCGCCGCACGCAAACTATTTCCGCTGAGTGTGAAGCTATGTTGTGCACCGCCACCCCTTCAACGCGCTCCCCCTCGATACCACCCGAGCCCTAATTACTGGTAAAATAATTCACTGCCACCAGCGTCCCCAGCTTAAACTCCGCCTCCGCAGCATCAAGATCATAACGCATCCGATGCATATTCCCCAGCTTCTGCCCACCCGGCGGGGCGTACTTCTTTCCCTCAAAGGTCGGCGGCTGCTCGTACAGGAAGAAGATATAACGATGCGGGGAGCTGCCGGGGGGCGGGGCGGGACCGATGTAGTTCGCCACGAACGGGGCCGTGACTTTCAAAACGTGGACACTCGAATCAGTTTCTGATGCAGTGGGCTGCAAATCCGGCTGGATCCAGTGCAGGATGGGGCCGAGGACGCCGAAGGAAGGGAAGGGGGCGTCGATGTCGAGGCCGATGACCATGTAAGTCGTGCTTGGCGAGAGGCCACTGAAGGAGAGTTCCGGCGGGGATTGAGCTTCTGTTCCACAGCATCAGGCTTGTTTGTTAGTTATGGGTTTCACGTTGCCCCGCATTTTCTGGGTTGCTGACCCGCTCGGGGGATGTACTGGCCCGGTTGGACATCCCTGTGTTGGCCGACATTCAGGCCAAGCACTTTAGTGGCGTCGGCCTCGATTAGCGAGAGGGCTTTTTTGACGCTTTTGTTCGCGGGCATCGTGTATGAGGATAGGGAGGGCTTGGCTGGTTTGCTTGTGTGATGTGCATAAGCTATGTCGAGGGAATGGGTTTATGGTCTCTTCCTGGTTGTTGGATTGACTGAGCTGACGATCGGGTTTAAGGGTCGGAGATTGGGCAGCTCCGTCGGAGATAAGAACCACGCATTCAAGTCAACAATCCATACAATGCTCTTATATATGGTACACACAATATTCCGGAGATAAGAATGCATCTTGTATCTCCATCTCATCGTTACTGGGCCCAGTTGACACAACAATAGATATTCGATAAACATCATTGATGAAAAATGACCTGCGCTGTTACAAACTCGAATCACCTCAACTCCACTAGAATGTGACTCTTCTTCGGATTATTATAATTTCTAATTCAACTCCAAGCTATTGCAAAGCAAGCCGGAAGGTTCTTAAAGCAAAGTAAGAACCACCCACTTTCCACCCCACTGCCCTACTCCTTCATCGGAACATGCTCGCCCGAGCCGCTTTCCGTGCCACTAGAGTCTTCATCCGACCTCCAGCCCCATGGGTGTCGCTCCACGTGTCGGGCTTCTATGAAGATCTTCCAGAGGATCGTGACGGTATCATGACCGAACCCTGCACCCTTGTAGGGTTTGATTGTGAATTGGTACTAGAAAAGAACTATTAGCACAAACTCTCTCTCCCCCAGCCCGGAACTCCCCAAGGATATGCTTGCCTTCCCCGGGTATTCGAATCGATAAAAGGCCATTGTATCGCCGTCGGTGGTCAAGCCGTAGACGACAGGGTCCTGCTCGCCCGTGTCTTGCCTGGCTTCGTGGACCATAACTGATAGGACAAGGGTTGACTAGTAAGGCGCCCTGATTCCAACATGTCTAGGTGAGAAGAGCTAAAGAGCCACATACGCAAGTAAGCTAAAAGCTCCGTGTCCACCGCCGAACTCATCGGTTTGTCCCTCTCCAGGACCACGAAGCGCACCCGAGGGCGACGGTTACGGTGACGGGAGATCACCGTGGAGTCCGGCAGGTTTGCGAGTCTCAACCAGCTCCGTCTCATGGTATAGGCCAGTGCGCTTCTCGACTGCACGTATGTCATGCAGGCGTTGACGCCGTGGACGATGTTCACCTCATAGGCAATGCGGTGGAGCGTCCACTCGAGCGCGTTGCTGGGGATCTTGTCACTTCGCTTGGGCTCGACGAGAGAGGTTTGCGTCATCGAGGTGAGGAACTCAGCTATCTGACTATCAGTTACCCGTGCACTTGACGCACCAAACACAACTGGTGTGGGCAACCAACTCACCAGGGATCGGAACACTAGCTGAAGGGGCGGCCCAGTCGTAGCCCTCGTCGCTCGGTGAGACAGCGAACGTGCGGGTGAAGAAGTCGTGTTGGAGGGTCCCAGCCCAGAGGGTAGGTGTCTCATCTTCGGGTCGGAACCTCAGGCGTCGGACGCTATCCTCGAGGTCGTCCAAATTTTCTCTCTCCTCTGCGATCCGTTTCATTTCCATCTTGGCGCACTCCAATGCTCCGCACAGCTCATCCATGCGGAACTCGATCGTGGTGATGGCTGACTCGTGGGACTCGAGCAATTGCTCCAGCTCTCTAGATGGGTCATCTATGTTGAATGAATGTTCTGAGAGTGGGAGCAGATCTCTCTCCTGCCATCGATCTAATGTTCTTGACATCTTGCAAAGAACAAGGAATATGAGGGTGTTTTTGGATCTTGATGAAGGTGGAAAGGTGTGTTAAGTTGGACGTGTGGCAAGCTGTGTGCGACTGTTGGCAGAAGTTGTGTTCGAGGGGCCAGATAATGGGGTCAAGGTCATGGACGGGTTGCAAAACTCGATCCGAATGTTGTCATGATGATTGCCACGCTCCATATATCTGCGGTAGGAGTCTCCATGATGATGTACATACGGTCAGGGATTGAGGCCCAGTCATTTCCCCAGGACGAGTTTCTCCCATATCATCCATCAAACAAGACACCACCTTGCTCATTTGAGACCCCACACAGACCTATCATCCCGTCCTTATATCCCTACATCAAATCACGGACCATGCCGTGTTACCTATTCATCAAAGTGGGTGCATGGATTGACGGAAAGAAAGAGACCTTTCACGAGAAGCGCGGGAACTTCCACCAGGCGCAGGGCGCACGCTTGCGACTCTTCGCTGGCTGCCCGCAGATTTGAAGATCCATTTGAACTGCAGCAGGGAGTCCAACTATGGCGCAGCATGATATCCCTGATCCAGAACGACAACGACCTCAACTTCGCGATCCAGCACGAGACAGCTCTGCAGCACAAACACCAAGCCCCGGACGCGATGCTCCAGCATCTCGCCGACACCAGCGATGTTGGGTCTGGGTCCATCTTCTCGGCCATGTCGCAGATGCAGGCGATTGAGAGCGAGCTGCGCACGGTCCACGAGGAGATCTGGAAGCTCAACCGAAAGGCGCACCGGATCCTGCGCAAATTCCCCGTTTGCTTTGAGCCGGTCAAACGTGCGGTGTGCGCCAACTGGGCCAGGCCGGACTGGCACATGACGGAATTCCTGCGGGAGGGTTGCGCGGGCCGCAGCGGGTGCTGCGGGCGCGGGTGCGGCTGTTGCGCCAGACCCCGGAGTGCGCATCGCGCGAAGCGGGGCCATTGCACCGCCGCCTGCACGTGCTGTGAGCGGGCCCGTGGCTTTGCGGTGGGAAAGCACGTTCGCTGGGAGCCCGTTCGTCTGCCGGCTCTGGATGATGCCGAGTGGATCACGGGGGACATGTTGCAGCTGTTGGTCGCCTATGCGTTCGGGCTCACGGTGGAGAATGACTGGCTCTGAAGTTCGCTGTGTCTTCATGCTACAGAAACATAGCGCTGGACTTGGTAGATTTGATATAAAATGCTTATTGGGAGCCTGTTCTAGATCAAACCTGTGCACTTTGGCTTGGGTCTTGCCAATCCTCAGATCACCTACGGTCCTGTACTTTTGTGCCTTGACAGTTTTGAGGGTTCTTGTGTCCCTTCGTTTAAGCTTTCTACGTGACAGTGGAATGCCTACAACGTGCGAACATTGGAGACATTGCGAAAAGGGAAACGGAAAGGGTAAGGTTGCTTACACAGCAACAGTTCTGAGAACGTTTTTTATGTCATAACAGGCAGGGCTCCTGGTAATCTACTAGGTACATCAGGACTCATGAAACAACAATATACCAGCAAATTGACAACTGGAGAATAGTCTTATCATAAGTAGTACGATGACGATATTGCAGGCCGCATGAAGTCAGGGGTTCGGCCGGATTCCTTCACTCGACAATAGTATCCAGCGTCTGTGGTTTGCAGGCCAGGCTCGAGATATACCAATGATGTCACCTATGTGTGGGCCATGCTGCTGACCTGCAGATTCACCACCAATCACTGCAGGTCTAATTGACGGACATACGCTTAAACCCGCGTCAGCTGTCAGCATTTAGCCTCTGGTCTGTGCGGCGACCCACACACATGAAGTGATCACGAATAGGAAAAAGCGCCGAGCTCCCGAGAGCCCGAATCCGGCGCATCTCTGTCATCAACCTTAACGTAGCCGGGCGATGAGCCGATCGGACCCTGGAATTAGCGATGCGGTGCTCGATTCACTGTCGCCTATTATTTCCTCCGACTCTTATATATACCCCGTCCCAGCTGTAGCAGAGTTCAGACAAGACTACAGCATACACCCACAACCACCACCACTTTAGTACTACATCTTCCCTTCATCATGGTCAAATTCCTCCCCTTCGGCGACCTCCAAGTCCCCTCGCCCGGTTTCGGCGCCATGGGTCTCAGCTTCGGGCTGGGCAACAACCTGAGCTACGAGGAGGCCGAGCCGGTGCTTCTGAAGGCCATCGAGCTGGGTTGCACCTTTTGGGATACAGCCGTACGTTGACCACTCTCACTTTCTTCATAGCATCTCGTTCGAATTCTCTAACTATTTAATGCACAGGTTGTCTACCAAGCCGGTGTCAACGAGAAACTCCTTGGTGACTTCATCCGCAAGCATAACGTGCGCGACAAAGTCTTCAGTGCGTCCCCCTTGCCATCAGCGCACACAATTAGACCACTAACCCGGATCAATGAACGATCACAGTCGCCTCCAAATGCGGCTTCGACGTCTTCGGCAACAAAGGCGTCACCAACTCCGCCGCCCACATCAAGCAGTACATCGAGGGAACGATCGAGCGACTCGGCTTCGCCCCGGACCTGTACTACCTGCATCGGATTGACCCTAGTGCGTTGTGCTACTGGACTCCCAGCTACAGTTTCCCCGACACTGACGAACCCCGAAAATAATAGACACCCCCCTCGAAGAATCCATCCCCGCCCTAGACGAGATCCGCAAGGCCGGAAAGACCAAATACATCGGTCTGTCGGAGTGCTCTGCGGCGACACTCCGCAAGGCTAACTCCAGTATGCCCCTCTTCTTTCTCCCTGGATGTTATTACACTATGGATCAACGTATTAATGGTTGTCATCCGTAGTCGCCAAGATCGACGCCGTACAAGCGGAATACTCCGCCTTCGAGACCATCCACGAGACGGACGGGCTGATCGAGACAGCCCGGGAGCTGGGCGTCGCCTACGTGGCGTACAGCCCGCTGGGCCACGGCTGGCTGGTCGATAACTTCGACTACCAGTCGCCCGACGACTTCAAGCCGGATGATTTCCGGCGGACTTGTACGTACCCCCCTTTATCCGCAGTTCCCTAGAAAATCGTTCCGGACACCTCCGCCCTTTCAGTCTAGTCTGATGAGCTGATTCTCGATTGAAAAAAAGCCCCCAAATTCCAAGGCGAGAACTTCTACAAGAACAAGGCGATCGTAGAGGAAATCAAAAAGCTGGCGGCGCGCAAGGGCTGCTCGGTCAGCCAGATCGCGCTGGCCTGGGTCGCCGCCCAGGGGATGATCGCCATCCCCGGGACGACCAAGGTGGCCCGGCTGGAGGCGAACTGGGCGTCGCGCGACGTGGAGCTGAGCGAGGCGGAGCGCGCGGAGATGCGCCGGATTGTGGACAGCGCCAAGCCGCAGGGGAACCGGTATGGGGCGGCGAACCAGGCGCTTGTTGGGCATTAGGGAGGTGAAGTGGAGTAGGAGTGGAATGATAGCATTGCATAGTTCCAATGGAAATCGAGAGAATACAAATCCCGTGTCTGGGTATATACTGTATCGATGAGGGCATAGTCCACAGATACACTGCTACTCCCCCCCCCCCCCCACCCACCCACCCAGCACAGAACACTGGCACCCATGAACTTCAACAATCCGATCCAACCACACGACTCGATTTACATACTCATCTCTCCCATTCCCTCCACACACATACACACGAAAGCCAACAGACAAACCATCAAGAAACCGCCTTCCGTCCAACACCCACCACAACCCGCGCCTGGTGCACGACGACCCTCTACGTCTCTTCAACCGCCGCAGCAAACATCTCCACCCAACGCTTCCTCCACAATGGCGCATCAGGCGCATCAGGCGCATCAATCCTGGCCGGAAACAAAGGAGCATGGTTTCAGAGTCACTTTACCAGCACTGAGTTCAGGCAGGGAGTATTGGGATCTTATAATGTTGGGGAAGGCAGTGACACACCAAGATCGGCGGTACAAACCGTCCAGATCGCTATACTGAGCTACACCTGGCATTGCGATCTAATATAGTATGCAGTGCTTGTTAGAAGTGCTAAAAGCGGGAAATCATCTGGATTTCTCTCTCTGCCCTGACCATTCAAGAAGGGTTATTTTACTTGTAGCCTAAGAGGAGGAAGGGTCTCATCTCCTAACTAACCCCAAATCCCCAACAAATTCCACATCGTCATTCTAGTCCCTCATGTGCAGAATAACCAGAATAAGATAGAAGACTTTTAAAAAATCATATTAAACTAGAACCCCATAAACCCATACGACGCAGATAAATCCAAAACACAAAACCGCACCTCCAGATACAACAGGAAACGCAAACTAGCAAGTATTCACCAAGATCTTGTCGAAGGCCATAGTGGGGCCGCCAGTGTAGCAGTTGGGCGACCATCCGACGGACGCGTCGGGGTTGTTGTAGCAGCTGGAGCCGTACTGGCAGAAGGCGACGCCGCAGGCGGAGGCACCGCCGACAATCTGACCGCTGGCCCAGGTGTAGTCGTACTGATAGACCTGGGTGCTGGCGCCGGTGCTGTAGGCGATGGTCTCCTGGTGGAAGGTGCCAGTGCAGTCGTCGCCGGTCCACAGGTTGACGGTGAGGTACTCGGAGGTGGCCAGGGCGCCGGTGGCGGCGAGGAGGGCGGTGGCGAGAGTCTTGGAGAGCATTTTTTCGTTGATTGGGTTGGAGGAAGGTAAGATTCTGTACGGGTTAGATTGATAGCTGGGAAGGCGGCAGATGGGTGTGCTCACTGAGGAGATTGGAGAGGAGATGAGCGTGAAGATTGAGATTGGGATGGATGCTGCTGGGGGAAAATTGTAGCAGCGGGTTTCTCCACCTATTTATATTATCGAGGTGCAGGGCTTCTCCTTGCAAATATCAACTGCCGGGCAAACATCTATCCCATCGCTTGTCGAAACATTCCACCACCTGACAAACCGTGAGTCCGTCGGAGATGACCTAACCCTCGTATTCATCTATACTCCCACCTCGATATTGTGAGACCCTCGTATTTCGAATAGACTCTAACCTCAGCACGGCTGGCGGGCCGGACCGGTGGGGCGAGAAGTTTCTTATCTCTAACAATCAGCGGCCGCATCTTCCCCTGCCAAAATTACAAGGTCCACTCGACGACCCTGACCTCTAACCTTATCCAGAATATGGAGTTGGGGACCTCATCTACGCCGAAGAATTTTTCCAGTGTGGACCTCAGGGGAATACGAGGTTGTCTTGTGCCTGCGGGTTCCTCAGGCTGTAGAGAGTAACTTGACTACGCTGCAGTCGTCTTGGCGGACCGTAACGGGGAATCTCATCGCTTCACGGGGACATATCCTTTGCAGGCTATATCAAAGGTCTTAACACAGCACTAGTCGAATGGTGTCGGAAGGTATGTCGCTTGGTATGAAAGGTGCAGCTATCGATTGCGGTATCACAGAGACATATTCAGGGTTACCCTAGGCTCCTAAACCCCTGCTTCCCTACACCTCAGACCCCAGGCAAATACCAGGTACGTACTGCAGGACTCAGAAACGACAAAGGTTTCTTCTTCAGGGATACAGCCGGCGGCACGAGCCGGGGGAAACCCTAACATTACCAAAAAGTCTCTGGCTCTCGATCCGCTGCCAGATCTAAGTGGGTCGGGTCATGCGGTGACTACACCGCATCAAGCTATGGCGCCGCCGACCCTTTTGCAACCATTGGCTCTTTCGGTTGAGAAGAATTCACTCACTAAATCCTCGATAGAATGATTCAATGAGGGAAAGGCCAGAACCATTTCGTGATAACCAGACAACTCGTTATAGCCAGTATGCATACTCGGCTTAGCGCGGTACGATTGCCGTTTTTTTCAACGACTTGTTACTGATCAGTAGTACTCTCTTCAATCTCTCCCACACCACTTCCTAATCAAGAATGATCCGAGGTTCATTCGTGAACGAGGCTTGGAGGATAGTATAGAAAAGTGGATCTACAATTTCAAGTTAAGACGTCCCTGACAAATGTAAGTTCATTCTACCGGGTATCCGCTCTCCAAACCTTGGCTCCTCCGAGAACCAGACACACGACCTCTCAACTTGGAAGACCCTTCGTGCCTGAATAAGTGACGGAGTCCTCTGCCTCCTGTGGTTGGTTGAGCTCCTCACCGCTTCGGCCGCGGCGTGTAGAGAAGTAATATACTAGTTCCTCCCAGCTAGCCCGGAACTTCACCATCTTCACGCTCTTATCAATAAATATCGTTCTTAATTATTTCGGTAAAGTTCTTCCTCAAAACTACACTTATCATCCGGGGAGATATTTTCGTGTACAGACTGAACATGTCTCGCGAAATCCGGATGTTTGTCTATGGGCGAGAATGCCAGTCCCCCAAAGGTACACGTTATGCTCACGTTATGCTAAACACGCATCCAAGAATTCGGTATAGCAGGATTTATCCTTCCGCAAACGATGATCACCCATCTCAATCCCGCCCCGGGAAACCCACCCTACGCAGCCCCTTCCTCCCCCTTCGCCTGCGCACTCGCATTAATCTGCACATCCGTCAAATACGCATCAAACTTGCGCAGATTCACCCTCTTCTCGAACCTGCACACACTTGTTAGCACATCCACCCAACCCACCACACCATAATCCAGGGTAACATACAACTCATCAATCTCTGCCGGCGTCCGACGCGTAACCTCGGGAAGGATAAACCACGCAACAACCACCGCGACGGCGCCGGTACCAGCGAAACTACATCCCTCGCATTAGCTTGCGGTACTAGACTGACTACTTTTTGACCAGATGCAGGGTCAGGGTCGGTGGGGCATTGACATACAAGAATCCCGTCTTGGGCCCCCAATGCGTGGACACCCCGTTGATCATCAAGGGCGTGCAGAAGCTGAACATGATGGCGACCAGATTGGAGAGCGCCAGGGACCAGGCGGCGGTCTGGGCGCGGAGGCGCTGCGAGGGGATTTCGGCCGCGTAGGCGTATCCGATGGCGGAGGCGCCGGTGGTGGAAAAGGTGGCGAGGCAGGCGAAGAAGATCTGTGCGGTGGTTAGCGCAGAACAGGAGGAAAGGGTATGGGGGGTAGTAGACTTACAAGCAGGGAGCTCAGGCTCGATTTCGTGTAGTCGAAGCAGCCGACGATCCCTAACGCTAGGACGGAGAGGACGGTCACCCCGTACGGATAGACGGTCAGGGGCCGCCGGCCCACCCGGTCGGTAAGCACGCAGGTGACGATCATTGCGATGATCTGCACGCAGGAGAGGATCAGGGTGACGAGGAATGGGTCGTCGTTGCCGGCGTACTGGACTGTGTCAAATGTCAGGATTGATCATCGGGGTGGTGTGTGATGGGGGAGGGGGGTGTACAGAAGTAGGTCGCGTAGGTGTTGAACACGGAGAGCCCGACGAACTGCTGGGCGATCTTGGGCCAGCCTGCGATCAAGAAGCGGAGGAGGTTGCGCCCCTGGAACACGGCCCAGGCCCCTTGGCTGCGGTTGCGTTCTGCGAGCCGCCGTTCTTCCGTGATCGTCGCGGTCATGATGCCGATCTGCTGGTCCACGTTGTGGCCCTGGACGCGGCCGCAGCAGAGGCGCAGCACTTGGGCCGCCTTCTCCGGTTGGTCCTTGCCCACCAGCCACCACGGCGACTCCGGCAGGAGCACGAAGATGATGCCCGCAACCCCGACCATCGCCCACTATCCACGGTCAGCGCAGTCGTCCCGCGGGATTAATTCGCAACACGGACCTGAGAGTAAATTGGCGTTCGGAAATCATAGGGGTCAGTAGAGTGCAGGCGGTTGAGGGCGACCGAGGCGAATAGTTGGCCGATGACAAACCAGCTGATATCATTTGCACGGTTAGTCGTGAGGTAACAGGGTGGGATAAAACCAGAGGCACGTACAAGCTATATGCGTTGATGAGGAACCCTCGCAACTGGGTCGGCGCAATCTCGGACAGATACAGAGGCATGGTCGACTGCAGCATCCCCACCCCCATGCCGGAGAAGAGCTTGGCCACTAGCCAGTGATCCCAGTGCGTCGCGAACGATTCGATCATCACGCTCTATTACCGACATCCTTCAGCAGGCAGTTGATGGACGGGGAGACAGGGCGCATACAATCACAAAAGTAAGGAAGATAATGTACAAGGCGATCTTACGTCCGTATCCGTCGGTCACGTACTGGAGAAGCTGTATCGCAGGTCATCAGTCCCTGGAAACAAAAACATTCAAAAACTCAAAAGACTTACAATTTGACCGACCGTCTGGCCAGCAGACTGAATACCACCCCATGCCGAGATGTACTTGCCCGCGATGATCGACGTTCCGGGACTAGCCATTTGCTGAATAAATCCGGTGTTGGACACCACCCCGCCGTTAAGGTTAATCTCTGGGTCAATTAGCGACTCTCCTCTTCGTTTTCTTCCTTGAATGTTCTCCCCAGGACAAACGTACGGTACCCATCCAGCGAAGCACTGAACGCGGCGGCCATTGCGATCATGGTGACGAACCGGTACCGGCCTAGACTCTCCCAGACACTAAGGTCATCGAGCTCCGACCGCATCAGCGGCTGGCCCTTTTCGGTAGAGGCATGGTGTTGCTCGGTGGGGAGGTGTTCGACCCTCTCGATCTCAACTTTCTCCTGTTCCATGGCGAAAGAAGCACCCGTGTGAGGAACGGGTGAGACCAGAACCAAGGCTGAACCAAGCCCTCTGCGGGGCCCCGCATTTGGATTTATATCCTATCCGGAAGAGGCGCACGGGGCGTGTCGGCTAAATTGGATTGCGGGGAAAATGGGGTGTCTCCCGCTCAACAATATTCCCCCAATCAGGGCGTATACCAGGGGATTCCAGCTTCGGTAAGCTTTTGCCAATGATCAGCCCAGTTGCAAGTGCGCTAGTATCCCCCGCAGCTCGCTGCCTCTTGGCCCGACGGGGAAAAATGAGCCTATTAACCGTTCATGCGGTTGTCACCGGGGCTATAGACTAATGAACTTCTGAGTGGTGAGTGAAGGGGGCCGCTAGGGCCTTTGTGCACTGTTGACGCATTCCTATATCTGGCCATACGTCCCTCCCACCACAAACATGACAATAGTATCTTCCCCGGAACCGAAGTCGCAGCCTCCCCCTTTATTTCCATGCATTCGTGTTCAGCCTCTCCCTGATGAGGGACGAGGTGGATTAGACCGTAAAATTCCCGGTCGGGCTAACATCATTCGACGACGAGATGCAAGTTGCAAAGACCCTCTGAATCTCACCTCTGGGTGACATACGAACGGACTTATTAGGGTTGCGGAACCGTTCACCTCCTTGCAACTCGAAACCACGGTCGGCCCAGCCCAAGTTCTGCTTAGCCAGGTAGAAGCAATGCGTGCCAGGGAATTTACCCTCAAGCAGTCAAGGCTAGCTGCGACAGCAGTTGCGGTTGGGATCTGACCTTCTGGATGAGTATTCCGATGAACCCAGACCCTGGCCTAGGGTCCCCGTTGACTCGTGACGTTCGGGTCGGTCGGGCTGTTTCATCACCCACTTTCCGCCTGGAGATGACCAACTGAAGCTGCTGAGCTTCGGTCGAATCGAAGCACTATGTATGGGACTGAAAAAGCCCCGAAATCCTCAATTCGTGGGTTAAAGCTCTCCTTTCGCGTGAAGCACATCACATGGTGATCTCGGCTGTTTCTTGTCCGAGCAGACCGAGTGCGGAGGAAGTATCCACCCCTAGTAAGCGGCTGCAGCTAAACCCGCAACCCCGCAATACCTGATAGAGTAGACCGTAGGATACTTCACGTGGAGCGATCGTGCTTAACTCCTGAGGCATGATGTAACGTTCGAGCTGGAGTATCTGAGATGACTCCAAAATACCATCTGAAAGACGAGAACAGGGCCCATTCAAAGAAAATCAGAGTACATGGTCAACTCCCCAAGATCGAGATACTCGGGGCTGTATTCCTCGCCCAAGGGAGACGGCGTTAGCGCTCTTGGTAATTCACAGAGTTACAACGATCGGAGGGTGGAGAGGCTGGGGACTTACAACATCTGCTGAGTCGCCGAGAAGGCCGCCGCCGCACCGTATTCCAGGTCCGCGGAAGGGAGCGGATTCCCCTGCCCTAGGCCCACAACATCCGACCCATCGTTCAACTCCACCACGCCGCTACAGAGACTTCGAATGATGCGGCCCTGTAGCGTCGCGGACTCCAACACCTCCGCCACAGAATCCATGACCTCGAGGGCCAGGTGGATCCGCTCGCGCCATGCCGCCACCGCCGCCGCCCCAGACGACTCGTTCCGCACGCACATCACAGGGACCAGCACGGCGGGGAAGATGAATTGGAGGGCATACCACCCCTCCAAAGCGGTGCGCTGCTGATGCTTCCCCTGAAACCAGAAATTGGCGATCGCCCGGATGGATTCGTCCGCGGCACGCTGGCAGCGTTGAATGGCTTCTTGGACGCTTTCAGGGTCCGCGGGGAGTTTCGGTGGATTGACGCTGTGTCGCGTGGTGTAATGCCACACGATGAAGGGGCGGTACATGAGGATCTGAAAGTTGAGGCGGCGCCAGAAGAGCAGCGCGTGAGCGAGGCTGTATCGGGCTTCTTGGGGGGCGGTACTGCGGTAGAACGCGGGGAGGGAGACCTCCCATTCGTGGATGAGGGTATCGTCGTGATGGATCAGCTCCCGGGCGCGCGGGTACGGGACGGTGGTGATGCTGCTGTACACCTTGCTGATGGTGGAGTAGAAGGCGGCTGTGAATTTTAGGCCGGTGTATAGGATCGTCTGGTTTGCTTCGGCCTGGATCGCGGGGGTACTTGGGGTTAGGTCCTGGATCGAGTCAATTCTGTGACAGTGGGGGAACTTGGTGCAGAGAGACGCACCAGGTCTTGAATGTTGAGAGGCAGATTGACTTCGACCCCGGCTTGGGGGAAGTCTTGCGGTCTGGAAAATGCGAGCGCATCTTCCAGGTTCAACGTGTACAGGCTCCACCACACGCGTCGGCGGATTTCCTGGTAGAAAGGGTTGCTCTCTGGTGTCGGGAACTCCTTGTACAGCCCGATCCCGATCGCGGTCCGATTCGCCAGGCCCAGGTAGTTGTAGCTGGCGTTGAGTTTGTTCCGGATGCGCAGATATCGCGACATCAGGGTCAGGCCCTGGACCAGGGTCTTGTTGCCTGTCTCCATCATGTCGGTGGAGAAGCGTGCCTTGGCGGCCTCGAAGAGTCCCCGATCAGTGGTGTCATCCGTCGGAGAGGAGATGGCGAAGGCGCCGAGCGCAGCCACCGCATAGAGGAGCATCTCCCACAACGTCCGTGATGGTCGCGGGTACAAGTCCATCAACTGGGCGCGGAATGCAGTCTCGTGTAGGAACGGATGCAACGGGTGACAGTGGGTGAAGTATGCGTCCACATACTGCCCGATCGACGATAGAGGCACGGAAGTCTCCGGAAAGGTCCGTGGAGAGCATGCTATGGTCATCGGGGGGTAGGCTTCCTCGTGATGACCGGTCGTGCGCAGGAAAGCTCTAGTCGAGGCGATGCCTTCACATTCCCATTAGCATTGTAACCCGCGCGATTGGGATGGCGGAGCAGACCAAAATATCCGCCACCGGAATGCTTGACGGGAGCCTCGGAGGCGTCTTGCAGAGTGCTATCCCGTTCATCCCATTCAAAACTGGCGACTGGAGGTGCAACTTCGGGGGGAAGCAGGGTGCACCGCTCCGTCTGCCGCGTCTTGAGTAGGGATGAGCCCTGATCAACTGCAGCACTTGTGTCGGGTGGCTGGGAACCAAGGTCATCATTGTCGGGATTCAGGCGCGCAGGCAATTGATCTTCCCGTCGGCTGTCTCGCAAGAGTGTCCGCGCATGATTGAGCTCGTTCTCCAGCTGAGTCAGATACCTTCGGGTCAAAGGGGTTCTATTGGGCCTTTGATAGTCGCATAGGCTGCGAGAGCGCTCGCACGTCGAGCACACGGGCTTGGCACGATCACACTAGCTGCGTCAGTACGAATCGACCTATGAAGCGCCTGATGGCGCCAGACCTTCAATTTCCGCCGCCTACACTCTCCACAGGCTCTTCCGGGAGTCTGGAATGTCCTTCTCATACTGTCGATGGGCAAAGTGGAGTTGGTCATGGCTACAGAGGAGCAGGAAGAGGAAAGGCAAAGAGATTTCCGATCCCGCTCGGACAGCTCGGACTTTTCTTTCCGTCTTCCCGCCTCGGCTTCGGTAATCGCCATCCGTCATCCCAGAGTATACAATTTCTACATAGTCCTTGGTAAATCCACATCATCATTTGCCATAAAAGAAAAGAAGTCAGCTATTTGTACGCAATACACTCCATCTCCACCAGCGCTCCCAGGGGCAACTCCTTCACCGCCACGCAAGTCCGCGCCTGGAAGAAATCATGTCAGCCCTGATCCTCACTTTCCTGAACTGTACCAGGGACCTACCGGCATGTGTACAGAGAAGTGTCGTGCATAAACACGGTTCATCGCAGCAAAGTCGTCCATGGTGGTGATGTAGACGGTCATCTTGAGGATGTTCTGCAGCCCGGATTCGGCTGCCTGGAGGACCAGATCCAGATTGCGCAGTAATTGCTCCTGGGAGGCCAAGTCAATAACTCAGTGTCAAGATGGTATGACACCACCTACTGTCTGTTCTTCCACTCCGCCAGTCACCAGAGTGTTGGATTTTGCATCCAGTCCGATCATGCCAGAGCAGTAGACTGTGTCTTTGTGGACGATCGCCTGCGAGAAGATCGGGAACGGTGCGGGGGCTTGGGCGGTGAAAATGGGGGTTTTGGCTGCCATCGTGATTCAGAATTTAGATGAGTGGAAGGAAAGGTATAAAGAAGATCAAAGTGGGCAGAACAAGCCTTCAACCGAATACTGTGGCAGAATCCATGTCCTTTCACTTCATATATATACGCATAACACACTAGATAGAAGTGGGGCTCGGCGAACCGTCTCCGAGCGGAAAGCAACGGGAGTCAAAATCGCTCGGCCACCAAGCCCCGAGCCCGCCAATCTTTAAATCGATCTTCCTCCCAACCTCCGCACCTTCTCCAACCACACTCAATCTCATACCACCCTGCTCAATCGGATACATCCCGAAATCAAAATGTCTCTCACATACGCCCTGGTAGATGTCTTCACGACCACCCGGTTCCAAGGCAATCCGCTCGCCATCGTGCGTGTGCCCGCGCAGCAGCGCGACACCCTGACCCAAGAGACCAAGCAAAAGATCGCCACCGAGTTCAATCTCTCCGAGACCGTCTTCCTACACGAATCCGCCTCCCCCACCGACCTGCACATCGACATCTTCACCCCGAAGTGCGAGATCCCCTTCGCGGGACATCCGACCATCGGCACCGCATGCCACGTGCTGGAGCAACAAGCCTCCGCCACGGGGACCCGCAGCCTTCAGACCCTAATCACGAAAGCGGGGCCCATCCCCATCACTGCCGCCGATGACCAAGTTGGCGCCTCCATCCCATTTGCCTACCACCAACACCAAAAACCCGTGCAATCCGCCCCCGTCATCTCCATCGTCAACGGGCTGTCGTTTGCGCTCCAGCAGCTCCCCGATCTGGCCTCCCTGGCCGCGGTGACCGAGGCGCTGCTGCCGGACTGCTTCACCACCGTGCATCTGGATGCTGGGTGGGACTCCGGCCCCACGGGGAGCAAGTACTATGTCGATCTGGGCCGGGATAAGAGCGGGTGTCGCACGCTGCGCACGCGCATGTTCATCGGCTGGGAGGACCCGGGCACGGGCAGTGCCTCCAGCGCGCTGGCGGCGTATCTTGCGTTGCAGGAGCCGCACGAGGATGGCGCGGGGCCCTTTGACTATCATATCATTCAGGGGGTGGAGATGGGCCGCCGGAATGATATCTATGTGACTGTGGAGCGGGACGCGGGTGGGGAGAGGATCGCGAAGATTTTGCTTCGGGGGACGGCGGTTCTGGTGGGCGAGGGGCGGATTATGTTATGATTGCTGAGAGTATGATTCTTGAAGTGTGGGAGGATGTAGTGTGAATATACAGAGTGGATCCTTGCCAAAGCAGACGTAGATGGAGGCGCTAAGAAAGGCTGGTCCGATAGTCAAACACATAAGGTATCTGGTATCATGGTCACAGAAGGGACTCGCTGGTGGTCATCCACCCATGCTTAAGTATTTTTCAGCACTACTTTATACAGAATATGTCAAGGTATCAGGACTGTTTTTGAACATATTAAAGTCAATTTTACATATAAAATGTGATGTTGTCGAAGAAATATTACAGTATAATTCACTTCATTTGGAATACTATGGTATGTCTGAAAAGCTCAAAGGGCAAGGTTTGCTTGTTAACTACTATCTGGATTCCTTTAATGTTGTAAATGAAAATGAAAAACGCTGACTTCATTGCCAAGAGTTATATAGACCCGGGGGGACGTATGGCCTCGAACAATTGCCGTGACTATTTTACCAACAAGTGTTCCCTCCTTCTCCCCTGGCAGACAGGCATTACCCTTTTTCTCCAAAGGGGTTCCGACCTCTCTTACCTATACCTATCCTCACAGACCTCGCCACTGAGAACAGTACATAAGAGCATCTAACTTTCCAACTGCAGCTCACCCCCAGTCAAATCCTCCCCAAAAGACAAAAGACTGTCCAACATCAGAGGGAGGTGTTCGTCCGGAAACAGCCGGTGCAAGCTCACCGTTCCAGTTGCGCAGGTGACCAGACATTTGACCACGGCGACAACGGCAGGGTCCCACCTCAGACCCAGCAGGCAGCTCATGATGGCCTCCATCTCCCTCTCGTACTGCTCAGTCTCGTAGCAGCCGGCCCCGTCAATCACGCACATCACCGTCCGGTCCGGCGGGAGCTGCTGCATCAAGCTCCGGAAGACGGCACAGAAGGCGGCTACATCCCCGTGCTCCACAACCTCCTGCATGCTTGGATCCCAGGACACGTGGGGTGCAAAGGTCTGCTGCTGCTGCTGCTGCTGCTGCTGCTGCTGCTGTTGTTGTTGTTGTTGTTGTTGTTGTTGTTGTTGTTGTTGTTGTTGTTCAAGCAGTTGGCAGATCAGACTCTGCATGAGGGCGCGGGGGCCCGCGTGCTCGTCGTCGACGTCCACATGCTGCGCGCAAAAGAAGACCAGGGCGAGGTACCGATGATTCTTCCGCTGGTGCACGCTGCGGGTGAGATGGGCGCACACCAGGGAGAAGGCCAAGGCGGCCTCGTGAGATTCCGTCTCCGCGCCGCCGAGAACCAGAAGCTCGGTCGACGTGAGCGAGGCGACCCAGCGCCGGAACTCCGTGGCGTGGAGGATGTCCCTTGCGCTGCTGCGGTGGCGGAGCGGGATCGACTCGCCGTCTTCAATGACGGATTCGATATCGCGCTTGTCGAGGCCGACAACCCGGGGGCGTCCGATCCACGACCCTGCGGCTATGGTGCCCTGGAGCGGTGGGGAAGATATATGATAGGGGTGGTAAGGGAAGGGGGGATATTGCCACGGCGCCGGGGAAGGGTATGGCCATTGTTGGTACTAAGGCGGGGCGGCATATGTGCCTGGAACAGCCAGGCTCGGGGAACAACATGAGATCGGATGATGATGGCAATAAGAATACTGCGACATGGGAGATGCACTTCGGGACGGGGTTGCGGAATGACTGCTTTCTTCGTCAGAATGTCAGGATCGCGATGCTTTCAGCGCCTCGAACCATGTCTCTGTGGTTCGAACAGTTAGTTCAATGAATGAACGTAGTCAATGCAAGATTTGGTGGTAATTCACTTTCATGGGCGTCTAAATATGCCTTGAACATATTCGCGATATCAGCATCCCTCTGCTGCAGATGATTGGTAACGGAATAGAATTGGCGTATCCTGTCCATAAAGAGACCCACTTTACATCTTTGATATTCGCAGTGAGTACCCAACGGGGTGCATATACGGGGAAGAAAAATGATAGTCTAACGGAGGTAGGAACGGGAGAGGTTGTTAATATAGCACACCTATATCCTAAATCGATAGCTTTCCTTATGCAGACACTGCAGATGAGTGCGACACCAATCGATCCCTGCTTATTCCAGGCTATGCTTCTAGGAACGTCGTCTTCTATAGACATCGCATACGGAAAGCCTGTCAGCCAAAGAACACTCTACCACAAAACCAAAGTTATCCGGTTTCTCCGGCACGCGATTATGCAACACAACAATGGTTATCTTCCGGCGGGTACGGTCTATGCAGGTTTGTATTTACTGTATCATAAGGTATGCCCTAGCATGATAACGCTCTCCCATCGTGACCTATACTAAATGTACTTCTGTACATCTGCGAACTAACTACTCACTATCGACAGAGATTGAACGGTGAGCCTATTGAGGCCAAGCATCACGAAATCGGCATGAACGCGATCCTTATGGGAAGAAAGTTCGCAGTATGTCCCTACGCCTGGGAACTTAGGTAGCACACCAGTCACCTTTTACTCGCCTAGCCGTATCGTGCCAGAGCCACGGTCAGATCAACTCAATTTTTTACCGTTTGCGGAATGGGTAAAAAGTGGCGACTACGATGAAAACCCCCCGAGATACTCTGTTACACAATCGAATGGAAGCTTATTCTCAACCGCAATGCGGTAGGCAGAGTGAGGGAAGATGATTCGGTTGTAGCTGCTACATAAAAATGTATTTTTGGTCAAGGCAGAGAGGCGTTGACCGAGCCACAACTAAACACCTTCAACATCATAAAAATGTCTAGATGATCAAAGAGCGGCAAGAGCCAATACAGCTGCAGCACCGCCGGCAGCCCAGCGCGCGTTTCCAGTAATCATCGGCATAGCAGCATTACCAGATTTAGTCGGACTGGTGGCAGCAGCACTACTGCTGTCCGAGGAGTTGCTGGTGCTAGTACCAGTGCTAGTACCATCGGTAGTTGAAGCGTCGGTAGTCAAAGTAGCGCCGCTAGTCGAGGCAGCGGTAGAAGCCGATACGGAGGCACCAGTGGTGGCGGCAGCCTTCTCTGTTCCAGTTCCGGTGATAGTGACAGGCATCATAGCGCCGCCACCGGGGATTTCAGTGAGGGCGACGGCAGAGGTGAAGGTGGTGGTTATGCCTTCCTCGTCGAGGCTTGCGGCGCAGGTCACGCTTACGGAATCATACTTGCAGTTCTCAGCGATGGACCTGTTTCAGGAAATGATCAGCCATTACTTGTGGGGTAGAACGAGGGCTGGATATACTCACATACGTCCCGTGCCGTATGCCAAGCTGACGGTTGAAGAGCCTTGGGCCACGGTTATGCCATCAGTGGGAAGGCCACATTCGGTGGAGTCAACACCAGCACCACACTTGACGAGATACTTGGTCATGGAACTGGTCTGGGATAATATTGGTTAGGTTGTTATGCGGTAGATTGATAGAGATATGATTGTGTGTTTACAATGCCAATGATCTTGCCCTCAAGTGGTTGCTCATCGAAGCCGATTAGGAAAAGAGAGACTGTCTCGGCAGCGACGGCGGCTGTGGCTCCGGCCAAGAGGAGGAAAGATTGGATACGCATGTTATATTGATTCAACGAAAGTCAGGGTGTATAGTCAAACGAGCGACAGAAAATCAGAATTCTAAAATGATGATAAGGGGAACAGATAGAGCGGCCAGCACCTTCATATATGACCAAAAATTATTTCAGGGTCCCTGCGGGTTTGGGCCAGTGTCTAGTCTAAAGCCATTTCGGATAATGAATGCATCACGTTGAAAGGGAAGCATCTCATTGGCTCTCTTTTTATATTCTGAGGACTAAGCGATACCCTCTAGCCTGCTTAGGTGCTAGTGTGGTGCTAGTGTCGCCGAAAGCTATACCGCTATACCTAATTTGTCCTATTGCACCCTTTGGTGGCTGACAAAATAACTCTATTGCCCCTAAAAAGTCGGATCGATCAAACTCCAGGTTTTCGACCAATATTACATTGCGGGATAAGGTTTTTTGTGGGAATCTGGACTTTCTGATTTTGGCCATATTTGCCTGATATTATTTGCCAGTTACTAAGCAGAAGATAATAACTATCTAATCAGAAATTCATCGGCAGAAGTGGACTTGTTGACCTGTGGACCGCAACTGAGTGGTAGACAACCCCCTGGTTATCCAGGCAAAGCAAGCTGAGATCTCGATGGCACTTAAAGTGCAACGCGAATACCAAAATTTGATATTAATACGTCTGCCTGCCAGTCGTCCCACTGCAGGAAGATAAAGGTGAGAAATGTCATGCCGAAGAGGTGCAGCTTACGTGGAATAGGAGGAAAGCCACTGCAAAATTAGGCTTCCCTCCATGAACCCGACCTTCACTCGTGGTTGAATGTCATACAATGAGTGGCCGGGGCCGGTGGGAACCAAGAGGTCGGGAAAAAGAGATTCCTAGTATCTACGAATCAAACATTGGCAGAGAGCAATGGTAGCATCGTACGCTGGGAAGCAAGTCTGGGTATAGAGAGAACACAGTTCCGGTAATTCCTGCAAGCAGGAAGATGGTGGTGTGAAAAGATGCACACCTCGTTCACTCATACTAATTGTACAGAATTAACGCCGGGAAAAAGCCGGGAGGGGCAAAGATATGCCCACAAAACGTAGGTATATGAAGTTAGGCTGTAGCCGCTGAAACCCGATTAATAGCGTTCTCAGCCACCCGCTGGAGGTCCGCAAACAACGCCCTCACATGCTCCACAGAACCCGCAGCGGTCAAGGATTGGAGGATATGTAACGTGCCGGCCCGCAGGAATTCAAGATTCGTTCGCGCAGAGACGATATCCAGCTGTTTATGGATCTTGCGAAAGATCACAGAGATAGCGGCCATGCAGTAAGAAATAGGTATCCCCGTAAAGCGCCCGATGTATCCCGGTGCGCTTATTGCATTGTTCAGGGTCACGACCAGGGAGCGCGCGGCGGTGAGGCAGATAGTTTCGCTTGAACGGATTCGAGGCCCGTATTGGCCCAAAATTGAGCTTTGGTTTGTATACTGCGCTGAGATCACGAATGACACCCAATGTATTGTTCGCATCAGGTTGAAGTATTGAAGGTGAAGCCATGATACCGCGGTGTAGAGTTCAGCTTTCGCCAGATTTTCCTCCTCTGGCCGGCACTCTATTGGGATGGCATCACGCCATTTGATAAGATCGCGATCGAGCATAGAGAGATATTCCAGTAACCACGAACCCGCTTCAACGCGGTTTAGTAATGGGGAAAGCCGATTGGCTATAATGGCTAGGTGCACATGCCATGTATGGATAGTCCCTACTGGCCTCTTTACTGGGAACGTTCCAGGCCCGAGGGAAAGTGACAGCAACACTCCATCCGCGTGTTGCTCAGTAATTGCGGGAGGCCTACCCTCGGAGAGTGAAAGGAACGCGTCCAGTGCATATGAGACTTCCCATAACCTAGCTCGCCTTTGTATCTGTTCCTCGCTCAGGCCGAGTTGTATTGGGGAATTCCGATGCAGACCAAGCGATTGTGCCACCCGAATGACCAGGCCGCAGTTTACCCATACTATCCCTAATTTGCCGGAATATAGAAGGTGAAGCGTGTGCAGAAGAAGAAGTTCAACGGCATCGATATACGGAGAGGCGAGCACCGCCGTCAGGAGAGACCATGCGCCTTCGTAGATGGAATGAATTTCCTTGGCCCAAGGTGAAGTTGAATCGCATCCCTGTTTGTGCGGCATGCTTAGAAGGCCTATCGTGGTTAGAAGACAGAGCCGGGAGAATGTGACCGGATCTTTCATCAAGGTTTTATCGCTGTAGGTATCACGCCAAATCTCCAAATGTTGCATCCCCACGATCGCATACCGCAGGTGCACGTTCTCTATGTAGGCAGTAATGCCTTTATCGGCGATATCCATTGAAGGCAGCCGGTCTACATTGGCAGAGACAGGTTCGGACATGGTGAACTCATCCAAGTGGCGAATTCCCTGTACAAGATGATCAATACTTTTCGCCTCTAGAACTGACGCACTCTCGCTCGCGGAATACTTGAGGCAGGTTGAGATGGTGGTCCCGACAGAGCTCAGTCCTAAGAACTTAGTATTGAAGGTGCCCTTGAGCAGCAGTAGTCCTGGGAGTGGCAGGGCTTGATCGATATGCGGCTGCGCCCCCAACGAGATATCTGTCTGTGAGCCCAAGGCAGGAAGGATCATGCCACCCAGGCTCCAGGGTTGGGAGACTGAGAGCGCTGGGGATGGGGTGATCAGATATGAGAGGGTCGATCGGACCATCCTCATTCGCGTTTCGGGTATTGTGGAAATCCGCAGGCCAGAACGACGAAGGGGACATGAGGCCTAGTTCCCGAGCATAATGATCAAAGTCGGTGGCGGCGATGACAGCGTTTAGCTGGTATTCTACCTGGGTCCCGCTCGTATTCCAAGTCTCCGGGCTGGGGTTTGCTTGATTTGCGTCTGGAATCTGGGGATGGGGCGCTTCCTGCCCGATTGCGATGCTTGGAGAGGCTTCTGCCATCACGTTGCGTTTTGTCTTCTTCCGCAGGACAGCGCTTTTCCTGTCATTCTTTCTTGAGGTGGCGCAGCGATGCTGGGCGGAATACGTGCATCTCGATTCATACAACCGGCAGCTCATGCAAGGTGTCTCGTTAGCAGTATATTTTAGCTATAGTAAGTTTGGTCAGCCAGTCTCAGGACCAGGAGGAGCCTGTGATGAGCAGAGACGCACCCGCGTCTTACGGCAGTAATCGCAGGCGTGGGTGACGCGTTTTGGCGGATTACTGATGCTTTGGGACTCGCCCTCCATAACGATGAAGCTTGCGGCTACGGAGGATTTGGGTGAAAGGCGGGAGAAATTGCTTGGAGCGAGGCGACAATGGACATGAGAACTGAACGCGGGGGAGGCCCGCACGTGCGGGGAAACGCGGGCGTCGCGAATGAAGCCCGCCAGTTGCGCCAGAGGCAAGAATGGTTCCTACTTACCGACGTCCGCTACGGCGGACATCCAAACCCGAGTCGATCATTACGCCACCAGCTTTTAACTAGTTAACTATTTGCCTTGTCTTCCCGCTGACACAGCGGATCTTGGGGGCATGGGGGGAAAATGACCATTTGAGGGAGTGGGACTCCCGTGAGCGGAACCGAACAGAAAGGCGTGACTTGGGTCAATGAGACGGGAAAAGCCTAGGGGGGTCTAGGAGAGTCTAGGAACTCCCGAAAACGGCCAGCACCGACTAGGCCCCTTCGACTTTCCTTGCTGCCCGAGAGCTTCCCACGAAGGCGGTACATATCCAGGAGAAGCGAAATTACGCACTGGCGTCAGGCCTTCTCTTCGTCGCACCCTCCGCCAACCACGCGTCACGGGTAAAAATGAGCGCCGCAAGGGAACACTATCAAGTGGCGTAATCTCCGTGGAACGCAATTATGATCTTTTACGTGGCTGGCTGCGGATCTGTTGATCGCGCCCTCAAAGCTAGGCGCAATTTTCTTTTTCGTATTAATGTCGACCGCCCTGTGCTTATTTGGAATTGCGGAGCCCCGTGGACTTCCCCAGATTCTGGCGCGGAGTTATGGGGAGTGTGGGGTCATGTTTTTGAGGTACCAGAGTTCGTCTTTCAATTGTCCCACTTCGGCCAGCAAGGAATCACGCTTGGCTGTTTCATTGTTCAAAAGATTCTGCATCCTCGCGTGCTCCGCCTTCTTCTTTATTCGGCACTTCTTAGCAGCGACGCGATTGCGCTCAAGATGCTTGGCCCTCCCGGTATTGACCTCGTTGCTTGTTGCTGACCTTGTCGAAGAGCGACGAGTCCATTGAACTGGCTGTTTATGTAGCCTTATCGATGGCATATTGGAGGCCTTCGAAACTTGCCTCTCATATGGCTCTGTCAAAAGGAAGTCCTCAATTCGTGATGGAAGAAACGGAGACAGATATGGAAATTCCGTTGTACTCAGAGTAGACGGCTGTGATGGTTTTATTGATTGTAGCAGTGGTCGATTAAACCCTCTAAGGCATTGATCGACGTGGGAGGATAAAGTAATGTTGTCATTGCTGGATGGATTCCGGGAGAGGAATATGTCCTGTTAATGTTGAAGCTAAAGGATGAGAAGTCCAGGAAAACAGGGATCAATTTTGGAACGTACAATTTTCTTGAAATTTATCTCAAATCTATGATGAGAGATGGCATGCAAAAAGCGGAGAACACCGTCTTATTGTATGACGTTTATCATCCATAGCCAAGGTACGCTGAAAACGAGGCTGCTTGATTCGAAGCATGACCTGATAACCAAGGCTAGTGTCTTGTCCGCCTAGCTTCAAGGAATGGTAATCTGAACCTTATAAAACCTGGAATCAACGAGAATCTATCCAGTGGGGTCCTTGACCTTACACTGTTCAGACTTGGTTCCCGGATAATAGATCCGCAACATTCGAGTTCTGATTGGATGTTATTTTAGGCTCCTTAATCCAGGCTGCCTTCTACAATAGTCTAAGTATTTTACAATACAGCTTCAGTACCATGTGTTCTACTATACAGGAAATCAGCAGACACGCGGTACCTCCTATATCCTCTTCCTTTCGTGACAAGCTGCAACTTCCTGCACAATGGCTTCCTGCTTACCGACATTAGTTTAAGCGCAATGGGATGAAATATGTTTAAAAGCAAAGTATACTAAAATATATGTAGCGCAGTATAACAAATACGTATGACTGGATTTGATACGTCCGTGTTGTCTTTTCTTTCGATTGCTAATTTGCAGCTTAGAGATTTCAACTAGTTGGTTACAATGTACATAATTTACGTTCGGGTTCCGAGCCATCTCAATAAGCCCATAGAATAAGAACCAAAATGATACCAGTCTTGAAAGAGTTGTTTTATTTCTTCAAATTAAGCCGCATCTGCTTTGGCCGCTCGCAACGAAGACGTCGGCAATCGAATAGCTACATCAATGGCGGAATGCCATTTCTCAGCCTCGTTGGGACTTTGTGCCCTGAACCTGAACTCAGTGGTGGTGTGAAATGGATTCACGAGGCTCCTGCTGGACAAATCCACGCCTTGAACAATGAAATTGACATTATCGACAGGACTGATGTAACAGTTCGCTAGGAACAAGGACAGCTCCGGAACTGTATGTCGGGAAAGGTCATCATAATAACCGAAACCATACAAGTAACCTGCTGGTGTAACCACACAATGGCAATCCTTAGTTGTACCGTGAGAATCGCATACTAGGTCGCCTTCGATTATAGGTTTCGTTGCTCGATGGTCCTTGTTCGGAAACGTTGTATATACGGACAACCTCTGCATAGCTTCATGATCCAATGGTGCCGCGTTCTTTCGCTCCACGAAACTGAACCATTCCAAATCCGGATGAATTAGCTGTGCAGTACCCAGAATGTCACCGTACATTGCACGTTGGTGATCGAACTGGCCACCCATAAATTGGAAGAGCTTTGCTAAAACACACTGCACCGTTTGTAAAATATGCATTTCGAACCACAGAAAAGATTCCTGAATCTCTCGATTTTCTTGTCGATCGTCCTGTTCTTTCGTTGCTTGCTCATGCAATTGGCTGTCAACAACCTGGCGGAGGAGGTAGGGATCATGGGACTGCTTAATCATGTTCACGGTGCCAGCATCAAAGGACCGAGTGCTCCTAGCAAGGAGAATAATATGTTTCTGTGTTGCGCGCCATGCTTTCTCGATTAGACTTGTTCCTCTGGATCTGTCAAATCTCAATTGTTTAGCTTTGAATTTGATTTCTTCAATCAGGCGCTCCAGCATAGGTTGCACACTGTCATTGAGATTCTGCTCAGCTGCGGCATACACATTAACCATTTCCTGGAGAGGAGCCTTAGATTAGCCGAGCCCCAAAGAACTATGCATTTGTAAATAGGACCTTTGTATTGATATATATGTCCTCGAAAAGCCCAGCCACCCCATCTGTGCTTGGTTTAAAATGATGGCTTTCCTTGAGCGGAGAGCTAACGCTCTTAGCCCAGAGAATCAGTTCGATGCTTCCTTAACTGCTGACGAGCAGATATCTACCTTCAGTATCATTTCATATTCCCTTGACTGAGATTTCTGCGCTTTTGCAGTTGCAACAATATATGAACGGAGATATTCGCATACGTGCTTCCACGCCATGAGGCGCTCGAGCAGAATATGAATAGTCTAGATGTAGGAAACACTGGTTACCGCCTTGTTGCCTTTAGAGGCAGCAATAGACAAATGTCACACTCACCTCACCACTATCAGAACCCAGAACTGGCTCCTCATCCGCTGAGCAACGGCTTAAACTCTCGCCGTCTGGGGCTCCTAACTGCTGGCTCTGCTCATCTGAGGCTATAACCGACATGTGTGAGCAACACAGGGGCTGGTACAGTTGGCGATAGATTTACGAGCTGCTAGAAAGTCAAGACTGTTCCGTCTTGCGAATTTTATACGATTCTGCGCAACATGAAGCGAGTTTGGAAGTTCGAGGGAAGGTATCTCCAGCCGACTTCGTCTGAGTACTAGCGAGTGATTACGTCGGCAGGATCCGTAGTGTTATGTAAGAGTGGCAAAATGCGGGATTGGTCGTAACCTAGTAAGTAAAAAAGCGCCTACGTCATGATTCTAGAGAATGCCGAGATTTCCGTGGTCTGGCTGATTCTGTTGATAGCGGTTGAATTATTCTATCAGATGCGTGAAATCCAGCTTAGCTGGCCAGGCCTAAGGACAGCTTGCAGTGATGGTTATTAAGCTGTGATCAAGATTCAGGAAGTAGGGAAAGTGAAAATGATGTGTAACTTAACAAGTGAAAAGCACAAACAGCCGTGAGCTGCTAAACTGTCCTGTTTGGCGATTTTTGACAAAATTAAAAGCGAGAAGTATCACGCCACTCAAAAGATGTCACGTGTCGTTCCTAACAAATTCAGCTAAAAATGCTCAAGTGCTTCAGAATGTTGCAGGTCTATTCCGATATTGATGATAATGTGCTTGCTGTTTTCAACCTGTTTGGCCAATCCAGAGCTATTTACTTTGTGTTTTATAACATCAACTGATTTAGTATCAACAGAGGCTTCTCCTGGTTTGGTCCGTACGGGACCGATTGAGAGGTCAAGGAGTAAGATTGCAGTCGCTTGAGTAAGAAGGTGGAGGAATTCCCACCATTGCAGGACATTAAAACACCAGCTCAAAGACGCCTGATCTGGTAGTAATGCTATAGCAGGGAGGGAAGACCGGATGCAAGCTAAAGCAGAAAGATTGCTGAACCTTGAGCGTGAAAGTCGTCCGCCACTTTTTCTCTCAACTGCAGGCCGGCTCGAACAAGGCCGATTCAACACGATTTGACCGCTATAGTAAATGATAGGGAGCGAAATCTGGAACAGAGAGTTGATAACCCGTAGCGGAGTACCCCGGTTGTCTTGGAAACGAAAGGATGGATGCAAGCTTGAAACCCAGCTATCCATCTTTCTGCTGAACAGTGCAATGCGACTTTCGATCCGGCGCCATTGTGTTCGATGGCTAGCGGTAGAATATACTCCCCGGCCGATAGCTTGAGTGATCAGGCAAAGGTCTACTAAGTAGAAGTGGTATGGAGACGAGTTAGGGCTTATGGTCTTCAGAAGAGCTCTTTGGGAGTCCAAATGCTTCGTATTCGTAGACATGATCCACTTCAGGCTATGAAGCTGCGTAGCTGGATCCTCGGGACTTCGATAGGTGTCGATCCCGGCGTGGACAAGAGTAGGAAACGTGAGGGGCGGAGGGAGGGTGCTTGAGGATGATCCAGTACAAGAATCCCTTCCCCTCATAACGGATAGTAGGTGTGCTAAGCGAAATATTGACCACCAAAGTTGCTTTCGAGTTTCCCCAGAATTCACGTCAAAGCTATCATTTTTTCTCTGAGAATTGAGACCTAGTGAAACACCGGATCGTACTGCGATCGCAATCATTTTCCAGGACCTAAAGCGTTAGTTGATAACCAAACAACCTGAATTCTCGAACGCACCTGTTTATCTGCGAGATAGTAGGAAAGAAAAATACCATCAAAGCTTCAACCTGCATTTGCTGCAGATTATCATGCTCATAGAGGATACTCTCTGGGGTACAAAGCGCCTTGGCGCGTGCAAAAAAGTGTTTCTCGTCTGCACCCCCTCCATAAGACTGGAAAACACGCTGCCAATAGCGAGGCCGAGATTAAAGATGGCCAGCCATTTTCTGGCAGGGTTGACAGAGCCTCGAAGGTAGCAACGACGATGCTGATCACTAAAAAGATCCCGGCGAATAAATGGCATAGAAATTTGGACCTTATCAAGGTATGTCTGTAGCAATTTATCTGACAGGTCCTTTGGGGGAAGAATGAATGGATTGGGGACGGTTGGAACAGAGAGGATCGGATCATCAAGATGACAATTCACTGATGCAAGCGAGCCACCGGTTGAAGCTTCGTCACTATCCCATCCCATTGTCTCTGAATGCACCAGACCGCACTTTAGTGGGGTGGTCCCGATATATAAAGGACGCTAATGCTTGAACCTATGTCAAGAAAATTATTTTTGGTATCCCGTCTTTGAATATTTGTCTTTGGTAGCTTGTCCTATGATCTACCTGAATATGGAACAGCGTTCTTATGAGATGGGACTATACCGCAGTGGTATCTTGAGATATTTCCAGTCTCGGGAACTTTGGCAATATGAGCAGGTTCTCATAGTACGACATTTATCACGGGAGGAGATTCTCAAGAACGGTACCATCTCAAGAGGGTCGTTAAATGACCTAGTTCCCAGGAGCTTTGGCCTCTCAAGAACTCAATCATAGGAGACTTGTCTCATCAGGTAACTCTCGACACTTTAGTCTTTAGGACGCCTACACGAACCACTTTCCGTCACAGGATGAGCTTCCCGGCATTATATCGCTCCTGGGAACTTCTTCAAGTTATGTCCAAACTCTCAAACCAATAGACGGTCTTGGAAAACTATTCTCACATGGTATATCCTTCTATAATAACATTCGTAGACTCTAGTCGGAAAGGACAACGTAAAAAGGAAAAATGAGGGAAGGCCAAAAATCCTATAGCTCCTCAACCTCCTCTAGCTGTTTGAGCTGTCTTCTTTTCAACGGCCTTACTGGCCTGATAGGGAACTGTGGCATTAGAGCCATGGCTCCTACAGATTGCCTTTCAGCCACAAGTTTCTTTTCCTCTTCAGCTGAAAACATAAAAATAGTATTATAACCATCCGTAGTTCTTGCACGGAAGCACATTGCAGGACTGACACTGTCTCGAAGATGAATATAGAGCGCAAAGCCTTTTTGCATATTCGTTCTACATCTGTAATGTCTGAGGGTTGTATCCGGATAATATCGGCCACTCGGAATTGACCACGCTCGAAAGACATGAATTTGAAGTCAATCACTCCTATCTGGCCTGTATTGGCGCTTGAATGGACGGCTGCAGGATGAGGCGGCTCATAATGGATCAGCTGTTTCCCGGCATGGATGGAGTGTTCAAGCCAGTCGTTGCGGCTCTTGCCTTGTCGAGGCTCGGATCGGACACAGCCCCAACTCTTTGTCCGGCAGGATCTTCAGAGGAATCTACTTCCTCTTCCATTGCCCCTAGAGGAGCCACATTCCTTGTCTGGTCTTGTGAATGTACAGATTGGCTTTGTCCACTACCCGAAGGGAAGATTTGAAATTCTTGCTCGAGTCGTTCACGTTCCCAGTCTTCATCTAGTCTCTCTCGTTCCTGAATTGCCTGTATTAAATTATCGAACCTGTGTTGTGACTCGATGTCTCTGTCATCGGCAATGCTACTTCTCCTTCGTACAGAATATACAGAGGGAGAATAAACTCTAGCAGGATTTAGATCCTCCTGTTCTGAATCTTCGTGTCCCGAAGCAGTCTCCTCGGGGGCTGAAGGTTGTACTGGGCTTTGAGAATGAGTAGTATGTGCATCGCTACTCTTATGTTGGGAAGCAATGGGAGACCTTAAATCGAGAGGATCAAGCAATCGCCTTTGGGAAACCTTATTTGCTTCTTGGCCTTTCGGTGTCTCTGCAGAGTTATTTTGAGGACGGTCTTCGGCAGCTACGGAGCTTTCAATACTCATGTGCTCGTTCTCAATGCCGTCCTTGGGATCAGTAAGGGCTACCTGGTCATCTGTTTCCTCTTGGTAGTCCTCCTGGTCTGACCACGGTGGGTTCACCTGTTCTGGTTGAACAGCTGGAGCTGGACCAGGCGAGTTGCTTTCATTTACGAAGAGTGGGGATGTATGTCGCGTGGATATACCGTGTGGCGAGCTTTCTGCTGTTGGTTTTGAAGACAAGCACCTTCCAAAATAGGCGAAATAAATACAGCGCCGAATGAACAAGGTCGTAAGGGAGCGAATGGTGTTTCCGCATACATATTATCAAGGAAAAGGTGTGGAGCATCTTGTGCATGGGCCTTGTTCTGTGGGAAGCCACTTCTCGCTCGGGAAGATACCTTAGTGTCAGCGAGGAACTCGAAAGTTGTTTGTCTGTGTTCAACAGCTACTGAGAAGCACTTAATCATTTGGTCAAGGAGTGTCTCGAATTGTTCAGGTTCGTAGTGAAATAATCCGGTTTTCGGGCTCGGAGCAAAGCATGACGTGCAATCAACCGGTCAGACAACCTCTGAAGTAGTTGTTTGATCTCCTTTGACTAAAACCCAAGTCGGCGGGCTAGTTCGGCTATTTTGAAAAGTACACGCTTATCAAGCTTTCCGCGTTCAGATCTGGTTAATAGCTCCTTATTGTTCCTAGCGGGTGGCAGCATCGACTCATAATGACGTATTGCGTACAGCCACAGCTGCCGATATTCCATATCGAGCCTTTTTATACTGTTGGCAGCCTGTCGACGAAATGCGAAACTCCGAAATTTGTACTAAATAATCCGTAATGTTTGGTACATCCACGAAATTTCTCTTCATGGTATTCCATATAGACCCTTTCGGGGTGCCGAAAAGCCGTTTTATGCAATGTGCGCAGCGTTCGAAAAGTAGAAGTCTTTCCAGAACGTATATAGAGATGGTATAATCCCATCAAAACGCTTAATACGTCTCCAAATTTCTATATGTTGAGATTCATCGAAGGAAGGAAATATTTGCCCGGCTAATCATAAGTTCCTTGAAGTTGTTTGCATCGGTCTTGCAGTTTCCAGGAGCCTTTGATTGTAATTGCAGCACTCTCTCAGGATCGATGCGCGTGAGAGCATTTCGGTCACCGTCGACAAACGACAAGTATGTGTCAAAAATGTGATCAAGGTATGTGAGCACTTTCTGGATAGCTGTTAAACATAGTTAAAATGTATAGGATCTGGAAATGTACTTCGATAGACTTAACCGCAATAAGCTGATGGAGCAGGCTAATTTTCATACCATCCAGCCAAAGACTCGGGATGGCAAGTAACCTATCAAATCCTTCACGTAATTCTTTATTGTATCTTTGTTCAGCTGCTTTATTTGGTTTTGGTTGTTTTCAGATAAGCGCGACAACCACTTTCGTCGAAGCGAACTATTTCCCTTGCTTTTGTATTGTCGGACTTTCCTATATATCTTGTTATCTGTTGATTTTCTCTCGTTGGCGTACCCCTCAATTAATGATGTTCTTAGGGGTGTACTGATGTCTATCATATGGGACTCCGATCAGTTTAGAAATGAACAATTTCTTGTTGGAGATATACCGTCAAGGAAAAGATCTACCGTCCACCATCGCTCGGCGGGCACTAATACCTTAGACGCAGCATGCAGCATATAAGCGATGGCGGCTATGAAGACCTCTTAATTGTTCTTTTGGGAAATTTCAAAGTAGGTATACCTTTCCCAGAGCTCGTCAAAAGTGAATGAGCGTGGATATCAGCGTTCTTCAGCGCGTCCGCTAACGCCTGCCGTGAGAGGGTGGCGGGTACATAGTTAGCCAGCTCAAACCGGCGGCAACCGCTCTTTTGGAAAGTATTACAAAGTCTTCCCACGTTTCTATGATTAACCCACTGGCTTCTTGAACTCCCGACGTGGATCTCCGAAATCATAACTCTGGCGATGCCTTTGTACTTCAATCGCCGCTCGTCAGCTTGTTTGACTTCGTCTTCGGTCAGAAAAGCACGACACATCATGAGAGCCTCTGCGAAATTGGTCTTTTAATTTAGCAATATAAATGTCACTGTTTCCTATTAAAGTATTCGTAATCTTGAGCCTGGCAATTTTAGGGACGTGCTCCAAACTCCGATAAGGGCTACACCAGGGAAAAATTGTGGGTAGGATCAAACATGGTCTCGGTTGGCATCTGACCACGGCGTTGGTGGTCTCAGGGATCTGTTTTGGTGCTTGCAGGGGTCCGTTTTTGGTGGCCGCAGGGATCCGTTACGGTACCCGCATGACTGCCATGGTGAGAAGTCCCAATGAGTTCTAGTGCCAGTCGTGGCTTCCCTCGGTTTGTCTTGGCTTCTACTTATTCCTGCAGAAGTGGTAATTGTACCTGACTTCAATTGGATTAGTCTCTTCCAACCTTTCTACCTGATACACTATTCCTGACAACTCAATGGACCATGGAGATAGAAGACTCACATACTTCAATATCCCTTTTGATAGGGCTATTGATGCGCAAGTGAAAAAATCAGGGCCCGGGCATTCTAAGGATTCGAAAATAACCCAGGAACGTGGTCATGATGAAAGTACCTATCCGACGGCACCACTAAAGAAACGGAAAAGTACGCATGATAAGATATCTTCTACTGAAGCTAATTTGATCAAATCAACTACCAGAGATTCAAACACGAATAACCATGGAACAAATTAAAAAAGATCTACGAGTGCGACCTGGCTGGACAAACGGTAGTTGTTGCAAAGAAATCCAAGCCTAACCAGCCGTGTTTCCTTAAGACATTCTTCGGGGACGAACTTGATGAGCTTCTTCACAGACTCCTATTCACTAAACACGAAATATCGCGTCAGCAACAGATGCCTTCGCTACCACTGAGGGTCTTTTTACTATAGGTGATTTTATGCCTCTGACTCTCGGCCATATTGTGGCTTGCCGTCACTACCCTGATAAGGAACAGCTGAATGCCATAATGACCCAAGTCCGCTCTCTGACCCTGACCCTAGTGGATGCACATAATAATGATGGATATACAGATTTTGAACGGCCTTTGCTACATTGAAACCCAGGGCCTCTGGGCTCCTCTGGGATTTTGATGGACACCAATGACCACATTAGGATTGGTATCACTGACTCCATGCAAACCCTAATTGAATTTAGGCTGACGGAGATTTAGGCCGTCTTGAAAGGTGTACTTTACGAACCAAGAAAAATTCTAGCCATGCAAATATAGTTGGTAATATTATGATGGAGCTGTTGCAAAATTATACTAAAGATGATGGAATTGTTGGTATTGACAATTTGGATCGTTGGCCGTCTGATTCACCTCCTGTTACTTTCCTCTCCTCCACGGATACCTTTTCGTAAGGAAACCCTTAACGGGTTAGCTTGGTTCGCCATGCATTCTACAAAGACATTTTGGTCTTACACATCATGACACGCTATATTCTACACTTGACTGTATCACCATTGCTACTGTATACAGTATGCTACTTTCCATCATATTCTATCCTTCCGATGTTCTAGCGTACAGTATGGATGGATGGATGGATGGATGATGTCATTTACCCTGACCCCTCGCAATGGAAAGCGATATGCAGGCTACAACAACTATAAATATCCGTGCGTACGTACATGTAGAGCTTTCCACTTTCTGGAAACGAACTTAGGGCCTCGTCAAGGCCTGCCGTGGCCTAATTGCCGTTCACATTGTTAAACTGCCCTCTTGGCGCGCGACTCCGAAACCGTTGTGACGCCTCAGCAAAGTCTAGTACAGCCTGAACTGTCCTAGCCCGTGTGACGGTGTCTGGCTTACCTTCATTACCGTCGGTTGAGCCTCCCAGCAGACTCGAGACACTGCCAAATGTGTCTCCCATTTTACCCCTTAGCTTCCTTCGAATACCCCTTAGCTTCCTTCGAATACCCCTTGATTCCGGGCAGTCCACCAGCACGTAGGTGACTGTTTCTTGCGCGCCGCACACACACTTATCATTGTCGCGAAATCCGAAGGTCTTAGCGTAGGCAGATAACCAATTGTGGCCTGTGCGTAGCTGTGTCAACAGGTACGCTCGGTTCGGTTCCTCGGCAGACTCCCGTACAGCCTTCTCGTGTAGTTTGCTGGCAGGGTGTTGTCAATCTTCCGTAGATGGCCGCCTTTGTTAGACGACCTCCATAGTGATCAAGGATATTACCCCGGAGGCGCGCACTTTCCCTCGAGAGTAGCGAGCGAAAGGGGTAGGTTTTGCCTGGGCCCGCAGTGTCCTTAGCCAGTCGGTCTGCAGCATCGTTTCCTGGGTTATCGCAATGTCCTGGCACCCGCTGAAGGCGGAGTGCGATGCCTGCTGCTTGGGCTTCCGTAGCGGCCTGAAGGATCGCGTGGATTATCCGCTGTCCAGATTTGTTCCTTGGATTCCGAATTGCCTGCAAGGCTGATTGACTGTCGCACAGGATTGTTGCTTGCTTTGGTCTGTTGGTAAAACCCTGATGGGCGAGCATGCACACCATGCTAGTAGCGTAGAGGATGCCAATGAGCTCCGCAACGTGCACCGACCACCGATCCATTGGCCCCACTTGGACTTGGTTGGATTCAACGACCTGCAGGTCGTTGTCCAGTGCTGCAACAGCCTCATCCAGGTGGCTCTCGCGTCCAGAGGCATCTGAACAGACAACAATGTCCGATTTGGACCGTACAGCTTCGGCTCGCTCGCTGTTTTTCTGGCGTACAGTACGTTGCGAAACCGGTGCAACCGCCTCCACTCTTCGAGTGATTTTCTTGGCTCACCGCCAGGAGACACTAAAACATATTCGGAATAGCCTCGGAATACCAATATTTCTGTATGAGGCTCGATACTAAAATAACCTTTAATAAATATAATATCTTGTTTCGTAGCAGTATTGGCAACTTAAAGAGAATATATATGATTTTCTATCAAAATGCGAGTATGTTAAATACTGGATTTTGGGATTGCCTAAAGAATGTAGCAAGCTAACACTTTCTTCCGCTACTTTTATATCCAAGCGACGGGCTGAGGTTCTTACTCGGCACCAGGTCCTGTAAAAATTGGCTTAAACTACTTGTGTATTGTACATGCAGGCTCCTTATGAACCTGCTTATCATAATACTAAGCCTGTTAGCCTGTCCTTACTTCTTGACGTCCTGTACTGTAACACACTAGGTTAAAGGCACTGCATGGAAGAGCAACAGGAAATCGAAAAAGACAAGTGCAAGGGAGATCCTTACCTTGGCCGGGACGGTCCGTATCCCCCAATCAATGCCAACATTCTGTCTTCAGGGTCTCCGGTCCCGGCAATGAAAAGGTTGTCTGAAAGACAGATGAAACATCTACTGCGTATCCATTGGGAACCCCGAACCCTTTGACCTAGCAGTTAAAGATTATAACGAATGGCTGCAGCCACGTGTCACTGATGACGCCCTCAGGTTAAGCATTCCGAAAAGCCTGCGACGTGATGCTTGACGATGGTCTGGATCTCGAGCAGCGCTACAAAGACTGAGATCCGAATTTCTTCATCAACAAGGGAGTAAGGAAAGACATTCCTCGTCATTCTGTAGAGAATATTGCAATTTGGATACAGAATTTGAAGAAGCCGGTGCATGTCTGCGAATTTGTTTAGAGCGGATGAGGCAGAGGTTTTTCGCGTTTTTGAGAGTCTGCTTGGAAATACATATTGTGGTTATAGGAGTGTCGGCTTCTAGATCTCCGATGAAAGTTTCGTCTCATGAATTATGCAATGGCGACCGTTGTTGCCTCTCATGTGCGGAAACATGATACACTACGTCTAATAAAGACCCAGCGTAAAATCATAATATTCGTATGGGTGAATGTGAGGAAGGTGGCGAATATGGTAAGCAGCCCCCGAGATGTCCGCTACTTGATCCATTATAAGCCTATGTGGTATAGCCTCTAATGAGTATTGGAAGGAGGGTCTGAATGCATATGTCAAAGACATTAGAGTGTAGGCTGAACGAGAGGCTCACAAGAGGCTCACGTTGCTGCTGAGAAAGAGAGCACTGAACAAGGCGAATACTCAGGAAACGGAAAACTTGTGTATTCTCTTATGAGGCACGCCCAGGTTTAGTGAAAGGAATACTCTGCGAATCTGACTGAGAGCCTTGATCTATGAGCGACATCAACATATCCCCGAAATTTGCACGTGAAGAGTCAGAATCACGGCCTTGTATATCGAAAGACGAGCCCAGCGAGCCGAACGGGCCTGAATTTGAGTAAGAGGATGCCGCGTCTGTACCCTCCGAGGCCGTTGCTAACTGGACCCCTAGCGGCGAATCACTCGCCTGTAGTTTCATAATCTCGAGATCACCTGCTAAGACACTGATATCTACTACTTTGGCCACTGCGATAAATTGAAAGCAAGAATAACAGCGGTAGAAGGCCCGTGATGCTGCTTCGCTATAGCTCCCGAAGACGAACAGCCACCGAATGGCATTCTTTGTGGAGTCTAGAATCACAGAAAATGAAGCTTCTGAAGCGCTAGCCGTGACGAGAGTCGTAGATATGTGGATGAGCAGGATGGTTGTGGCTTGAACCATGAAATGTAAGAGACACCACCATGGGGCGACGCGAAGAACCCATTCCATATCCGGCTGGCTAGGGAGTAGAGACACCACTCTCATCGAGGTGGAGAGGCAGGTCGGTGTTCTTTGGCTTCCAGAGTCGGGGTGAGGAAAGCGGATTTCTGTTTTCTTATCGATTTCAGAAACTATAAAGCAAGGCCGGTTGAAAACAACGCTGGCGCTATAAAAATGGAACGCCAGCACCGTCTGAGGTTGAGTTAAGATACTTGGAAAAGGGGCTCCTTCTTCATCGGCAAATTGCACGGAGGGACGTTGACCGGATTGCCATTCACCCAATTTACCTTTCAGGAAAGCAGTAGCCGAAGTGAGCGGTCTAAAATATATAGAGTTGTTCTTATTTTCTCTTTCTTTCTAATACTCATATATTAAGCCACGTGACGTAATATATGCAAGTTTTTCGTTAAGTTTTTTTTGCAGGTCTTCTGGAAGCATCTTCTTCGTATAGCAGAGTGTCTTTAGGTCAGAGGGAAAAAAAGACAGCAGACATTACCAGCGCCCTGGGTACTTATTTATAGTACAGAGTCTGGCGATGAAGGAAAAGTGAGGAGTAGGGGATCTGGGTGATCTGGGTGAGAATTTTTTGCTCCAGTTCTTATCTATTCTTATCCTGTTCTTACCTCTATCACTCCAGTCTCTAAACTTCTTACCTATATTACTTATACTTATCTTAAGACTAAATCCTGCGCCATTTTAGAGCGCAGGGTGTATTGAGAATTGACTGCGTACTATAATGGGCTTAAGTACGGCTGAGCGGATGGGAAGCTCTGTTTTCTATACCCTGTGGTTGTATGTGGTTGTTTCAGGGATGATACAGCCCATAAATAACAGAAAGAAAACCTTCCATGCATTCCATAATTCCATGGATTGTCGAGAGAATCGGCTGACCGTATGCAAGAAACAAAACGGCATCGCTAGTCGCTGCACGCAGAGAATGTACCCCCAAAACGCCCACCCCACCTATCCGCTCCCCTAAAAAGCGCCTTCTCAAAGATCCACATCAAATGGATCCTCAAACATACCCCCCGGCAACAACCCCTCCGGCGTCGACGGCAACAGCCCATTCCCATGGCCCGGGTAGAGCGGATACCGTGCCCGTGCCCGTGCCCTCACGCTGTCCAGCGATTCGAACGGTCGTCCTCCACCACCACTACCACACCCATCCTCCTCCCCGTCCCCCTCGGACCCCGTCGCCTCTCCCTTGTGGGATGCATCCACCTCCGTAATCGCCAGCAACAGCCGGAGATTCTCCTGCAGGACCCGCGAATACCCTCCGCCGCCACCCCTACTCCCATCGGGGTCGGTGGGATGGACGCACCCCGTCACCGCCGCCGCGTGCGTGTTGAGGTAGATATTCCGCGCAATCAGCAGCTTCTGCTCCAGCTCGTGCACCTGTCGCGTCAGCAGGGCGGTGCGTTCCTGCTGGCGGGAGCGGTAGGCGCGCTGCGCCACGCGGATTTGGATTTTGCGGCGCTATTGGGGGAGTTAGTGGTTGTGGTTTCGTTTGATTGTTTTAATGGGGGGTAGGGGGTCTGGTTGGGGGCCTGGAGGGGAGCTCGCTTACCTCTTTCGTAGCTGCGTCGTCGACTTCTCCCGTGGTTTGGTCGATCATCCTCGGCCGGCCGCGTTTACGCGGGGGGTTCGTGGGTTGTTTCTTTGGTTGGGCGTGGTTGTGGATCGTAGTGTTGTGATATTCGTCGTCGGTGGAGGAGTGGATTGGGCTTGTTGGGTCGAGGATAGTCGATGCTTGTGAGGGTGTGGAAGATCGAGACTGTAGAGAAGGGGACGGCGATGAGAATGATAATGATGATGATGATGATGATGCATCGAGAAGGGCGAGGTAGTCCAGCATCACAGCGGGGTCCAGGGTCCATGGACTCGTCATCATCTCTGCTGGTGACCTCTTTTGACTTTTCGTGTCTAGGACGTTGAGAACTCAAAAACTATGTGTAGATCTGCACACAATCGGGTGGATAGATCCCTCTATATATAGCACCAGTACGTAGCGAAAGTTGGGATATATCCCTAATCGCCAACGGGCATGAATAAGCTATTAGAGCAGGTGGGGAAGGAGAGGGGGTCTTCTCTCCCGCTCCAACCCTTGAAGTACACCCTGCAGAAAATGAGATTCACGCTCGCGTGGCCACAAGAGATTAGTAGCCCCCAATCCTTTGACTCCAATCATCATGACCCTTGTTCTGCAGGGTGAATCATGATTGGAGGTATCGCGATCATCACGGAATCGGGACTTGGTCGTGGTCGTGAAGCTATCCCTGTTGTGGAGTCAGGGACTTAACCTTTTTGCTGCACGGGAGGGGGTCGATTGGGTCGGAAGGGAAGGGAAGCCCTAACCGGTTATCTAGCTGGTGCAGTGCAGCACCGCATGGCGAGACCGGGACCCGGGCATAAGGACGGTTACCGAGCGGAGTTTATTTGTTGTGAAGACTGGCTGTCACCCGTGACTGGCCTCGCTTAGTACTTACAGAGAAGACTAGTGCGGGGCGATGTTTACACTTTACCTGAAACGGAAGACCGACTTCCTGATCAGGGTTAGTAAGAGCGGCTCCTCAATCGATTGATTATTCTATCGCTCCGGTCGAGATGAGATTGAAACTGCACTAAGTTCAGCCTGAGATGTTTTGGCCTGATGTCAGGCCCCTAATCTCTGCTGACTTGCTAAGTTATAGGCTTTTGGGTAGATTGTGGACTGCTATTTTGGGGAATTGGTGTTCGGTTTGAGTCCGACGGTCGGCATGCTGGGCGACTCTAACCCTAGGGCGGTTAAGCTTACCTTTCTTTACCTTTACCCTTACCGGTGTAGATAAGAAGATCTGATGATCGATGGCCGGTGACCCTGGATTTGGAGGTCTCTCCACCGGGGGGGGTAGTTACATTCTACAACATGCGAAGTATTCGAAATTCATGCTGGGGTGGGATTTGTCATGTGCTTCTAGAAAGATCTTCTTTCCGTGCACCTTTTTTGTTTTGAGGCTGAAGGCGAAGTGCTTTCCTTGCAATTAGTCGGGTCTCGGGATTTGGCTTCGGGATGAGACGGCAAATCTGCGTTGCTGGTCTGGGCTGGAGAGCCTCAGCCCCGATACTGGAGGGCCTTCTAACTAGATCGGTACCGTATGATTCAGGCAAATGATACAGAGGATATTTTAGCTTTGATTGGCCCAGTGGATACAATAACCGCTTGTGCAATGTTCCTACTGATACCTATATGTCCTCCAAGTCCCATCTTGGTCACCCAGCCAAGAACAAATCTCTCTAATAGTTCAGTAATATAGACACAATCCACACATCTAAAACGAACCAGCACCACCCTCCGCAGCAAACGCAATTCGGACCCTCGTCCCATCTACCGGCTTTGCCGTGATCTGCATAGTCTATTCCAATCAGGTCAGCCCCCCTCCCACCAAAACAGGGTATAAGAGAATAAACTCACATTAAACAATTGGCTGCGGACAGCAAACTGCCCCTGCGCCCCCATCACGGGCTGCCCCTTCTCATCCCTCACAGCCTCCCCCAAGCCAACCTTCGTAACATCATACCGACGCACCGTACACGCCAGAATCACCCGAACCTCGAGAGTCGCCAGCTCCTGCCCGATGCAATTCCGGGGCCCGCGCTCGAACGGCCGCCATGCGCTGGCGGGGATCTCCTGCTTCTCGTGATCAGATGAATCCAACCACCGCTCAGGCCGGAACACGTCCTTGGTAGCGCCGTACACAGCCTCATCGCGGTGGATCAGCGTCGCGCAGTTATACACGACCATTCCATCGAGACACAGTGCCTCACCACCGGGGAGCTGGACCGTAAACCCCGTGTCTGGGGCGCTCAAGCGCGCGCTGCCGGAGGGGGGATGCACACGGAGAACCTCCTTGATCACCGCAGAAGTGTACGGCATCTGGTTGAGGAGGTGTTCGCCCCCTGGTGCAGTCAACCGTTCCCAGACCACAGTCGGGGCGGGATCCGACCCAAACAGCGCGGCCAGTTCCGCCCGGACGGCCTGCAGCGCGCGCGGGGTGCGGCTGAGCTCATAGAAGGTCCACTGCAGGACGATGCTCGTGGTGTCATATCCGGCGAACAGGAACGATTTGAGCTGGTCGCTCGTCTGGGCGATTACCTTGTCATCAAGGCTGGCAATGTCCTGCAGGCTGAGGGCGAGGATGCTTCGCGAGGACTTACCTCCACCTGTGGGTGTGGTCCGCAGGTCGGCGAATTTCTGCTCGATGTGCGCGCGCAGGTACTTGTCGAATCGGACCGTAACCCACCGGCGCTTCAATCTGGCCCAGGGGTTGATGCTATCCCAGCTCATGCCGCCGGGCATCGGGTACCCGCGCACCAGGTCCCGGAAGAGTTGGGTGATCTCGCTTTGCTGGTGCGGAGCGCATTGCGCGCGGAAGTCGGTGTCCATTACTATTGCGCCTGTTTTCATGGAGATATTTTACTCTAAGGGTCGTTTCGATCGGAAGAATGGGGCATTGTGCTTACCAATAATGTCAAAGGTGAGATTGATACAGGGTACGTCCAGCCGGAATTCCTCCCCGGACTTGGCGTGGCGGTCCAGAGTCTCGACGAACCGGCGCGACATGGCCACAATTTGCGGGAGGAGGGTCATCAGGTGCTGCGGCGCAAAGCCCGGGTTGAAGCGCTTGCGGAGGGTCTTCCATTCTTCGCCCTGTAACATATCAGCATTCTGTCTCCATGAATCCGATCGAGGCTTAGGGTTGGATACATTTGCGCCAAGGATCGACCCCATTCCAATAAGACTGTGCAGGTCCTTGATCGTCGGCGATTTTGTCATGCTGTAGGGAAACTCTTTCGAGCTGCGAGAGATCTGCTCGGCCACTTCATGATCGCCGATGACGCAGAGTGGGTATTGGATTGGCCGGAGGTCGAGCACAAAGAGAGGCGGGTGGTTCAGGTGCGCTTTGATCTCGAGGAGGACTTCGTCTGTGAGGGATCAGCACATACTCAAGCGGGTTCGAGTACCGAACTACGGGAAGCGTACCGATATGTCGTTCGGGTTCACCTTTGGACGTAAACTCGTGGATGGTTTTGAGGTGGCCCCAGATTAGCGAAGGCTGGGGCTGCGGGTAGGGGGAGAATTGGGTGAATCGGTGATAGTGCAGTTTTCTGTAAAGATAGAAGAGTAGGAGGGGCACAAAGGCCAGAATGAGAGTGCCTATCATCTTGTATAATCTGGAGTACTGTTGTAGCAGTAGGTGTGGAGAGACTGTTTCGGTGGTGAGATTGAAGATTATCGATCTGGCGACTGATTACCAGGGCCGGTCCTGCTCTCTCCTCGAAAGCTGCAGATCCTCGTGTTGAGGCCTTCTTCTTGGAAGTATGAGGAGGCGCGCGCAGTGGTAGAGGGCGGCGGCGTGGGTATCCGATCTTGACGGCCTTGAGGCTCAACTGAGGAACACGTTTCAGCGACCCTTGAGCTCAGCAATCATAACTTCCCACCTCCACTCACATCTCCAACCCTAACCTCAGTTAAGTTAGGCCAGACTCAACCTCTCCGATACCTTCGCGATCAGACCAATCGCTCGCTTTCGTATTACGATTTTGACGTGGACACCGGCGCTTGGCCCCACATAGTGCTTTATAGTCACTTTGGCAGCCCGTGGATTAGTCATGCGATCCTGAGCCCCAACTTTTCCCTCACAGCAGCCGAACCCTAAAATTCCGGACCTCCGGAGTATCATCCCTGGACCCTGTCCTGATCGCGAGTCGTCGTCATCTGGCAATGCATTCGTCCAGCCAGCCAGCAGCCACAAAGCCCAAACCTAGTCGGACGCGCTCCAGAGCCGGCTGTCGGACCTGTCGGTGAGTAGCAGCCAGTTAACCTGTAATATCGTTTGGTAGCGGGCTACTTATCATTCCAATCAGGGCCCGCCGCATCAAATGCGACGAGACCCCCGTAGCATGCCGTAACTGTTCATCTACGGGTCGACAATGCGACGGCTATGACGTCCACCGACTGCCCCCTAAACTCAAACCGACCGGAAAGAATAAGACCCTGACAGCTCCACAAAAGCTGCTGGGGCTGGCCGGCGGGCCCAGCCAGGCGCTGGACCGGCTGGACTGGACGATGACCTCGGACGAGCGGCGGTGTGTGGCCTACTTCCAGCACCACACGGTGCCCACCCTGCTGGAGTTCTTCGACTCCACCCTGTGGCAGAAGCTCGTGCTGCAGCTGAGCCGCTCCGAGCCGCCCGTCTACCACGCCATCGTTGCGCTGAGCGCCATCCACGAGAATTCGGAGGCCAACGGGATGCCGCTGGCCACGCCGACCGATTTACTCGCCGAGAATCCCTGGCACCAGTTCGCGCAGGACCAGCTGGCGCGGGCCATTACCCTGCTCAACCGACGCAGCGCCTCGCAGGACCCGCGCTTCCGCGAGGTCATCCTGGTGTGCTGTCTGCTGTTCGTGCTGGCGGACCTGCTGCGCGGGCAGTACGACAGCGGCTTCGCACATCTACGGAGCGGCCTACTGATTCTCCAGGAGCTGCAGCAGCACGGCGAGTTCGGGAATCGCGCCTCGTCCCGGGGATTAGTCGAGCAGTGCATCTTCACCGCGTTCGCGCACCTGGACATCCTGGCTTCGCACTACGACCGCATCTTCCCGATGCTGCAGCCCCTTCACCCGCTCACCCAGCCTTCCAGCCATGATCGCACCACCACCACCACCACCACCACCACCAACCCGAAATCTCCAACGCAACCCTTCCAATCCCTCCACGAAGCCCGCGCCGCCTTCGACACCCTCCTCCGCACCTCCTACCGCTTCAGCGCCCCGAGCATGGGGCTCACCGCACCCCAAATCTCCGCTAACTACGCTGCCCTCCAAACCCAGCAACACGCCGTCTGGAGCGAAGCGAACCTCTTCGCGCAGCGGTTTCGCCCGTTTTACCGTCACGCCTACCCCCACCTCACCGCTAAAGAACAGCGCGGCGCCGACATCATCAACCTCCACCTCGTCAGCCTGCGCGTCTGCCTGCACTCGTGCCTGCTGGGCAGCAACCGCGCCGCGCTGGCGCACTACCGCGCCGATCTTGAGAAAACGTGCGAGCTGGTGGAGGCCCTGATGGCCACGTTCCCGGACCATCGGCCGAGTTTTACCGTGGATACGGGTGTCCTCCCCCCGCTGTATCTGGCGGCCATTCTGTGTGATGATTACCGTGTGCGGTGGCGCGCGATCGGGTTGATGCGGAGCTGGCCGCATCGCGAGGGCCCGTTTGATTCGAATTGGTTGGCGTCGTTGGCGGAGGAAGCGTTGTTGTTGGATTTGAGGGGGAGGTGTGTGGCGGAAGTGGGCTTTCTGGCGGTGGTTTTGGTTCCGGGGCGGAAGGGTGGGGTTGGGGGTGGTGGTGGTGGGGATGCAGAGGAAGATCTGACGGCAGATGATCTCCTCCGTAAACTGCAAGGGATTCGTCGCAGGAAGCTGGAGATGTTGTTGCGGACGAAACGGCTGCAGAAGCCTACGCCTGATGAGGATGTGGAGGTGGACGCGGTGGGGTGGGATCCGTTGGACGCGGTCGGCCCGGTTAAGGGGATGGGGAGTTGGTCGTGTGTGAGGGCATTTAATGCGGCGACGCGGGGGAGTCCGGGAGTTTATTGATTTGTTTCGTAACCTGTATGGATAGCGGATTGAGCGGTTGTATGTCCTTGACCTTGATTTGATTCTTTCAAGCGGTGGGTTTTGTTTCAGCTTCAGCTTCAGCTTCAGCATCAAACTTCTAAGCGTTCCCTAACCCTAACCCTCCCACTGTCTACCCAGTATATACAGTCCCTAACTCCTAATCTACACCACCACCCCTCCCCAAACTACCTGGACACCAACCCCAGCCCCCTACTCATAGACATCCTTCCCCCTCATCAACTCATCGGCCGTCTCGTAATCATGCCCGAAGATCAACCGCGCCCGGAACAACCGCTGCAACCGGGCCACGAACTTCCCGCTGGCCACCCACGCCCGATGATCCCGCAGCAGCCACCCCTGCGCCTGATTCCGCTCGAAGTTCTCCCGCACATGGAACTGGTCCGTCGTCCAGATGAAGGTCCCGTCTGCGGCCAGGTTCACCTGCATGATGCACAGCCCCGGCGTATGTCCGGGACAGTGGTAGAGGGTGATCCCCGTGCAGAGGTCGAGCTGGGGTTCCGAGAAGGTTTGCCAGTTAAGCGTGTCTAACGAGAGGTAATCTGCTCTGCGGGGTGTTAGCATTTTTCGAATGGGTGGGGTAAGGGAGGGAGAAAACTTACAGATACACGCCGCCATCCGCCCCCGTCGCAGCCGCCCAGCAGCCGTGCTTGAACTCCTCCTCGTGGACGTAAATGGGCACTCCCGTGTTCTGGAAGTGCTCGAGGCCGCCGGCGTGGTCCAGGTGCAGGTGGCCCATAATGACGGCTTTCACGTCGCGGATGTCGTGGCCGGTGGCGCGGATGGCGGCGGGGAGGTGGTGCTGCGGCTCGTAGTGCGTGCGCGGGAAGAGGTCGGTGGCTTGGGGGCCCCATTGCTTTTCATCCGATGATCAGTATTGTGGAGTGATATGGTCTGCCGGCTAGGTTCATGTTTAGGTAGGAAGTGGAGGGCAAGGGAAAGCCCACCCGATCAACATCCTCCGCGCTCCCGGTTTCAAACAAGATCAGGCCCATCTCTGGGTGCTCGATCAATCCGGCGATCAGCATTAGGTCGCGGCGTTTGTTGGGCGGGTTGGGGTTGCTGGCGGAGCTGCCGTTGGCGCCGGTGAGAAGCCTTTGCTTGGTTAGAATTGATTCGAGGTATTGGGGTAAAGGATGAGGTAGACATACCATCCTTCGTCCACGTTCATCGTGCCCAGATTGAGGATGTGCATCTTCGTCCCCGGGGGACAGGTGTAGGCGGGCAGGGCCGCGGCGGCGAGGTGCTGCATTTGCATTGAAGCTGTCATGGTTGATTTCCGTAGATTGTTTCTCGATGATGATGATAATGATGATGATGATACGGCTGGTACCTGGAATTGAAGACTTTACTTATACGATGCTATTGGCGACAGATTACAAAGATGGTTTTGTGATTAGTGATCTAGTCCGGGTGAGGTTGTTGATCGTGTCGCCGTATGGGTTGATTTGATGATTTCTCATCAGTCCTGCAAGACTTGTTTTCTGGAATGTGTGCGAGATTGCCATGTCTAGTTGGTTTTTGTATGCTTATTATACAGGATTGAGTCGCAGACCGGTTGCGTTGCGGGTGGGCAAGACGACGCCGCCAAGCCGGCCACTATAGATACTAGATGATAACTTCCAGTTGTCAAGTTTGAGTACTTCAGACCTCCTGAATCATCATATGGTACTCCCGAACGATGGCAGAGCCGGCAAGGCGAGCGGCATTATACCTTACTTTCTCCGGCCCGTCGGTAGGAATTGTTTCTAATTTAACATATTATAGTAAAAAATCATTAATCGAAAATCTATTCTAATATTTTGTTAAACAGTTTATACAGCAGTTTATAGTCGACTGTAGTTAATAAGGCCCTAGTATCTTTTCAATACGGTAAATATAACATCAGTTAAAGTACGTAGGTTGTTTTTTAAATTTACTTTGTCTAATAAACTTTTGTTAAGAGTATAAGTATAGTTAGTTATAGAGTGGCTTAACCTGACCGTTATATCTTAACCTTAACCTGACCATAACCTGGCGGTTAGATTAAGATATAAAATATTTTTAACCGTACGGTTAAAATTAGATTAAAATATAACTATTATTTTAACTATTTATATCTGCTGGTTAGAAAGATTGTATATAAATTTAAAAACTACTATTTTACTTTAATTAAAAAAAGTTATTAATAATATAAAACAGCTTTTAAAAAAATATATTATTTTCTGATAGAATTTTTTATATCTACTATATTATATACTTTTATATCTTACAATATTCAGAAATCAAAAATATTAAAATTAGTTCTATAAGGTATTATTTTTAAAAAAATTATAAAAAAAATATTATTAATTATATTTAAATAAGTAATTAGTCAGATATTTAATAATACGCTATCAAAGATATTTACTTATTTTTTAAAAATAATTTTTTTAATTATTACTTTTTTTAAATTTCTATAATTTATAATAAATAGAATTTTTAAAATTAAATTATATACTATTACCTGTCGTCTACTATTCGGAACTGTTAAATATATTTAATTTAAATAAATAATTAATCTTATTATTTTATTTTTATATTAAAAATTAGATTTATTTAATTAAATATAGATTAAAAAATGTTTTTTTAAAATTATTAAAAGATATATATATACAGCTGTTATTAAAATTTTTAGATACTGAATAAATATTAATTATAGTAAACTATTAGATTAATTCTAATTAGAAAGTATTTCTTACTTTAAAAAGATATTTTTTTAATAGAAGATATAAATTACTATAAGATTTTACTAGACTTTTAATTAGTATTTAAATCTTATATTAATAAGAATCTAATTATAATTATTTTATTAATTTTATATAAATATAATCTTTTTTATTGATTATTAGATATAATAATTAATAATATTAGTAATAATAGTTTAATATTTAGTATAATCTTTTTTAAACTTTAGACTCAGCTCAGCTAAAGTATTCAGCTTTATAATACTTTAATTCATTCTAATTTTTTAAAAATTATTTAAAGCTAGTATTATATATTCTATTTTATTTATATAATTCAGTTTATAGTTAATATTTTTCTACAGAAATTTCAGATTAAAATCTTAAACAGTACTATTAAATATATATAAAATAATTATAATAGAAGTCTCAAAATCTTTTCTAATATTTTGAAAATTTTTAAAAAAAAATATTCTAAAAGCCTTCTAAAAAAAACTAATATAAATAGTATATAAAAATCTTTTTCAAATTAATTAAACAGCTTCTAAAAGTCTTCTTTCAGTAATAGCTTATTATACTTATTTTTTATTATAAATTCAGAACATTATATAATCTATAAATATAAATTTTTAATACTGTAAAAAGTTTCAGCTTATTGAGTAATTTAAAATCTAATTTAATTTATTATCTTTTTCTGAACTGTAAAACCTACTGGAACTTAATTTATTTTATAATTTATTAAATATTTATTTTTTATTAAATAATTGAAAATTTTACTTAGTACTATAGATATAACAATATTAATTATTTTTATTCTACTATAATTAAATAAAAATAGATAGAGTATCTTCTTAAACTTTTATACTTCTTTTTTTTATATTCTATTTATCTAAAAATAATAGATCTACTATTTATAAAATCTATAATATTTATAATAATCTTTTTAATTATCTGGATTATTTAATTAAACTGATTAATAAAAAAGCAGATATTCTGAAAGAAGAAGATTTTTAAAAACTTATATAATATATATTAAAAGTTCTGAAAGTATTATTATCGAATCTACCAAATAGAAAATTATATTTATATAATTATAATTATTCTAAATCCGATATCGAAGCTCGAAAAATTTAAAAAAAATATATAATTAAATAATAATATCAACTGGTATTATAAATATTAAACTATTTTAAAAAAAAATTCTATTTTTATTATAGTTAGAATTCGGCTATAAATATACTTTTGACAGTCTTTAAATTATTATTAGATTTAAATAAAATCTTTTATAATATTTTTAAATATCGGAGATTCTTATCCGCAGCCGAAATATTTAAAAAATTTAAAATATATCTAAATATTAAAAGTATATAGCTTTTTGAAAATATTTTTAATCAAATTAATACTATTTTAAATATTATAAAATATACTGATATTCTTACTTACTAAAAGTTCTGTTATAATTAGTTTTCTATCTTTTATTAAATAGCTAGAGATTTTCTTTTAGTTACAATTAATAATATTAGTATTAAATATTTTTTTAATAATTTTTAAAATATCTATTATTATCGCCGGAGCCGTTTTTATTCTAATATAATTAGAATAATTACACTTTAAATATATACCGATTATTTTACTATTAATAGGAAGTATTAGAATATTTTTAATAATTTTAATCCAGACTTAATATCTTTTATATTAGTAAAAGTAAAAATATAGATAATTTTAAAAATAATTCTAAGAATAGATTATTATCAGCGATAGAAGAATGAGCCTTATTTAAATTAAATATTATATATATTTAAATAAAGATAGAGATCTGGTTTTTATAATTTTTATATTATTATGATTACCGTTCTGAACAGTATAAAAAATAGTATAATATTATTAATATATCTATTGAATAATAAATACTATTTTTTATATTAGAATTTTATCTTCCAAATAGAATAGATAGTATAAATAAAGCAGGTAGATAAGATCAAGCAGATTAAATAGATTAAATAAATTAAACAGATAAATAAGATTAAGCAGATAGATGAAATTAAGTAGATAAATAAGATCAAATAAATTAAGCAGATTAAGCAGATTAAATAGATTAAATAGATTAAATAGATAGATAAGATTAAATAGATCGAATAAATAAACTAGAACTAGAAAATATTACTATATTATAATTAAAAATATATTATACTTTATATATTATTTATATAAAAAAATATATATTATATAAATTAATCTACGGTTATTAATCTATCTGTTATATCTGATCTTTCTAACCAGCAGATATAAATAGTTAAAATAATAGTTATATTTTAATCTAATTTTAACCGTACGGTTAAAAATTTTTTATATCTTAATCTGACCGCCAGGTTATGGCCAGGTTAAGGTTAAGATATAACGGTCAGGTTAAGCCACTCTAAGCTATAATTTATCTATAAATCTAAAAATAATCTGATTTCAATAGCTAGTTAAGAATAAAAAAATAAATTATTAAAATCTTCCCAGCCAGCTCTGCTATTTCTACTATCCAGCCCGCCCGCATCTTGACATTTAGTTGCTTTTTTCTAGCTATGTGCGATATGTATATAAAGACCTCGCTGAAGACGGAAGATAAGCGGTCGACAACAGCAGAAAAAATAGTAGTTGCCGGTAGCAGAACAGCCAATACTAGTAGCATTTATTTAAATATATTGAAAAAAATTAGAATAAAATAAGAATTTAATATAGATTTAAAATTTTTGATATTAATTAAAAAATATTTTCATAAAATATTTGCTTCTAATCTTATTATAGGATTAAATAAAAAGCTAAATAGATTTTAAGGATTAAAAAAACAATCTAAACTTTTGAATAAAAAAATAATAATTATTAAAAATAACATTTTATAATATAAAAAATAATTAATAAAATTAAAATATAAAAAATATAACCTAGCTATATATAATTTATATATATTATAAATATAAAGTTGTTTATTTTATTTATAAAACTATAAAACTGCACTGAATTGCAATAGTGCAGTTTTTAATAATCTAAACCCGCCCGGCGGTCCTTAGACTTAGAACCAAAGACCGGTGCAGTGCGGTCTGGTGCGGTCTTTTCCGAGGCCTATACAAGGCCCATCCAGCCACACGCCGCTCCCTGAAACAATACGGATGATCCAAGAAGCACAAGTTGAGTAAGCTTCTGTTCAGGTTGAGGAACCAGATAAGTATGGCAGAAAAGTCCAAAACCTTTAAAAAACGACGGATGTATGATGTATTTAAGAATAGAATCCCCAACCATTATCAGTGGTAGTGGTCCCGTCCCGATGAAAGCGAACTCCTGGGCCTGACTGCACGACATCCTTGGCATGGGCGCGCTCGTACTCGGCATCATACTCCTTCTCCGTCTGCTCCCAGCTGGGATCCAACGCCCGCAACCCTTCCTTGATGCGCATGACCAGGCTCCCTCCGTAGAACTCATAGCCCTCTGGCAGGACAATCTCCAACCGCCTCTGGAGATCGTCCAACCCTTCAAGGACTTCCTTCCCCCACCCCTTCACGTGATAAAGGTTCTTGTCGTCCTCGGTAAAGCCCCAGATGTCCTTTGCGTTGCGCGGTGTCTGGGTATCCTGCCACCACTGGTCCCATTTCTTAGAGATGTTCTTTGCCCACCGCCCGTCAGCGGCCATCTTAGTACTGATAATGGGCGGGCAGCCCACCACCACATAGTAGCGTTCCTTCTCGAACCAAAACCGAATCCCGTTTAGCGGGCCCGAATAGGCCGATGCTTTCGGGCAGTTGAGGCACGCGATCCGGTAGCCCCAATGGTAGGTCTCGACATCCTTGAATACCGTTTGCGCTTCAATCTGCCATTCTTCGTCGTGTTCGTCGTAAGACATTCTATTTAACTTTTATTTTGTCGTGTTGAGGAGACTGTAATAGGGAGGAGAATATTTGATAAGAGCAAGTAGCCCTAGTCGGTGTTAATGTAATATTCTGAAAGTCCCGCGGAAACAAAATCTCCGTAAGTCAGGGAGGCTCACCTACTGCGGAAATAAGACGAGATTCGAGAAACACCGTGCTGAATCTAGCTCGATTGTCGGTAGCAGGTGCGTCCTATTTATCTCAATCATCTTTCCACATTGAAAAATCCATCGAATAACATGCGGGGCTACAATCTCCAAGATCGACTGTCGGGACCAGCTACACCTGTAGCGGAGGCTGCTGAATTGTGGGTATAAGATGGCCAACAACAAATAGGATGGGAATTCGAAAAATCAATAACTTTGTAGCGTTCTTCTTCAGCTCTTCTGTACCACTCCGATAGCCGACAGCGACTCACCGTATTCTTCAGCTCCACAGCCGCACCTGCAGCGAGAGTCGATTAGCATCGCTGGACTACGGGAAATTTAACGTCAAACAACGAATAGGAGGAGAAAAGAAGATTGTACTCCGCAGATCGGAGGTCATCAACCCCGATCCGATCGGGCTGGTGCGATCAAGACTGAAAGCTGGGTTGGGGCTCATTTTCAGCCGGCGTGCAGATCTGAGGTCATTCCCACTTTCCTAGTGCCTTCCGTTAGGTTCATGACTGTGAGTACCCACCTCTTATCGGATACTGACAATGGGCGAGACAACCCAAAGGTGGAGGGGCAAACATCCGATTAACGAGAAAGGATCCACTACATTTTACCTCGTGATTGGCAGGTGTCAATTTATCACTACCAAAACTTGCTGAGATGGTGAGCGGGTAAGGATAAACAAGACCCGACCTCGGCGCGTGTTTAGCGGCAGGTAAAGGTGCGCAGAATTAAAACAGTGTCATATGGATTAGGTAGCAGACATCCCATAACCATCGTATTTTATATCAAGACCATGTCTATGACTATCTAGATTGAATATATGAAAGATAATTCAAATTGTAAATTATTGATAGAACCTGTTTAAGATAGAGTCAACAATACAAACTGATCATTCGCTTGTTTCGATCCCACTGCTTTGTGGCTGGCTGAAGGCTTGCTGAGCCTACTATGATAGTATCAGTAATATTTTTCGCAACCAAGCGGAGAAACTTCAGCTGCAAGTGACTACTGTGGGGAACTGGGTTTCTCTTAACCTGGCGATCACTAGCGGTGTGCAAATTTCATCACTAACAAAGACTCCAGACTTTCTTCCTAATCGAGGAGCCCTCCTCGGGTAGCTATCTGATCAGTGAAATGGCCGCCACCTACATATTAGCCTAGCTATTTAAAAAGATATATTCTGTGTATTCTTGTATTCTATGTGCATTGAATTGTTGCTGAGCTAATGGTTAGGCACCTGTTTTCTATCTTAGATTTAAATTGATTGGTCTAATCCCTACATAAGAACGTGGATATATTTCCGCTTAGTTTGAAGGCTAAGTCCTGTCTGTGGCCTTCTTGTCGGATGGCCGCGTGCTGACGTCAAGCTCGCATGAACAAACAATCAAGCTCTGGGATACAACCATGGGTGTGTTCAATCACGCTTTATAAAATGGAGAGCGATCTTTGTACTTGATTGCTTGTCTCTAACTGTCTAGTCTTGTTTGACAAGGGCCCTGGGACGTGTATGGCCTATGTCTCTCTGCTGTTCACAATAAGGAACATTTCTTGATTAAAAGATTTGTTCATCACAGCTAGTTTGCCGCCTGTTTTTATATTTCTCTATCAATAGGTTAAGTCGTGGGTTGCCTCTTACATAATAAATATGATTAATTTACAGTATGTAGTTTTTAGTCTTATATATCCTAAATATTTCTTGTTTTTAAGGGATATATTTAAAACGATCTTAAATTAGTCTATGTTATATAAATAAACTAATACTAATATAGAAAATATTTTATACTTATTAAACCATTTATTAACGTTTGATTTTTAGAATATAATATAATAATATTTATTATGAGTTTAGGTTTTTTATTCTAAATATTTACCAGCATGGAACAGCATATCTGAAGTGAAAAAGCCTCTATTGTGCGTGCAGATATATTATAGAGTCTGAAAGTTATTAATACTATAACTACTAGTAATATTTGCTTTGAACGTATAAAAACCGGGCATTTCTTACAGAAAGATCAGCCTTCACCTCGGTGGCACATAAGTGGACAGTATTGCGCAGCCCAAGGTATTAAAGTATCAAGGCGTCGAGGTGCTTAAGGTTTTGAGGTATGAAGGTTGCTATTCTTGACGTTGCAAGTGATACGCCATCAAAAAGCAATAGCTTTGTCTCACACTTCCTTTGCTAAAAGGGAGAGCAATTCTTGTTACGTTACACTAGTATGTTTGGTCTTTCTACCAGTCAGTAAGCCATATTATGATTATATACTTGTGTCGAAGATGCCAAGAGTTTTCCCAATGTTATGTTTCATTCATGTCCAGTTTTCCCACCTTGAAATATGTTATAAGTAGGTTCTCAGCAAAAGCTGACTATATCATTATATTTAGTCTTTTTAGCCAACTCCGATTGTGCGCTTGATGCCCGGCTATAACATACACAACTATTCTTCGTCTTCCACGCCCTTTCATGGCATGGAAGGAAGATCCTTTATTCTTGTATGTGACGGTAATACATCGAGAAAAGTCTGGTAAGTATAACCTGCCAGTAGAGTCCTACTAATAGATTAGCTGAGGATCAAGCAAGTTGAAAATGTCCAGTTTTGTTGTATCACATGCACAGTCACAGCAGCGAGATGCAGCTGTATACGAGTATGAATTAGTATCGGCTTGCATTCGACCTAAAAGGGGCCTTTAATGGGGTCACCAAGACTACGCTCGACGCGCGTCGGTGGGCGAAGGGGATCACCGTCGTTGACTCTCCGAAAAAGGCACAGCTGGCAATTATGCAATGAAAAACACCTTATGAGCCGCGACCGGGAGGCATCGAGGCCATTAGTTGCACGCGGCGCCTCCGATTTCAGTCTGCGGAACAAACTCGGCAAGCATCCAGTTTTCTGGCCCAGTGCTCCTCGGCATCGTCGACCATTGTCTGGACCGCTCGGCCATTACCCTAAACAGCGTCAGGCACTCAACGGCAGTTTTGTGATTTTCCGCAGCAGGACCCATGCAATGAAACTCTGGGAACGCTCAAACAGAGGGTAAAATTACTCTGATCGCCCTTTTTCAATGGAGGCGGTGCAAAGATCGAAGCCGGATGTACCGGAGAGAGTGAGTCACTAGCGGGGTGGATTTCCCGTGCACAGAGTATCTAGCAGGTAAATTAGGAGATCTATACTACTATTATCGCAGTTAAATAAGTGATGATCAGTGGTCCATCGACATGAGTCTGGTCCCAGGACGGTTGCAGCATGACAAAGATATAACTCCTTTTCTTCCAACGTGAGCTGACATGAGCACCTACCCAGCTCCACACAAGGCTGTCAGCTACGATGAAGTGTACACATGAGGTATACCTGATGCGACACGTCCGTCAGTCATCGGTGTTGCTGAGTCAGCCATACCACTCGCTCCTCGGTTGGCCAGCTACCCTCCTTTGATATAAGTCCCGGAATTAGAGGGAAAGAGAAATCATGATCCAGCTCCTTTCTACCTTTCTCCATTCTCTCTTTGACTTGCCTTCCCCCCTTAGCTCCGCATCATGACCACATATTGTAAGAAAATGCAATCCAATCGTGCTCATCCTCCCCGTGGTCACCGGTCCAGGACCTGCACCTGGTGTTCCAGATCTTTCACCAAAGATGAACACCACGCCCGCCACATCCGAACTCATACACAGGAGAGACCATTTGCCTGCATAATTTGTCGCCGCGCATTTAGCCGACACGATTCTCTTCTCCGACATGCGCGTTGTCACCGGGAACTGAGTCCGTTGAAATCCAGTGCTACCCGGGTAAGTCCTTTGACGGGCCTACAGTTGAGCAGTCCCTCATCCGCTCGAAGGAGAACATCCGTCAGCACAACCAGCACCACCAATAACACTGCGACTCTGCCGAGTCTGCCTTCAACAGGCATACTTCAGGATCTCCTGCCGCCCGGAGATTGATGAGCATAGAGCCTTACTACGCCTCGCTTGGAGATACTGGACAGCCGTCATATGCGCCTGATCCTACCCTCGATTACCATGCGACAATTCCCCTCACTCCCAGCTTCTAGAACCGCCATGCAGAAACTAAGCGTGTAGAAGCTACCGGGGCCCCATCTTCATTGCCTGACTTTCATAATGAGATACAAAGCCCAGCATCAATCCTCGATCCGAACAATCGGCTTCTGAGTGTTTCGCATCCTAACGCCGCACAACATGGTCCCGACCAAGGTCAGCACTGGATTGCTGGTCCGGCTGCGCGAGCACCAATTTGAATGACAACCGAGGAGTTTGACTTGGGAGCGCTCAATTCCAGTATACTATGGTCGACCTCCGCTTGTGGCCCCACTGGTGAGAATGGGGGCCATCGTTCGGATGCGCCCACGATGAACCGGAATCGACTGGTCGCCTTGGATGAGGCCTTGGAGGCCCGAGAAGAGATAGTCCGGCGACAATGGTTCACGTATATAGGGGAGCCCAAGACAGGTTTTACGACCCCGAACGTGGGGGTCGAGCGGCTGATGCAGGTGAATGAAGAATACCGCGGAAGCCTACAGGCAAAATTGCAGCACCACATTCCCAGCGCCCCTCTCCCCTCCACGGACCTTTTAAATCTTTGCATCCAGGTTTATCTGACAGGAGTGCACCCTGTTTTCCCAATTGTCCACGTCCCAAGTTTCCGACTATCTGCGAAGAATTCGTTCCTCTGCTGTCAATCTGTTCCGTCGGCAGCTTGTTTGTCGGCTTGGCCCACGCGGTGGAACAAGGCCAGATTTTGTTCGAGACCTTGAATAAGGCAATTCTTTCCACGGTGGGTTGTTGGACGATTTCGAAGCTGAAAATCACGACTGGACTGGGAATGGTCATATCAGCTCGCTTAGTGGGGAGACTACATCATGAATCAGGGTCTAGACACGATGTCGATGATCCAGGCTGCCCTCATTGGTCAAACTTACGGCCTGCTCTCCGGGGTAAGAACTATTTCTCTGAGTCCATATACCTCTCTCCTACTCAAGGACGGTTGTATTGTGCTGAAACACAAGGCATAGAGGCCCCAAGATGTCATCATCGCACAAAGCTTCCACGGTACCCATATTGCAGTGAGCTTGATTCCTATGACTTTCCGTTGCATTTCTTCGGCAGAAGCCGTTCTGACAGCGAGTTTCTTCTTGACAGTGGGTCAGACAGTGCAGTATGTTTCAAATTAAGGGGGCCTCTGCCTATGTCGATTCTACCTCTGTTGTGAACGACCCAGAGAATGCCTGGAAGATATGGCACATCGCAGAGGAGCGAAACCGGTCAGTATTTCGCGACTGTTAGGACAATCCCACAAAATTAACTGCCGTTTTGCTGTGAGAGAGTTGCCGCGGCGGTCTATATTCACGATGTTGAGATGTCTCAGCTGTTTCTGACCGATACGTACTTGCGGCACTCGCTCTCCAACCTCCCATTGATCGCGAATGACGACTTGTGGGCGGCTCCAACGGCCCAGGAATGGGCAATCCTGCTGATGGCTTCTCGATCTTCTGAGCCTGTGAGAGCCATGAATGGCACGACGCTTGATTTTGCTCATCCTAAGAGGCACTCACTACCGCATGGGGCCGTCATGACTGACTTCCAGGGATATGTGGAATTGATCCGGTTGCTGCATCCGTACCCATTGCCGTTTCGGGGGTCGAGAGTTGGCTTCTGAGCGGCAATCCATCGAAAACTGGCTGTTGACTTGCCATGAAACGGCTACGGTGGCGCGCCCAAAAAACGAGTCTGATCCCTATAAGCTGAGCGTGCTGTGGCATTCAATCTTTATCAGTCTCTATGCCAACCTCAATAGTCTCGAGCTCGTTATCGGTCGCGAGGGCGTAGAGGCTGCGCGGGGCCTTGAGAACGAGGTCCGTCGGTGGGCTTCTTCCACGGATGGTGATCGATGTGCTTTGCATGCGATGTGCATCTTGAAGACTATGGACCAAACCAGTTTCGGCGTTGAGCCGCCTATTCACATCCCGCGCGTCGTCTTCCGCGCGGCCTTGGTCTGGTTCTGTTACACGACATTTGGCTCGGATGCGCTGGATGCGGACCAGCCGGCCCTGGTTTTTCCGAGGCTGACTCGGCTGGGGATTAATTGCCAACAACTGTTGTTCGAGGCCAACGGTTTCAGCGTAAGTCGCCCGCGAGCATCCGGATCGAGCACACTTTGTGCTCTGGTCGATTGTCTCCGACGCATTGGGCACTGGGAAATCTCGCGTCGCTTCACCACTATACTGAGCGTGCTGCTACCGGATACGGCGAGTAAAGTGATGCCTAACCTGCGAGCCCCTCCGTAGTCACTGTTGCTGGTTATAGCATAGGTGGGCCGCTCTTTACGATTTGTGTGGAACAAAGGTGAATCAACAGCGCCATTATCCTTTATTACAATTTAGACCTCCTAGTATTGCGCGATCGGGGCTCCTGAAACCGTTCAACATCGCTTGGTTCATTCCTATTTAACGAAATACTTTTTTTAAAATTTTGATTTCACAATCTTGCATTTTATGGTTGAGCTTTTAGTTATATTCACATGCAGGACTAGGGCAGACAAATGATCCTCTTCATACTTTACTTCTTGGGCCAAGAGGCATAGTTCTCACTTGAAGATAGATTTGTATTATTTGGCGGACTGGTAGTCGTAGGATACAAGAATCGCCGCGGGAATCCAGAAACGGCAAACATTAGCCACGAGGACCTTGAATATACATTATGGCTGCCCCCAGAGCCTCATTCAGCTCCTCCTTTGTATTACACGCGGCATAAGTGAACCGATCCGGTCTTATGATAATGTATTTCCGGCCTTCAAGCGCCTTGCCCAAAGATTGCTTGTCATAGTATCGTGGCTCCGGCCGCGACCGGCACAACGGGGATCGCGCAAACTCCTCCGCCGTGGCCAATGTATACACCTCAGAGGCGAAAACCAGCTTCGCGTCGCGACCACAATCACTCAGACTCGGTGTGCCTGTTTCCTCTGTCGCTATCAAAATTTTCACGTTCTCTGAGCGAATCTCGCCCCTGTTCTGGGATATACAATTTCCAACGACGTCTCCGCCCAAAACTTGCAGATGGCCACCGCACAAATGGTCTTTTGCGAAGGGCCTCGATGGCAGTTGTCCGATTGGTGATTTCTGGGAATAACTTCTGATATACCATTATATCGTCCACCTTTGACCAACCCTTATCAGGACCGGTGCTGGTGGCTCCGTCGGTGATTAAGGACCCTCAAACGCTCGGAATCAAAGCCATCCACAATGGAGTTACCGTGCAGGATGGACACACTAGTGAAATGATGTTCACCATCCGCCAACAGATCGCCTACCTCTCGCAAGGAACCACCTTGGAGGCGGGGACTATTTTCTTGACGGGGACCCCCGCGAGAATTGGGTATTTTCGCGAGCCGCGGGTGGTCCTCCGTGACGGCGATGAGGTTGTGGTCAAGGTTGACCGGATTGGTACTTTGTATAACAAGGTGCGATACGAAAACCGATAGGCGGAATTTAGAAGCGCAGGAAATAGGCCACACCTCAACATAAAGACAAATCAATCTCACTTAAAGCTTCTATGTCCCACAAAAGTATTCCTCTCAGTCCTCCATCATTGTAGGTAGGACCGCGACGAGTTTATTCTCATATACGTGGTAGTATGACATTCTGGCTATTACCTGCATCTGTTCTAAAATACTATTACCTTAGATGGAGCGCAATTGCAATCACGGACATCCAGATGTAATCTAATCCTTCTCCACTGGTTGTACTCTCCACGCGGATGCGCGTCGTAAGACAGGTGTTGACTCACACCTAGTGAAGTAAATTATCGAAGTACAGAACCTTTGTTACAAGACGAATCCGCAGACTACGCCCTCTACTGTCCCACCCAATCTCTGCAAAGTACTCTTGGGTCAGAGAACTAATCTAAGTCCACCCATAACAAGATCTCTTCATGCTTAGCGGTATAGTTTATCGCCTTTGTGGAAACTATCAACTGACTCACTTTTACTGGATAATAGGCCATTGTTTTCTATTCCCCATTCATTAAAACAATCCCAGTGAAGATGTACTGACATCAGTAGTGTCGAGGTCCGGGCTGGCGGGGGTGTCTTGTTGGTTCCAGAACTGGCAATTCTTAGTTGATATCTTGGTTCTTGAGCTTGCTACAGGGTCGGGCTATATGCAAGGTTAGTCTACAGGCAAAGAATGCAATGGCTCATAGTTAATATTTTGTGATCGCAAAAGTTCAGAATCATTTGACTAGTTTGGGGAAACCTATCTTTTACTTCAACGTTTTAAGCATCAGATAGTAGAGGGAGAACAGCTTCCGCGGGCTGTCTCAAGGACCACACAATCCCGTCCAGCAACAGGAGACTATCAACCTTTGTGTTGACGATGAAATCTTCTTATTATGACGTGTACACGATGCAACACATAAGCTGATCCAACCCCTCCGCCCATCTTTGCCATCTTTGTGATCGCTTGTGATCAGTCGCCAAGGACGTCAGCCATTCCAGGTAGGGGACAATATACTTCAAGCGTATACTTCTTAATCCTTAATTCCCATAGCAGCTATGAAAATGAGTTATCTGATTAGTTGTATATGGACAATGAGAGGACTGCAAAGCCGAGCAGCAGGGAGAACCACGGCTTTCGTAAAGTTAAGCATTTGGTTGGGTAACAAGCCTGCGGAGAAACTGTGTTATGGATTCCACCCTCGGCCCTCGCGAATAGCTCGAGTTACGTGTTGCCTCAGGTCATATTAGCAACGCTATTTGTCTTGTTCACGAAATTCGAAGAGTTGTTAGAAGTATTGGAATCCGTGCCTTCGTGTATAGGTAGAGTTGCAAGATCCTACAAAATGTGAATTGCCAAAACGATTGTAACTTATTATCTAATCTCAATTTCTCGACGGATTGTGGTAACTAATACAGATGGTTGTGTGGACTAATTGGACAGCTTCATACGGACTGGTACGCGGAAAAGGGATGCTTGTTGGCTGACTTGCATAGACGGCTCGCTGTTGAACTACATTGTCTTTCCCCACGATTTCTCCTTGAGAAAGTCTTAGCGTCCCACACTTTACACAAGCCCCGCCGGGCTAGCAATGGTGGGGCGTCTAGAATTGCATGTCAGATTGTAAGAGTCATACCCTGCTTATGTTTATCTCCCACTCCTGCCCTAATCCATAAAACAGTATCCATCAGCAAGCCAATCCACCCAGTCCCCAATCCCCACCTTCTCACCACCACACTCTTAAACCCTCCGAATCACCCGAACTCACGCCGCAAAACTCCGATCATACAACTCCCCCTCAACCTTCTCCACCTCCTCTAACCACCCGCGCTGCAACCGCCGCGACGCCGACCGCAGCGCGCCCCCGCGCGCATCCACCGGCGCCCTCACCCACATCCTGCCCTTCTCCCCCTCCCCCTTTGGTTCCTCAACCGAAACCGGAAACCACGCATCCGCCAACCCCGTCGGCTCCGAATTCATATAGATATTCTCCCACTGCCCCTGATTGACGAGGTACGTCTCATGAAAGATGGCAATATGCGGATGCGCCTTGACGACATCCGCCCACCACCGCACCCCATCCATGTGCACGGGGTCGTGCGCGAACCGATGCAGCGCGTCGTAGTCCCGCAGATAAAACACCCACATCGTTTCATTGCCCGCGGCAGCTGAATCCTTGGTCCAGTGCGACACCCCCAACAGTCCGTACTTCTCGGCGTCGGATGTCATCGACGTCAGCATTCTTTGGTTGTACGCGCCCAGGTCCTTCCAGCCTGGGGCGAACATGCCTAGTGGGTGGTTGACGCGGGCGCCGAGGTGGAAGACGACGAGCGGTTGGGCCGCCGGCGTGGCGGGAAAGTATTTTGAGAGGGTCTGGGGGTTGCTGTTGCTGTTGCTGTTGCTGTTGCTGTTGCTGTTGCTGTTGCTGGTGGTGGATGGGGTCGTCGGGTACTGAGCCGAGAATTTGGTCTGCAGGGTGTGGTCCATGTAGCGGTTGCGGGTGATGTGGGCGGCCATTAGGAGGTGGTCGATGAGGCGGTAGAGGAGGATGACGGTGGGCGGGATGAGGGATTTCGGGCCGAGGAGACTCCAGGCGACGCCCTGGAGGAGCGCGCCACTCAGGAGCCAGCTGCTGAGGGTCATGTTGTCGCGCAGCATGACGGAGAAGTTCGGGGGATGGAAGGGGAAGCGGATGGGGCCATTTGGGGGGAGCGGTTGGGATGGGAGGAGGGGGGTGAAGGTTGATTGTGATGGCGATGACATTGTGGTTGAATTGGGTTGTTTGGAGGGACTATCTAGGAGGAAGAAAGGATGGGGAATTAGCAGGGTTTATATAGTGCTGTGCATGGACGAGTGATCTCCAGGCTGAAGGTGAAACTCCTCTATCTAGACGAGGTGGCCAATGATAAGTGAGGGGAGGTAAGCAATTCCCACATGGCAAGGCTGAGCCTTAGCCTCAGCTAAGCTTACTTGTGAGTAAGTTACTCCGTACCGTATCCGCATTCCGCGTTCCAGGCGAACAAGCCACTTATCTGCTGCTGCTATCCCCAATCCAGCTAACCGCTTCCTGCTGTCTACCCCACCTTTATAATCACTCTAATCAAAAATGTTGAGAAATCATTAATTATCCTTACATATGAGAACGCTGACCACCACATCCACCATGTTCATCCCCTACAACCCCACCGAGATGCAACCCGACAAATCGCGTCGACCCGTCCACGCCCTGGTCGCCGCCCGTGCCGCCCAGCGCCGTCAACAGCACCAGTCTCCACGGTTCCAGCGTGCGTTGGGCACATTCGTGGTAGACCCCGAAGACCCAGAGTCTAAAGATGATCCACACAAAGATCGACGCCGCTGGGCCGTGCAGTGCAAGCCCGGCCGAACACTGCCGAGCCCGAGCCCTATCGGCACGGGGCGATTCTACCCGCTGGCGACCCCGGCCTCCAAGGGACCCTGCACCGCCCGCGCGCTCTCTTACTGTACGTAGCCCTATCCTTTTCCCCCCGTCTCCCAGTAAACTTCCTTTCTTACCCACACTTCCCTATCTGTTCTGAACGAAGGAGGGGGGGGCAGACTTCGACGTCCTCCTTCCGCACGACTCCCAAGTCCTCAGCCACGCCCCCGCCCAGCGCCAAACCTACGGCTCCGTCTTCCTGCACTGGTCCGCCCACCACGACATCATACTGCACGGCCTTGCCGTATTCGCGTTGTGCAACCTGGAGTCCCAGTCCGAGGACCTCTCCCCGGCCTCCGCGAAGCTACACGCCGCAGCCCTCTACCACCGCGCGCGCCTCCTCACCGAGATCCAACACACCCTCGCTACGGGCCACGTGACCGACCTCCTCATCTCCGCCCTCACCCTCCTCATCACGGTCGACGACTATCTCGCCAACGTAGCCTACAGCCGCGCGCACACCGCCGGCTTCGAGGCGGTGATCCGCGCCCGCGGCGGCGAAAGCCAGGTTGGCAGTTCCGTGCCGGCCATCAGCCAGGACCTGCGGATGGCGGCGAACGTCGCCCGGAGTCTGTTGGTGTTGCACATGCAGACCTCCCTTTCCCCCGACGAGAAGGAGTCCCCTTCCCCCCCACGGGCATATCCTCCCACCTTGGACACCTACATCCTGAACCAGACCCTCGATATCCCCAAGGGCTTCTCCACTTTATTGAAGCAGGGCCGCATCACCCCGGCCTCCCTCGAGATCCTGGCGAGTTTCCACGACTGGCACGACCGATATCTGTTGGTCGACGACCCCAGCAACATCCCCGTGTGGCGGCACAGCGCCTCGCACCCGTTGAATCGGGTCGAGAAATGCATCTTCGTCGCCCTGCTGTGTCTCGCCGACGACGTCAGCCACATGGGGCTCCACCCGGCCGCCGTCATCTTCCGGCAGCCCAGAAAACGGGCGGAGATGTTGTTGGCTGTTCCCCAACTGTGGACGGATGATGGGTTGAAGGATTGTTTGGTCTGGTTGTGGATGGTGATCACCACTCCGAGGAATCGGGGGTTGACGCCGGTAAGGGTGCAGCGCGGGTTGTGGGAACGCATCCTAAGAGAGGTGAGGGGGGATTTGCACACTTGGGGAAAGGTGGAGAGGGTGTTGAGGGGGTTTGTGTTTGATGGGAGGAGGGCGGGGGTTTGGGAGGAGACTTTTGAGAGGTTGCGTGGGCTTTAGGGGAGGGGTGAGGGATTTTATTGTTTCATGTGTTAAGTAGAACAGAATTGATTGTTGTGCTTGAAAGGGAGAGTGAGTAATGCTTGGGGTCAAGTTTCTTGGGAGATGCCGGCACGGTAACTATTACTCGAACCTCAAGTCGATATATACAATTCAAGAGAGGTAAGGCCACCCCAGGAACTCCACATTCCAAAACTCGTCATCACACACGAAATCCACCCACGGTTGATTCTCCATTGCAGCCTGCTCTCCCTCCGACACAATCCCTGACGGGGAACCAGAGCTGGCCTGTTCGCTCGGACCGTCGGCATATACCGACCAAGTCCACGACTTCAGCATATGGACCATCTTGATGAACGTAGCGAACACAGGCTCCTCCGTCTGCGACCGGCCACGCTCCAACTTCCCTGCGATCTCGTCCAGCACGCCGGGCAGATCGACGGACCGTCGCACCAGACCCGTATCCCAGGCGGGGTCGTCTAACGTCCCCAGGCGGAGGGTGACGAGCACGACGGTCCGGAATTGTTTCCACAGCGGAAAAGGGAAGCCGATGTACTCTGCTGCGTCGAATTGGAGGATCGTGCGGATCCAGGATTTGATGGCTTCTACGCATTGGAATAGGTGGTTGAGGGTCTGTAGGTCTGTGTCGGTTGCGATGGGGACGGTTGAAGTGCGGAGGAGAGCGAGTTCGTTAATTGTTATCTCTGCGTGTGATGCCATTGTTTGGAAGATTCCTGCACCGCAATTAGGGTATGTTTCTGTTGCAGCAATGGGCCAAGCTCGACATACGGTTTGTCTTGAGATGCGCCGGGGCCTGGTCCCGCACCGCCGCCAACTCCATGTTGAGCGAAGCAACAAACGGCCCGATCATGCGCGTGCCCTCATCCGTCTTGCAATCCCCACTCTGCGCCCACACCCTGGTGACTTTCGCAGCGATCAGCTGCAGCTTGACCAGCCCCACCAGCAACGCGTCCCCGGGCGCCTCGTTTATGTCTTTCAGCACAGTCAAACATTCCTCCAAATACGGCGACCAGGATAGACTCTCCACCCGCCCGTGAAACGTCGCCGCGCTACGACTCAGCATCAGCACCAGCACAACCAGACTCTCCCAGAGTGCAACCCACCTCGAAGTCAAAAGAAAACACGCCACCACCATCCGCCGATGCTCCTGGGTCCTGGCGTCCGGCACCCGGATCTTGCCCTGGAACTGGAGCGGCACGGCGAGATGCTGCAGGTAGCTAACCCCCCTGACTTCCCGCCGCTGCAGCTCAAGGTCCAGCGTCAACGCCGTGCTGAGATGCGAGAACACCGTCAGCAACGGGCCCATCGCGAACCGGAAATGGCCCCTACGGTCATCGCTCGTCAGCACGGATCTCTGGGGAGGTCATGTGCATGAAAGACATGGAAGGTGACCATACCATCCGATCAAGCAAAGCAACCCAAGCAACAGATCCACCGTCCGCCGCCCTTCAACCACCACCTCCCGCGCCGCCATCTCCCGCACCGCTCGCCCTAATACCTCCTGCCGCGCCCCGTCACTACACGTTACAGCCATGGCGCACGTCCAGAAGAACGGGCGCTCCTGGCGGAGGGTCCTAGCGGTAAGGGTGTGGTCGAAATGCACCAACGGAAGCAGAGGGAGATACCGCGTGCGGAGCACTTCCCAGTTCGCTTCTGCCTCCGCTGGGGCGAACTCCACGCCTGCGGGGAGGGCGTACGGGTTTTGCGGTGGGACTGTGTTGGCTGGAGCCTCGCTCCGATCACTATCCACCGTCAAACATTTTGGTCTACCACCGCCACTCTCGCCAAGGGCATTCCCCGTCTGCAGCAACGACACCAACCCGTCGAGCTTCTGCTCCAGCCGCGCGGTGCGCGAGGCGCGCGGTCGCCTTTGCCGAACCGTTGGCGCGGGGATGCATTCTTTTTTTAGTCGGATGCACCTATGCCCCAAGGGTCAGAATATATTGGTTGGTTGAAGATATTAGGATAGGGTAAGGTAGGGTATGGGTGGTCACCTCTCACACCCGCCCCCGGTCGTCCGCAGCAGACACTTGCATTTTGCGCGGGCGCAGTTGAGGCACGCGCGGCCGTAGGGGGCCGTTCGTCGTCGGGGTTCCATTTGGACTGGGTTTCCGGTCCGCGGGGCTTAGTTTGATCGAAAAAGATATTCTTGGGGACTTCAGGGGTGGTTCATCTGGTGGTGTGGTCGTTGAAGATGCAGGTGGTCTTTTCGGCAGGGTTCGGAGGATATCAAGCTTCCGAACCCCGGGTTGGACGGAGCGGGATTGGGTGGGTGGGCCGAGGCCGCTTTCGAGCTTTTTTGCTACAGTATGGTGTGAGTGGTAACCTTGGATTCTACTTTCAATCGAGTTTGAAGGCTTGGGTTGAGAATTAAAACTATCAGAAATCTGTCAAGGATAACTAGGGTTGCAGGTTCATTATGGTTCTCCTTTTACTTTACGGGTCAGATCTGCATGCTGTTTACATAGGATCGACAGTCAATCCACACTCACAGAACGTAGCATGTGTGATGGTCAACAGTGGCATGTGCCCTATTATGCATTAAACTTAAACGATAGGTGTACGCAACGTGATGAAGGCTCTCGCTTCCAATCTGATCATATTGACCCATGTGTTGAGCAGGTTGTTGGATCGCCACATGGATAATGCCTGAAACCCAACCAGATCTGAAAGAATTCGGCCATAACATCGAAGCACACTGGATGTCAACTGTCCAAGTCTAAACATTTATAATCAGTCCCCGGCTCCTTTGTGGTTGCAGTCTAGCCGGAAGAACCGCCGAGGGACCAGCTGCCGGACTACATGCCGACCCGAGGTGTGTCCAGACCAGGCCGGAAATCCGGCATCGGCAACAGAACAATTGGGGCAGTTTGAGAATCGAAGATAAGGGCATGCCTATCAAGCTCATAATTTTCAGAGCCGGATAAACTGCGATACACCTTCAGAAAGTAGACCGACTGGCGTCAGATTAGCTCGGTTGGCGCAAGCCTCTATGCCCTTGGCAGCCGCCGTGCAGAATAATATATAAGCAAAACCTCAGATCAGCCGCGGGAGTCAAATCTGGCATCGCACCGCAGATCGACCAGACGAACTCAATCTACCCAGCCGCGGAACCGCGGCAAGGGGTTCAACCTTGACATGGGTTCAACGTGTCGTAAAGATAGCATACCAGATTTATCCAGGCAAAGTGGTACACTGGTGTGGCACATCCTGCCAACCCGACAGCTTGGGACTCCACCCGGGTAGATCGGGATCGTCCCAATCGCGACATCATCCCTTATCGGGGTTCGCCTCCTTATTCGGCCAGCGTCTCGGCTTGCCGTTTTTGATGGGGTTCGCGTAGGATCTTGCCTGTTCCGGTAATAATTGGCTTGGCTGAGTTCATGATGCACTTTTGACAGGGTTTATTTTTGGTTGGCTGCCATTGAGGGTGAAATTGCTATCGACAGCAATGTAGATGCGTTGGGTTATCGAAAACTCAGGTATAGATAGTACAGTACCTTTTCACTGGCGCCCTGTGAATGGCTTAGTGAGCACTACAGTAACTGACGGCATGCACGCACGGCATCGCAGCACTCGGGACAGGCGGCAATGGCTAGCATCTAGAACACCAAGCCCAGGCACCAGGGGGAAGAGGTGCCCTTACCAATAAGGTAGCTGCTAATCAATATGCAACCAGTTCGGTGGATACGCAATGTGTTTAGCATAGGTTGTTCCCCTCGCAGCCCCTTTCCCTTTTAGTCGAGCGGCAGTTCGGCTCGCTGCCGCTGTCCGAGCGTTTTCCCTCAAGATTATATTCAAACTTTCAGGTACCAGAGGCAAATCGCTCATACTGCGGAACTGTTCCACCGGCAGAGTCGGTACGGACGCCCGTCAGCCTCCCATTCCGCGTACCCGTGCACTCGTACATATACCTAGTCCGATCCCACCTGGTTCGCTAGGTTGCAGCACAATACCACAACGTCTTATTTGATACTTTGTTATTAGTCTTAGTTCTAGTTCTTTCATTTTCGAATTTGCATGGTTACAGAAATCTCCACTCACTTAACACGTTCGACACACACACCCAAAAGCCATGGAATCCTTCCATGAGGAGCCGTCGGCTTCGACAGCCCCAACGGAATACGGCGACCACTCCGACGATGAGGCCCAGCTCTCGGAGAAGAAGACACACCTAGGAATCCCCGAGATCAACGTCCGCGAGGCCTCTAGCGCCGAAACCCTGGCCGTGCCCGAGTCCGGGATCCGCGAAGCCCGCAGCGCCGAGACGCTCGCCAGCCCCAACCACCACAACGACCCTCACAGCACCCCGCAACAACCGCGTATCGAGACGGAATGGAGCATGGCCGACCGCGTCCGGGAGAACCAGCGCCGCTCCGAGGCCGCGGGCTACAAGCGCCGCGAGCTGGGGGTGACGTGGCAGAACCTGACGGTGGAGGTGGTGGCGGCCGAGGCGGCCGTCAAGGAGAACCTGATCACGCAGTACAACGTGCCGCAACTCATCAGGGACTTCATGCGCAAGCCGCCGCTCAAGTCGATCCTCCAGGACAGCCACGGATGCGTCAAGCCCGGCGAGATGCTGCTGGTCCTGGGCCGGCCGGGATCCGGGTGCACCACCCTACTGAAAATGCTGTCCAACCGCCGCGAGGGGTACCGCTCCGTTTCTGGAGATGTCTTCTTCGGCGACATGAGCCCCCAGGAGGCCGCGCAGTACCGCGGCCAGATCGTCATGAACACCGAGGAGGAGCTCTTCTACCCGCGTCTGACCGTCGGCCAGACCATGGACTTCGCCACCAAGCTCAAGGTCCCCGCCAACCTACCCGCCGAGAACTACGTCGCCGACACCAAGCAGTTCCTGATGGAGTCGATGAAGATCGCCCACACCGAGGATACCAAGGTGGGCAATGAGTTTGTACGCGGCGTGTCTGGCGGTGAGCGTAAGCGTGTATCGATCATCGAGTGCATGGCCACCAACGGCTCGGTCTTCACCTGGGATAACAGCACGCGCGGTCTCGATGCCAGTACCGCCTTGGAGTGGGCCAAGGCTTTACGGTCGATGACCAACATTCTTGGACTGTCGACAATCGTGACGTTGTATCAGGCCGGAAACGGAATTTACAACCTCTTCGACAAGGTGCTTGTGTTGGATGAGGGCAAGCAGATCTACTATGGCCCTGCTGCGTCGGCGAAGCCGTTTATGGAGGAGCTTGGGTTCGTGTACGCGGACGGTGCAAATATTGGTAAGTCGATATTATATTGCCGTGATGGAGGAAGGGAGTGAGGGCTAACAAGGTGTCAGGTGACTATCTCACTGGTGTGACTGTCCCAACCGAGAGAAAAATCAAGCCTGGCTTTGAGAACCGTTTCCCTCGCAACGCAGACGCCATCCTCGCCGAGTACCGCCAGTCCCCTTTGTACCAGCACATGATCAGGGAATATGACTATCCCTCCTCGGACATCGCCCATCAACGCACGCAGGACTTTAAGGAGTCCGTCGCATGGGAGAAGTCCAAGCGCATTCCCAAGAATAGTGCGCTGACCACTGGGTTTGGCGAACAACTCCTCGCCTGCACGATCCGTCAATATCAGATCCTCTGGGGTGAGAAATCCACCTTCCTGATCAAACAGATCCTGTCCATCGTCATGGCGTTGATCGCCGGCTCCTGCTTCTACAACTCACCGCAAACGACCGCCGGTCTGTTCACGAAAGGCGGCGCGGTCTTCTTCGCCCTGCTGTACAACTGCATCGTTGCCATGTCCGAGGTCACCGAGTCGTTCAAGGGCCGCCCCGTCCTCGTGAAACACAAGTCGTTCGCCATGTACCACCCGGCCGCCTTCTGCCTCGCGCAGATCACCGCCGACCTGCCCGTGCTGCTGGTGCAATGCAGTCTCTTCTCCGTGGTGCTCTACTGGATGGTGGGGCTGAAGCACACGGCGGCGGCCTTCTTCACCTTCTGGGCGATCCTGTTCACGACGACGCTCTGCGTGACGGCGCTGTTCCGCTGCATCGGGGCCGGGTTCAGCACCTTCGAGGCGGCCTCCAAGATCTCCGGCACGGCCGTCAAGGGCATCGTCATGTACGCGGGCTACATGATCCCCAAGCCGCACATCAAGAACTGGTTCCTGGAGCTGTACTACACCAACCCCTTCGCCTACGCCTTCCAGGCGGCGCTGTCCAACGAGTTCCACGACCAGGTCATCCCCTGCGTGGGCAACAACCTGGTCCCCTCCGGCCCCGGCTACGAGGATGTCGACCCGGCCAACAAGGCCTGCACCGGCGTGGGCGGGGCCGTCCGCGGCGCCGACTACGTGACGGGCGACCAGTACCTGGCCTCTCTGCACTACAAGCACTCGCAGCTGTGGCGCAACTACGGCATCCTCTGGGCCTGGTGGGGGTTCTTCGCCGTGCTGACCATCGTCTGCACCTGCTACTGGAACGCCGGCGCCGGGTCGGGCGCCTCGCTGCTCATCCCCCGCGAGAAGCTCAAGGCGCAGCGAGCGGCGCACCGTGACGAGGAAGGCCAGCACGAGAAGGGCCCGGCCCACGAGAAGGGGTCCGGCGATGCCCTGGCCTCGGTGGACGACGACAACCTGAGCCGCAACACCTCGATCTTCACCTGGCGCAACCTGACCTACACGGTGAACACGCCCACGGGCGAGCGCGTGCTCCTGGACAACATCCACGGGTGGGTGAAGCCCGGCATGCTCGGGGCGCTGATGGGCTCGTCGGGCGCCGGCAAGACGACCCTGCTGGACGTGCTCGCGCAGCGCAAGACCGAAGGCACCATCAAGGGGTCGATCATGGTGGACGGGCGCGAGCTGCCCGTCTCGTTCCAGCGCATGGCGGGCTACTGCGAGCAGTTGGACGTGCACGAGCCCTACGCCACGGTCCGCGAGGCCCTCGAGTTCTCCGCCCTGCTGCGCCAGTCGCGCGACACCCCGCGGGCCGAGAAGCTCAAGTACGTGGAGACGATCATCGACCTGCTTGAGCTGCACGACCTGGCGGACACGCTGATCGGGACGGTGGGCAACGGGCTGAGCGTGGAGCAGCGCAAGCGCGTGACCATCGGCGTGGAACTGGTCAGCAAACCCAGCATCCTGATCTTCCTCGACGAGCCCACCTCGGGCCTGGACGGCCAGTCCGCGTACAACACAGTGCGCTTCCTCCGCAAACTCGCCGACGTGGGCCAGGCCGTGCTCGTAACAATCCACCAGCCCTCCGCGCAGCTCTTCGCGCAGTTCGACACCCTCCTCCTCCTCGCGCGCGGCGGCAAGACCGTGTACTTCGGCGACATCGGCGACAACGGGGCCACAATCAAGCACTACTTCGGCCAATACGGCGCGCCGTGCCCCGTGGAAGCCAACCCGGCGGAGTTCATGATCGACGTGGTGACCGGGGGCATCGAGTCCGTCCGCGACAAGGACTGGCACCAAGTCTGGCTCGACTCGCCCGAGCACACGCACATGATGCAGGAACTGGACCGGCTCATCGCCGACGCCGCCTCCAAGCCCCCCGGCACCCACGACGACGGCTACGAGTTCTCGATGCCGCTCTGGGACCAGATCAAGATCGTCACCCACCGCATGAACGTGGCCCTCTTCCGCAACACGAACTACGTCAACAACAAATTCTCGCTCCACATCATCTCCGCCTTACTGAACGGCTTCAGCTTCTGGCACATCGGGCCCAGCGTCTCCGCCCTGAACCTCAAACTCTTCACCATCTTCAACTTCGTCTTCGTGGCCCCGGGAGTCATCAACCAGCTGCAACCCCTCTTCATCCAACGCCGCGACATCTACGACGCCCGCGAGAAGAAGTCCAAGATGTACAGCTGGGTCGCCTTCGTGACCGGGTTGATCGTGTCCGAGTTCCCCTACCTCTGCGTCTGCGCGGTCCTCTACTTCGTCTGCTGGTACTACCAGACCAAGCTCCCCACCGACTCCTCCCGCGCCGGCTCCACCTTCTTCATCATGCTCATCTACGAGTTCATCTACACGGGCATCGGCCAGTTCGTCGCCGCCTACGCCCCGAACCCCACCTTCGCCGCGCTCGTCAACCCCCTCATCATCTCGTTCTTAGTGCTGATGTGCGGCGTCTTCGTCCCCTACTCCCAGCTCAGCGTCTTCTGGCGCTACTGGATGTACTACCTCAACCCCTTCAACTACGTCACGAGCGGGATGCTGGTGTTCGGCATCTGGGGCGCCAAGGTCACGTGTAACGCGGACGAGTTCGCGGTCTTCGATCCCGTGAATGGCACCTGTGGCGAGTACCTCCAGAGTTATGTGGAGAATAAAGGCTGGCGCGTGAACCTGGTGAACCCCAATGCGACGGCCGACTGTCGCGTGTGCGAGTACACGGACGGGAGTGATTTCTTGACCACCCTGAATATTAATCATTATTATTATGGGTGGAGGGATGCCGGGATTTGTGTCATCTTTGCGATTGCGGGCTATGCGTTGGTGTTTGGCTTGATGAAGTTGAGGACCAAGGCTTCGAAGAAGGCGGAATAGGAGGAGGGAGGAGGTGGTATTCTAGGGGGGGGTTGTTGGGCTGAGAAAGGGGAATGGCTGAGAAGGGTGTTGTTTGAGGGCTCCTGCTGCTGCTGATAGAGTAGGGTCTGTGGACTGTGATTGTTTTCTCGGATTGTGGGCTGTTCTCGCTCATCGGACTGTATATACGCTGTGTTTTGGTTTGGTTTGCTTGGCTTTTGTTGACTACTGTGTCAGCGTTCTTTTCTGGTTACTGTCTTGTGCGGGAGTTCATAGATAGATATAGATATAGACTAGATTATACCACATAGACCAATACATACAAATCATATCTTTCAGCACTTTGTCCCCAACCCATACCATAACAAGATCAACCCTAAGAACCCCACCCCACCCATCCACCCAATCCTCGGCCCACTAAATCTTCCCAGACGCCGGCATCGCCAACAGCGGACACCCTGCATCATCACACCCCACATACGAGACCTCATTCCCCCACCAGTTGAGGTCGACCTCGTGATACTCCACGGCAAAGAAGATCACAATCGCCGCGATCGCCACTCCGCACGACATCGCCGACGTGAACACGTACGCGTACTTCTCCCACCACCCGACCCACCGCCGCTTGGCGTAGTAGTTCACCGCGAACCCGACCACCAACGCCGGCCAGCCGTAGCTGATGTTGTAGGGCGCCAGGTTGGACATCCCTGAGAGGACGAGCGGAATGTAGATATAGCGTGCGGCGGTCGCGGCCGGGCTGCTGCGCGGGATGAACCGCGTCAGCAGGTAGAAGGGGATCGGAAGGAGGGCGCCGATCAGGAACCCGTACAGCAGGGGGTTGTAAATCTGGCCCACCCCGAACAGGCGGCGCGGGCCGATGGCGCCCCAGATCACGGAAGAGGTGTAGAAGTCGCGGGCGCCTGAAGGTACAAGGTATTAGTGTGCGGGTTTAGGGGTATTAGATGAGTTGTAGGAAAGGGGGGTACATACCGGCGCAGGTAAATTTGCTGGGCTGGTCGAGCGAGCACACGTCAGAGATGTTGGCCAGGGCCCACGCATTCACGCCCACGGACACAAACGCCCCGACGACGGTGGCCACCACCTGCGCGGAGAAGAGCACGCGCGGCGCGATCTTCATGTAGTGGCCCAGCTTCAGGTCGGCCGCGAACTGGATCGACTGCGCACACGCGATGTACCCGAACGCCTTGAACATCAGATTGGCCACGGGTTTCCCGGGGATGGCGTAGCCCGCCACGAACTCGGCGATCACGTTGTTGGTCACCTCCGTGTTGGTGATGGCGTAGATCATCCCGTAGGGGATCTGCACGAACAGGCACAGCCCGATGGCGAACACCAGGCCCCAGATTGGCATGCCCGTGTCGTAGTGGGCCACGGCGATGCAGCCAAACACGAAAGAAATTGCGAGGATGGTCAGGTACCACCATTCGGGTACCTCCTTGTACCGCTGCATCAGGCGGTTGTGCACATCCTCGTGCTCGTCGCGTGCACTGGTCCACTTCCACAGCGCTCGCACCCCCTTGGTAATCTCCTGTCGGTTGTAGAGCGCGATGTGCACGATGGCGGCTAAGTATCCTGCAAACGATGCCATGAACATGATGCTGTATCCAGCAGAGAGGTATGGGGGACTGTATTTGCTGTAGGCCTCGACGTCAAACTCGGCCTTGCTGTTCAGCACCTTACTCACGTCGTACGTGCTGCCCGTGTTGTCGAAGACGTCGTTGCTATTGATGGGGAAGTAGGCTGTGTTCCAGACGTTGGTGAAGTAGATCGGCACAATGATGAAGAAGGATGCAATTGCCATCCCGACCACGTTGTTCAGCAGCGAGTAGAAGGGGTAGATGATCGGGTCGTAGAGAGCGTAGACGATGTTCCAGTCGAAGGTGGGGAATGGGTTGAGCGCCATGCCGTTGATGGTGCCGGTGATGATGGCCAGTTTGACGTTTTCGGGCGAGATCCAGTTGATCCAGTTGAAGTAGGATAGGGCCTGGAAGATGTACGCGGGAAACCAATAGTAGACGAACATGGCGATGAAGCAGTACATGAAGAAGCGGTAGCGGCTGATCTTCCACCCGTTCACCTCCTTGTCACGTCCCTCGTCGCCATGCAAGGCCTTGTTCAATGCGATGGTGGACAGGCACTTGGGGAAGATCATCGATGGCGGATACACCAGGAATCTCCGCGTCAGACCGGCACATCCGTAGCCTATCAGCTGAGTTGACAGAGCCGACAGGATCTGGAATCCGGCCTGATCGTAGAGAGACGTCATGTTGTAGAAGGACTTGGCCTTGAGGACCTGAAAGATGTAGGTGATATAAGCTGTACCGTTCGTGCCTCCAAATGACACATTGGACATGACAGTAATCAGCATGTGTTCTTTCTGATTAAAGGGCCCGGGATTGAGGGTAAAGTGCCAGCCGAAGAGATTCCACTTTCGCGTGGGTAGGACCTGCGCCAGAAACACGCCGCACGGGTACGAGAGCAGCTGGGCCACTAACGAGTAGATGTTGATGGTGGGATAACGCAAGGTAAAGAACTGATTGACCGCGGTGAAGATGATGGTCGACAGCAGCCCGAGGAACCAGGCCCGGAAGGTGTTGGCCGAGACTTCAGGGTCGTCCGTCGGGTCCACCACGGCGCGGACTTCTGCGTACGGCGAGTCGTTCGCAATCAGGTCGCGGTGCTTGGCTATCTCCGCCACGAGAGTCTGGAGCTGAGAGAGATCAACGTGGTGGGCCTCGGCATCGAGAATCTCCCGTGCCTGGTTGAGGATGTGGGCCGGAAAGTTGACATCGAGCTCATTTTCAGCGACCATGTCCTTCAACTGAACCAGAAGGCCGTCGAGGTCATTTTCATCGATACTAGTCTCAGTCGCTCCAAGTTTCTCCTGGTCCACTTGAAGCCCTTTGAGAGCGCCTTCTTCGTAATGGCCAGTCATCTTGACGGACGGTAGATCTTTAAGGTGTCTTGAAACTTGGAGCGACTTCCTCTCTACAAGAGGTTTGGCTGGGAAATGTGGACTTCCATCTCTTTAATGGTCGCCTGGCTTCTTTCCAGCTGGTTTGGTGGCCATGCAGCACACAATCGTAGTGCCTGATAACGCATCTGCATTAGCATGAAAGCGTTAATCCTTCCCGGAGCTTCTTAGGATGATATGGTGAAAGCTCTGCTGTGATAGGACGAGTGTTTTCGGTTGACCAACTTTGCCCCGTCAACACACAGGCGTCCAATGAGCATGTCCTGCCCGCAAGACGAAATATGGCACCTGCATGCGCAATGGGGGCCTATGTGGTCGGCTGAGCATGGAATATGTATTGCAAGCGGAATGAGAGGGGCGACTGCATGCATGGTGATTGGGCGTTAGCTGGATGACAATAATTAGCAGGGTGGGTCAAATCTCGCGATAAGAGAGGCGTCCCCGCAATCAATCCGCCAATGTGAAGCATTCGTCTATATGTCCATCAAAGACTACTGTGAAAGAACCGCATGAGTCTGTCTCTTGGAAAAGTTCAGTGGGCCATCCAAGTCCTCGCGGTGTTGCTGAGGGAAATGCATGGTGCAATTGGTGGTACTCTGCTATCCGATCGGCTCGGCAGTATCGACTAGGAGGGTGTGTGGATGGTGAAAGTGGGATGTCGTCCAAGGTGGCAGTCACCAATTCAATTGAGTACTGGCGTCAGTCAAGCTTTGTGGGGCCATCGAGCTTATCGACATTCTGGAGCGTAGTTGGTGGGAGGGAGAAAACTGGCTGTCGGGACGGGAAGATGGAAGAGGAAATGTGGGTGCCTGAGCGATGGCAAATGACCGCCTCAGCAACCAGGCGCCACTTCCCCTCCACCACCGGGCGTCCGAACCCTTCTCCGATTGGTCTTTGGTCTTGCTAACTGGAATCTGCCACGCACTCTTCGATCACAGTGCTGGCCTCCTTATCTTGACCAAATGTGACATTTCTGCTTTTACTGATTGTTTTTTTTTCCTTGAGTTAGCGGCACCAGTTCTGCTGAGGATATGTGCTCGAAAGGTGCAGCATTGCAGCGATTCTCGATCTCCCTTGTCGGTCGTGCATGCGACGAGAATGATTAAGAAGACATACAATCCCACCCCCAGATGGCGTGATCTATCAGATGAACAGGCTAACATTCTTAGTCCTGCGGGCTTGCCACGTAGAATCAGACTTCTCTTACCTGTAGCCGAGATACCCACCCGCAACGTAATGACCAAGGAGCAACCGTGATGGACTAAGATTTGGGTACTCTGGACCTCGAGGCATCCTGCCTTACTTTTCTTCAGCAGATCGGACGAGGAACACAGAGGAATTGATTTTCCCCTTCAGACTTTCCCACGGCTTCCGGACCGTACCAGTCTGCGGACCTCTCCTACAAGCCTGACGCTCCAGCCGATCGCGTTGCTCGATCGTCCTCCGCACCAAGGCACCTCAGATGCCTTGACTTAAAAGTGCTGGCTGCACATATACCTTCGCCAAAATTCTCAAAACCGAACTACCCGCCTAGATGGGCAACGGATCGGGATTCCACTGGGCGAGGTACAGATCTTAATACCTCCCAAGTGTTCAGAAGCTTGACTCGCTTCAGGTCTCGAGCACTACTAGTCGCATCCGCCAGGCTTTTTTCATTCCATCGGGCCCTAACCCTGTGGGCAAATGTGGTCGCCCACTCGGCCTCGGTCTTGCCTTCGTGAATTGCCACCAGCCATATGCGACCGGAGCTCCAGGTTCAGTATTATTAACGATCTAGGAGTACCTCCTGTCTAGTTTGCTCAGCCTTGTATTTTTGTGTGAGAGATTGTCGTCAATGCCTTCTTCGAGCCCCAAGTGGGAGCTGGTTTGGCGTGTCGAATGGTCACTCACTGCCGATTCGAACTGCGGAGGCCTCAACAAGAGCAGATATTCTGGCGCGCTCTCTTGTTGGGGTGCAGTACAGTATTGATGGTAAAGGTTCCGGGCCTCAGGAGCATGTTGTAGGTCAAATCCTCTTCGGGTAATGGGCAGAGTCGCAGTGCGGATCTACTCGCCTAAGGGTCAGCAAGGTCTTAGCGTTGAGTATAATCAAGCTGCAACTAGAGGGGATGTCATATCTCTTACTTTGTCGCTTTTTGCGCAGTGTGTGACCTACTTCAAGATCCATTTCCAGCAGCCCTTTCTGAAATCGGTACTCTCTGCAGTGCCATCCCAAGTCGCTAGCTAGATCACTGAGCAAGTTGCACCAAGAAACACGAAGGCTTTCACCCCTAACTTGATGCGTGGGTGTCATTGCCTGAATACCAATTGTTGAAGAACAAAGGAGTGAAAAAGAATTTTGGAGCGCATGGGTTGAAAGCAATAAGATCCAAATTTCAATGCTACACATGTCGATCTCATCATGAGAGCACAAGTCAGCACAAGTCAGCTCAAAGAGAACAGTGTCCGTCAAATCAGCACGGGAGCAGAGCAATTAAATCAGGTTTCAAGAGCGACTCTGGGCATGACTAAAGCCTATGTGCGTACCTTTAAGGAAGCCATGGATTGAGCTCAGCCTTGTAGCTTGGCAGGTCGATCGGCTTCTACCCCGCGATCCGGGCTCCGAATCCTCGGCTCCGAGCCATCCACCGTGTTTTATCTCCGTGGTGCATTTAGGCTTAATCCCAGAAAAGCAACACAACCACACAAGATAGTCGGGTTATCATCATCAAAGCTACGTCATCCGTGTTAAGCCCGAGTTTCTGTCCGGAGACAGGACAAAGAAGGGGTAAACTCCATGACATGGCCGAATCGCCAACGGCTGCCTGGGTACAAAGAACCCCAAGCACCATGACATAAAAGACTCGCACAGCTCAACGGGAAACCTTGCAACCTCAGTCTCAAGCCTACACAATCACCTCCAAGCATCGTTTCCCTTACGCACACCTCTTAACATTCATCGCATACTTCAACGCAACCCTACACCGCAGTACACAATGTCCAAGCCCCACGCCCCAAAGCCTCTATCCCACGCTCTCGTAAGTCCACCCCGCCAACAATCCTAACCGCAAACACTAACCTCAACCTCCGCCCCGAGGAGCAAGGATGGCCGCGAAGTCGACCTCCTCCACTACATCTACGCGCACCCGGACCTCCCCACCCTGCGCAACAACCCGACCGCCATCCTGGCCGCGATCGACGCCTACAGCCACACGCACAACCCGCTCATGAACATCGGCGCCGCCAAGGGCGCCTACATCCGGGACCTGATCGTCGCCCACAAGCCCCAGGTCATGATCGAACTCGGTGGGTACGTGGGCTACTCCGCGATCCTGTTCGGGGCGACGCTCCGCGCCGCCGGCGGCACCCGGTACCTCAGTCTGGAGCAGAACCCGGAGATGGCGGCGGTCGCGAACCAGCTGATCGATCTGGCGGGTCTGAAGGATGTGGTGCGGGTAATTGTGGGGTCGGCGGCGTCCAGCCTCAGAGAGTTGGTGGCGGATGGGGAGGTGCAAGCGGCGGAGTTGGTGTTTGTGGATCATTGGCAGAAGCTGTACCTGCCGGATCTGTGGTTGATGGAGGGGCTGGGTGTGCTGGTGCCGGAGAAGTCGGTGGTGGTCGCGGATAATGTGGTGATGCCGGGGGCACCGCAGTATTTGGAGTGGGTGACGGCTGGGTGTGAGGAGAAGAGGAGGTTGTTGGAGTCGCGGAAGGGGGAGAAGGGGTGGGAGACGACGGGGTTGAGACCTAGGCCTGGGCTGGTTTATCAGACTGTTGTGCGGGAGTTTGAGACGCAGTTTGGCAGGGTATGTGGCTTCTCTTTCCCTTGCCTTGGGTTTAAGGGGAGCATTGAATGTCATGCTGACTGGATTTAGGATGGTGTTGCGGTCACGACGGTTCTAGGCGAGGAGGATGTTTAAGACTGGAATGGCTTGTCTTGTCTACGCTGGGGGGGTAGGAATGGGCTATGGGAGAGAGGGCTGACAGAGAGAAGACGCTCGGGTGACGCTGAGTTTAAGTGGGCATTATACAGAAGCCTGCGATGTTATGCTATATTTACAATGTCGTTCCCTCGTTTAGAAGAGGCTTGAGTGAGGAGCTTTGATCACTGTGTCATTATCACAGGCTCCTGAAACCAAAGATTTGGGCTTATTTCATCAATTGGCCGGATGGTGTAGTTGGTTATCACGTATCGTTAACACCGATAAGGTCCTGGGATCGAGCCCCAGTCTGGTCATTTCTTTTTTGCTTTTTGCTGCTTCAAGACCACAATCTCTCCCTTGACATGGCTATGACCATATGACCTTACTACCTTAAATTCGCTGGAATTTATTATCTTGGCTCGGTACAGTTCATGGTTTTTGTATGAGGAGAGATTCGGCGCTGGACTCATTGTCTCGGTCAAGTTAGGGCTAGGTCTGCGAACGGCATCGCCAATCACCCAAGCCGGGGTCTGCGAGTACTTTTTACGAGAAATCAACTCATGAAACATGGGTCGGGACAATTCGGCTCGTTCAACAATTAACGTCTCTCGGAGGACACGTAGAATCCCAGTTGGTGGGGGACATTAGAGCTGACGTTCAATGAGTGGCAGTCTGAGTAACTCAAGCCCGTCGGAATATGCCTGGGTCTGGATGTCGGAGCAGGAGCTAAATTCACTGTTCTTTCATTGGGATATAGACATTGGCTGTAGAAGCTGTTTTCTTGACTCGGCATCTCCAGGCTTAGTCGGTTTACATTTCTCATGCACTCTCGTGGACTAGGTGCGTTGCCCAATACCAGATTGCGACAGGGCACAACGACCAGGGTGATTGACCTTTACCAAGCTCAGATTGATAAGGCAATAACATGCTGCCCATGGTGCTGAAAGCTCTGGTTGCGTCGGCGTTGTTGGCGAACCATCTACATTAACCGCCAGAACGTGGGGTATCCCGCAGCCCATGGAAGGGCGTAAGAAACTCCAGAAGCCCAGCAAAATCAGTGCCCAGGAACCATTTGGCAAAGGGGCAGAGAGTTTTTGCGAACCCCTTGGATTCCACGATGAGTCGTCGTCGATAAATCATGCAAAAGATATCGGTGGCAAAAAGATGACCAGACTGGGGCTCGATCCCAGGACCTTATCGGTGTTAACGATACGTGATAACCAACTACACCATCCGGCCAACTGTGATTTTTGTGCTTTATATTAACACTATGTTCTTCTGGTCAGCTTCAAGCAGTATTGCAAGCGGCACTAAACTGTCGTGACTTGGTAATTATCGCTCACTCTTCATTGCCATCGATCTAGCTCACAGAAGTTACCAGGCTTTGAATCTTGAACAGATTTCTGCGTACTACCATCGGGTTTCTTGCAAATATGTATGTTGCCGATAAGAATGTGGATTGACGCCCCAGATGGTTTAACTGTCAAGACAGGTGTTGTGCTGCGTACTTCGTATATACCGAATCATCCGCTTGGATGCTATACAATTGCGCAAATAGGAGGTCTGGTCGACTCACTGTAAACAATATCCGTCGTGGTAGGGTTATTGACATGCGGAACTCTTTTGGGACAAACCGTGCTGCGTATTGCAGAGATGTGCTTAATCCATTTAGTCCTGGCGAAGGCCGTTGGCTCCGCGAAGCAAGACATTTTAGATGGCCCTGGACCTGGCTAGGCATAATCGTGCATGTCTTCAATTCTGAGAACTCGCCTCTGGGTGTATCTGGTGCGTGGCAATAGCAGCAATCAGTGTGATAGAACATGAGGTATCTGCTTTTGAGCTTCCTTGGATATTAAGAACAATCATTAAAGACCATCTGATTCGACAAGGGAGAGTGACAGGGCAACTGAGACCGTGTGAGGCAAAGCAAACTTACCCTCGACGCTTTCTCCAGTTGACAATACTCGAAATTCGAGTGGGATTGGCTGGGCGTAAAAAAGGGTCAAGTAAGTTGAAACTGGGCAGAAGGGTGCCAAGTCTTGACAAAGGAGAAATCAATTGAGTTGTAGTTCGTGACCTACGAATTACAACAGGTGAAACTTGAACTGGTGAAGAAATATCCTCACAGACCCTGGAGTACCTATCATTCCATTGTACCATACGAGAGAAGTCTCATGAGTCATTGCAGTTACCGAAGTCCATTGCGAGATACATACTGGGTCATAGTGTGATGTGCATCTGAAAGTTAGCACTGTGGGACAAGGGAGAACCGGAATAAAGCATAGCTTCCGGGTGAGGATGATGCTAATAGCGAGGCAGACGCACGGTGGAATGAAGAATTGCTTGTTTGAGACGAACTTGATATGGAAACAGGTGCAACGTTCAGTGGATTGATGAGTTCTCAGATGTGACTTCCTCATTTACCTCGGGTTATCAGCACATAAAAAAGGTCGTCCTTCTATCCCCTACAAATGCCTGGCCATGGTCATGCACTTATTACAAGTCACTTGGATCTTGCCATGCATCAGTGCCACTCTGCGTTGTAATGAAATTGACTTTCTTGACTGGGCTTACTTTTTAAACTCCTTGGGAACGGCATGATTGAGTGGCTCATCGTGACTAAAAACATTCTGCCGTCAGCTTGGCTTAGGGTAAAGCATTGTTCGGCAGTGACAGCTTACACACTAGGTCAAGCCGCAATAAGGTTTCGCAACACATTCCTGACGCTCGGATTTCATCCCGACTGGCTCGAGCTAGTAGCAAAAATGAGACTATGACCCAAATAGCCTCATCGTTATGTTTGCGAGTACATGATGGATTTGAGAGGATTGGACTGCTCGGCAAGCAAAAATACAAAAAGCAATGACCAGACTGGGGCTCGATCCCAGGACCTTATCGGTGTTAACGATACGTGATAACCAACTACACCATCCGGCCACTTATATAATGTTGCTTGAACTTTGTATTTATGGTTCAAAGCATACGGAACACTTCTCCCTTCGGCAAAAAGAGATCTAGACGTAAGAGTGAGCAGCAGGTCAAAGAACCATGTTTGAACTACTAGGTAACCTTACCATTCTCCGTTTTCGGCATCACTTCTGAGCTGTCTTAAAAGATAAAACTAAGCCAAAGATCATGCAATGTCTCAATCTTTGTGTCTTGTTTTATGTTGCCATGTAATCCTCACATTACCACACTCTCTGCCCTACACGGATACTCGACAGAATGTAGCGACGCGATGGTGTCAACCATGAGATACCAATCTATGCTTAACAGGGCGGCATTAAGTTGTGTCTGACTAAGCTGTAGTACCTAGCTATGGCAAGGCAGTACTTCGTAGTCCCAAAAACTTGGACCAGTCGAAGGGGTTCTGATTGTCGAGGTGACATGTGAAGCTTTGATCTCTCGCTGACGAAACCCGCAATCAAGCACACATATATCAGTCCCACTTCATCTGTCTCTGTTCTCTCAGCTTCCCGTGGTATGATGCCATCATCAACTGATTTCTTTTCTTTTCTTTCGGAAGAGTTCATGAACTGTGATGATGGGCGAGGAAGCATTGAGGTGCATGGGGCTCTGTAAACACAACTGATCACGGCCCCTATTGGCCTCACGTCACACCACAAATCAGTTGAAGGATCTGGATTCCTTCTTATACCACATTATCCTGCCTTATCTCCTGTTCATCACCACCTCATTGTCCTATTCCGCGTGTACTCCCACCCTGTTCTTACTCTTCCTTCTCTCTTCTATCCACGTTGCTCAACTCCTATCCCGTCACCCTACTATCCCATCCAGAACTCCGAGAAACCTACATCTCATTAAGAACAATACTCTGATCTTCTACCCTCTTTCTAATTTTCTTGGAATCTTTCTATCCTCTCATAATCGCTACAGAGGTGCAACGCATCCACCTTCAGACACTCCAGCGCTCTCCGCATGGAGCAACCAAATACCACAGCCCCGAGCTTGGAGATGGCGGCGTCGAGCTCAGCCATGTGCAGCCTAGTACCCGAGTTCGACGATCCGAGGAGAGCGGAAATCATCTCACAGATCGGCTCAGGCCTATGCATCGCCAAGGTTAATCCAAGCGTACGGGCCCTGCTCTGGCTGGCTGATGTTGAAGCTCTCCGAGCTTTGTCGGAGGAGTGCAACAAGTCCCCTGGAATGTTCCGGCTCTTATTTGTCCAGGGCGCCGACACATTCAAGGACGCGCTGGAATTCTGTGAGTGGCGAGAGAATATATACCCAGCCTCAGCTTTCTGGCTAACTTTCCTTTCACCAGGGAGGGACAGTGTATCCGAGACATGGGATGATGGAGGTGATGGCTTGCGGGATCCGGTGGGTGTTGCTTTTTCCGGTAATGTCTCGCGGATGATGAGAATCTGACCACAGGCACAGTGCGAGGAGCGAGACGGATCCTGTGTGGTCACCCGGGAAGATGGTGGAATCCGCTGTTCGGGCAACGCTTTCCCGTGTCGGCTGGAGGCACCTGGGCAGGCAGAGGAATCGGGCATGCTGTGGGACATTATAGGGATATTCTGGTCGGGGCCTAGGGTGGCATTTTGGAGACAAGCGGCGATTAGTTGCGGGTGCACAGATGGACTCGAGAACGGGATTCTCATGTGTCTGGATGTGGGTACGGCTTGGGCCAATCTAGGCTTTGCTCTAAAGCCGCTCGAGCTGAGCCAGGATTGCAGATCATTGACCGTCCAGATCTACCGGCTCCCTGGTCAGACGTATTCCGCGGAGGTTCCGTTGGTCTCGCCCCCGGATATCGACCGAGCCAGCAATAACTGGCTGGAATTCAAGGGTCGATGGTCCAACACGATGGTGAGGTCTGGTGATATCGTTTGCTTGCGTACTAAGGACCCGAAGAAGCTTCCACTGCCTTCCTTTCGGCTACTGGAGATGCAGTGGTACTTGCATCGTGCAGCTGCACTCAGTGGACTTGCCAGCCCTCCCAGGCCCTAGTTTCTGGGTTAGACCGGCGAAGAGCGGAAAGTGAATCAGCATAATGAAGGAGGATGGGCAGTTGGGGACTAAGTCTGGTGTTTTAGATGGATAGGGAGGTGGTTGTCTTTGATGTGCGGAGGATGCGATTGGGGCGAACTTCTGGGGTTGACTTGCGAAAAAAAAAAACATTTCGTATATCTCGGGAGGTGACCAAATTTGTGTACTTGCAGCTAGTATGCAACAGAGAATGACAAAAACGATACCGTCCAGGGATGTGGACAAAAAGAATGACCAGACTGGGGCTCGATCCCAGGACCTTATCGGTGTTAACGATACGTGATAACCAACTACACCATCCGGCCAGTTTGTTATTTTAGGCCTTTTTGTATGACATTATGATCTTTAATAATCTGGTAGAGAGGAAACAAAGCAAAATACTTCCGGTCCTCTTTTTTTAATCAATAACTTCACCACACTTTCGTAGGATATATCAACTAGAATGTGAGGTCAAGGTCCTGCGTCTACTTGTTTGTACAGATAGAGACTGTTGTGCAATATTCTTATGTATCAATTTCGCCTGTTTTGAGCTGGATAATGCCAGGAGTGTGACAACTTGTGGTTCGTGCCCATTAAATATATCGGCTTCGATACATCCACTAGAACCACTAGCAATTGGCAGAACTCCCCGACTTCCAAAGCATTGGACGAAGCCGCATCCCCGATACCCAAGCCACATAACAGATACGACCATAAAGAGTGCAGCCCAAAGTAGGATCAATTGCTGTCACCCCCAAGAAAGTCCCGCGTTAGTCTCCTACCACGCCCGTAGGAATAATTTGGAGTGCTCCAACTTTCTCCAATCCTAGTTCTAGACAGGCCGTAGGTCAGTTTCAAGTATGTGAGCACCGGCCAAGCTCTCAGACAAAAGCCGACCTATCCTTACCCCCAATGTTTACGGAAGAGCCACCCTGTGCTGCTGGATAACTTGCAAGTTAGCGTGGGACTCTAGTGAAGTATGCTGTACTGTCTAAGATCTGTCCAAGCTGATCCAACATAGAATTAACCTCCTTATCATCAATTGGCCGGATGGTGTAGTTGGTTATCACGTATCGTTAACACCGATAAGGTCCTGGGATCGAGCCCCAGTCTGGTCATCACTTTTTGCCAATTCTCCTAATGCATACCCCTTCCCACACTGCAAGCAATTGCTCCCAGAAGACCCTCTGCAATTTCACCATTATTTCATTAATGCACCGCACCACGAGTCATAAACGCTATGTGGAGGTGTCGAGTAGAATCCAACCCACAGCATACAACACATACCCATGTCCGGCCGGGTCCGTCGGGCAATCTACCGGTGCCAAGACCAGGCTACAATTTAGGTGCATGGCGTTCACTAATCTTAGGAATCAAACTTAATTTTAACCGGCAGCTCGGTATCCCAGCGAGTACGGTCAGGAATTGATTATCAACCCGTGATAACAAATCATACTTTCTACACCTTGAAAACCCTGCGAGACAGCATTCCAAGCGGTGATTAGCGCATTCCTCCGAGGATGAGTAAACACGCACACCCCCAAGGTTGGAACTCCAACTGGCAAGAAAGTATCACCATGGCCATGAAGCACTGTACCAGACCCAAATGTCAATCAAGCCGATTCAAATTGTGGTTGACCAGCAATTGAGTTTGTAGCTTGGCGAGCGAAATAGGTCTAGTTTCCGCTGCGTCGATTCAACGGGTCTGCAGAGCTCTGCAGAAACTCCGTGCAGCTGCGGCCTCCCTCGGTTCCTCTAGAAAACTCACACCGCGAGGATTCGCTGCAGAAAGTGGGTCCTGTCGACACACACGGAAATGCTGCAAAGCAGCGGCCCAGATGAGATCACCAGAAGAAAATCGAAGTCGATTTGTCATCTGAGAGTTTCAATGGCCTCATTGACGCCATTTGTAAGCATTTCCTCCTTTCCCAGGTATGGGAGTAGCTGCAAGCTTCTTAAACCTTCATCTGCTATATAAACCATCCAACCCCTGCTAGAGTCAGACAGAACAATTCTCCCACCATCCATCCACCTTTAACAGTTAATCCCACCACAGCACAAACCCATCCACAATCACCACCACCGCCGCCATGTCCACCCAGAAAGCCATCGTGGTCAGCTCCCCCAAGCAGGCCAGCCTGGTCCGCGACCGAGCCATCCCCACCCTCCGCGACGACTACATCCTGGTCAAGACGGTCAGCGTGGCCCTGAACCCGACCGACTGGAAGCACATCGCCTTCCTGGCGCCCGTGGGCGTGCTGGTCGGCTGCGACTACGCCGGAATCGTCGAGGAAGTCGGCAAGAACGTGCAGGGCAAGTTCCAGAAGGGCGACCGGGTGTGCGGGTTCGTGCACGGGGCCAACGCCGTGGAGCCCGAGGACGGGGCCTTCGCCGAGTACATCGTGGCCAAGGCGGACCTGTCGACCAAGATCCCCTCCAACCTGAGCTTCCAGGAGGCCGCCACGCTGGGCGTGGGCATCACGACCGTCGGCCAGGCGCTGTACCAGAGCCTGAAGCTGGCGCCGCCCACCGCACCCACAACCACCCCGGAACCCCTCCTCATCTACGGCGGATCCACCGCCACCGGCGCCCTGGCCATCCAGTTCGCCAAGCTCTCCGGCTACAAGGTGCTGACCACCTGCTCGCCGCACAACTTTGACCTGGTGAAGCAGCTGGGCGCCGACGCCGCCTTCGACTACAAGAACCCCAACACCCCCGCCGAGATCCGCCAGTACACCGATAACAAGCTCCGCCTGGTGCTGGACACGATCTCCGTCGAGGCCAGCGCCAAGTTCTGCGACGAGGCCCTCTCCACCGAGGGCGGCGAGTACACCGCCCTCCTGGCCGTGGGCATCGAGCGCCAAAACGTCAACGACCGCTGGACCCTGGCCTACACCGCCGTTGGCGAGGACTTCACCTTCGGCGAGACCCCCATGCCCGCCAAGCCCGAGGACCGCGAGTTCGCCGCCCGCTTCTGGGAGACCGCCACCCAGCTGCTGGCCGAGGGCAAGATCAAGGTCCACCGGCCCAAGGTCGGCGCCCGCGGGCTGGAGGGGGTCATGGAGGGGTTGGAGCTGCTGAAGCAGGATAAGGTCAGCGGCGAGAAGCTCGTCTACAACGTCGAGGAGACTCCCTAGACTTCGGAGGTTTGGACGGTAATTATGCGATAATGACTATATAGAGTATTTTTAATGTGGGAATTGTATTTCATTGCTTATCTTTCTACTTTTGTGCTTCGTAGTATGTCTCTTGCGAGTTGTACTTCCACTTCTCCTAATCAAATTTCTCTGTCAAGCAGATAATCAAGGGTATATATCAAGGAAGCACGCAGATAACTTTCTCACAATCTAAGGTTTGCTTGTCGCGGACCAAATCAAAGCGAAATGAGCTCGCCCGCATGCCAGAACCCCGCCCCCCTCCGGGCCACCGCCTTCTCGCCGTCTGCCAGCCAGCAGTTCCAGGGCCGCGGGCCGCGGGCGTTGCATATGCCTTCCCAAACGAGTCTAGTCTCCGATCTGCCTGGGCCGCTGCTGCACGACGGAAACTAAACCACAACGGGACCAGCGACTTCCACCCGTCCGGTTCCCCCCAAGTAAAAGTCCTGAAGATACTGAGTACATCCATTCTGATCACTCGATTTAATTGAATTTCTCTTGAGGCTTCGGTGAACATTGATCAGTTATCTTCGGAGTGTGGCACTGTGGGGTGTCTTCCTGGACTCGATTAATGGGTCAGGGTAAGGAAGGTTGGTTGCGGACGGACCCAGTTGCCTTAAGTATTTGGTTGTGTCATAGTTCTCGATGAATGGATATCCGCATGCACGACTCCCCAGTCAAAAGAGTACCTACTATACAGTCCATCGTACCTAGAAAGCAAGCTACACGACACCAGAGAACAAACCAACATCCAACCCCCACCCCCCGAATCAAACCTTCCACCTCCAATCCTTCCCCGCCGTCATCTCCAACCGCACCCCCAGAATACAAAAGCTGGCCGGAAATAGCAGCGCCATCACCACGAGCGCGGCCCGCTCGTACACCTCGGGCGCCGCCAGCGCGCGGCTCTGCGGGATCAACAGCCCCGTCAGCGGGGTGCCCAGCAGCGCGCCCAGCCCGCGCACCAGATACAGGGCGCCATTGACGCTGGTGAAGTCCTTCTTGCCAAACAACTCCATCAGCGAGGCCGGGAACAGCGCGATGTAGGCGCTCGCGAACGCGCCGTACAGCACCGTGAACACGATGAACAGCGCCTTCCCGGCGGCGGTGGCGCCCGCGACCGTGGCGGGCACCCAGAAGGCGGCGACGGCGACGGCGCTGAGGAAGGTGGTCCCGAAGAGCAGGTTCATGCGCCCGTACTGGTCGGCCGCGTAGCCCAGTGCGACGCGCGCGACGGCGTTGGACGCGTTGCTGATGGTGATGAAGTTCGCGGCCGTGCTGGCGGAGTAGCCCAGCGCGCGGCCGAAGGCGGCGTAGTAGATGAGGGGGGTCGAGTAGGCGGCGGACTGCAGCATGCAGCCTGCGGCTTTGAGGAGGAATTTCTTGGTGAGGGTCAGGCGCCAGTTGATGAGCGGGGGCTGGAGGAGCGCGCGGTAGGGAGAGCCGCTGCCGGCGCGCTGAAGCAGGGCCTGGCGTTCGGCGAGGATCTGCTGGTTGAAGTTGGGTTCCCATTGCACGGCGGGCGAGACGAGGATGATGGCCAGGGCGCAGATGGCGCCGGACACGCGGAGCGCGTTGCGGAAGCCCATGTGGTTGATCATGGCGGTCAGGATGGACGGCCAGATCATGCCCCCGACTGCGCTGCCGGAGATGACGATCCCCATCGCCAGGCTGCGGCGTTCGTTGAACCACGTCGGTGCGGTCGTGGTCGCCGGGATGTATGACATGGACACGCTGATGCCGACCAGCACGCCCTGCGTGAGCGCGAATTGCCACAGGGTGCGGCTCACGCTCGCCAGGATGTAGGTGACCCCGAAGATGACGCCCGCGACGGCGACCACGGCTTGTGGTTGGTAGAGCTTGATCCACATCATGACGAAGGGCCCGGTCATGGACATCAGCCCGATGGCCAGGGTGCCGATGAGCCCGATCAGCGCGGACGATGCGCCTGTGAAGGGGTTGTCCGGCTCGCTGGCCATTTCCTCGTAGAGCGCCTGGTAGACTCCGGCGGAGAAGATGAGGGCGTTGGTCGTTAGCATGATGGTGAACCCGGCTCCGATGACCAGGAGTTGCTGTCTGCGGGAGCAGTCCTTGTAAGCCCAGCACCCAAAAGAAGGATGGCATCACCTCGTGGCATCTCATGTGTTGTCACGAAGGGCGCACACGTACACTCTTAGATCCTTGTCTCGAGGCAGTTCGGGGGGAGCGTCCCGGAATTCAAGCTCCCTCGAGTCAGTCATCGTTTCGGTCTGTGTCGACATGGTGGAAGGTACAAACGACCTGTCCGGTGTGAAAGAGACAAGGAGTTCTCTCAGACTGACTTCTCTGCGAAGACGGCGGAGGTGAAATTAAAAGATGGAGAAAAGACTTCAGCCGCGCGGGGAAGTGAATAAGCGTCGCCCTACCCCGGCTTTGCTTATCCGGCGCTAACTCCGAGGTTCGGTCCTCCCCCACACCATCCTCAGTTGAATGCAGGCAACTGTGACAGGGTTCAGTTGCTGGGTACGATGCAGCCATAAAGAGACATCATCTATCTTACCAAGGTCTCCACGTTGCTATTTGCCATGATGAGCTGACTAGTAGGTGTCAGTCGAGTGAGCGCATCCAGCAGTCACCGGGTATACCTTCTGCCACATCACCACAGATCCGTCCTCGAACACCTTCTCGCATCCTAAATCATAGCAATTTGAAAGCCAAAGGAACAATTTTATACGGTGAACAACAATATCCAGATCATTGAAGCAGCCAACCACGCTCCCTTAGACGACAACAACCAAAGACAGCTATGTCTAAATACGGGATCAACTGGTCGGAACAAATCCGAGCCCCGGCTCGCCATCTCGGCGACAAGTCCGCCCTCAGCTACAGTCAGCTCCTGTTATACCGAACTTTGCTGTCAAGGATTCCACGACATATCGGACCTATTTAATGCTCGCACTGTTCGACCTTATCCATTTACACCGCGCTTGATAAAAAGAAGTCCTAGGTATAAGAAACTAAGGTGGCGGTCTCAACTGGACCTTATAGCGAGAGTTGACTGTACACTACACATCATTCCCACATGGAAACAAACCCCCAAGTCAGCATCTAATCAATTACATTATAGCTTACTGCGAGGTCATGTTCAGCACATACGACCACAGGGTGTGGAAAATAGGGCTTCCCGTCCGCTCAGCCGTACTCAAGCCACACGCCGGGAGGTTAGTAGTTGGGTGGGTGACCACCAGCGAATCCCTTCTGTTGTATGTTTTTCATTTTTGATGTCTCTTCGCCATCTAATCGATGAAATCGCCCCTTGACAACATTCTCCATCTGAAAGGGCCCTAAGTGGTGAGCACAGTACCCATATCTTGAATTATGTGCGTAGTCCTGGCACCATGACATTATGGCATTAAGGCAATAAGGCAACAAACCCGAGTGGGCGCCCTTCGCCCTCCAACTCTTGCGGTCATTCTAGACTATAATAAGTCTTTCTGTGGTGTAGCTTACACAAGCCTCTATCAAAGTACATTGTCAACCTCCCACATCCGCAGCGAAATCTCTCTATTTTATGATCCCAAAAGTTCTAAGTAAGCCAAGTAGATGAATTAGACTGCGAGCCTGTCCCCTTGGACTCGGATAGATCCCAGGATCGGGCCGGTGCATCTGACCGCACGGAGCAGGAAATATGCTTAGTCTTGCCTTCTACTGTATCTGGAATGAAGAAAGTGAAGACGACGCCAAATGTCCCGACCAGCGACTCGGTGATCTATGTATGCCCACAAGCCTTTTGAGCTGTATGAGGATTTTATCGTTGATGCTCTTGTGGAAAGCCTAGTCAGTGCTGTTTCCGCACAATCCCAGACGTCGGTGGTATGTGTGGCGTCCGTGCTTGAAAACCGTAGGTCATCTCATGTCGATTAAGATGTAGATGGCTGACCTGTGCAGTAAACAGACACGTCTGTAAGCAAGATACGAGGCATAGCCTCGGAGAAAATGCGCTGAGGCAAGAAACCATTGCTACCCCCGGTCACACGAGTCAGATGGCAGAGTCAGCCACATCGAAACTGGAGGTCTCACACCACACACACAATGCCACAATGCATACATGAATACATCTCCAATATGCATAACACAGTTTTACGAGACAGTGGCGACACTCCTACCCATCAGCTCAAGTGACAGATCGATAGTTCGCTAAGCCCGCATCAGGCGCCGGCCCGTGCCAAAGCACGCGGGCAAAAATAGCCGATCCGCCGCGGCCAGAACCCTGCACTCGCCACGCGGTCGGATCGCCCGTCAAGACCCAGCTCGGAGCTGAAAGAAAGTGGGACCCTTGTTATCTGTGGTTGGCAGGGTTGGGGGCAGCTGAAGAAGATGTGGAGAGGGCTAGACCCTGGTAGCATGGCGGATGGCCGCCAGCTGAGTATACGAAGACACCAAACTAGGGCAATCCTGCCGACCGGGTTTTCTCAGGGGTAAATCCCACCATCACTCACCATCAGGAGTATAAGTCTGCTAGAGGGTTCCCGAGTGAGTGTGCTAATCTATCACCGAGTTTTGATTTTCACATTTTAACCAGCAGGATGGCTCGGACTACGTCTTCCGCATACGCTCCCAAGCGGATCATCCTCTGCTTCGACGGGACATGGCAGACGGCCGTGTCCGGGCAGCAGAACTCCCCCTCCAACATCACGCGCCTGTGCCGGGCCATCAAGCCCGTCGCCCACATCGACGGCCAGGACTGGCAGCAGGTGGTCTGGTACGACTCCGGGGTGGGCACCACCTCGCTGGCCGTCAGCAAGATGCTGGAGGGTGCCGTGGGCGACGGGCTGGACGGCAACATCGTCGAGGCCTACAACTTCATCTCGATGAACTGGAACCGCGGCGACAAGATCCTGTGCTTTGGCTTCTCGCGCGGCGCGTACACGGCCCGCGCGGTCGCCGGACTCATCGCCGACGCCGGCATCTGCGAGCCGCACAAGCTGCACCGCTTCCCGGACCTGTGGAAGCAGTACAAGAACCTGAAGCGGAAGGGGGTCTTCTACAACAGCGACGACTACTTCCAATTCGTGGACGGGAAGGCCTGCGAGCAGCACCGGAAGCATCCCGGTACCGCCACCGGGTTGGCATGGGAGATGCATCCTAATGAGCGCTGGGCGCAGACGGATTCGCGGGGGGTGGAGGTCGTGGCCGTATATGACACCGTCCAGGCGCTGGGGATCCCTGAGGTGGCGGGGGTCCAGCTGCCTGCGAACCTGATGTGGTGGAAGGACCCCCCCGGATGGCACAATGTGACCCTCTCGCGGCATATCAAGCATGCATTCCAGGCGCTGGCCCTCGATGAGTACCGCAAGGCCTTTTACCCCGAGGTCTGGTGCTTACCCTCGGGTTATCCCGACGCTTCACTCCCGGAAGTCCGAGCGAGACTTGCCAAGGAAGTCGACGAGAAGAAGGCTATCTTGGACAAGGCCGGAGCTTCCAGAAGAGCCTTGGTCAAGAAGGCGGAGAAGCACGGCCAGCTGTATCCGACGGACTACGAGACCCTGGATCAGCTGGCCAAGGAAATCAACCTAGCCAGCAAAGCAGTCTGGGAAGCCCGACGCGACCTGGTGGTCAGCGACGACAATCTCAATCTGGGCACGCCGCAGCTCACGCAGGTGTGGTTCCCCGGCTACCACATCAACATCGGCGGCGGCTCGAGCGACACGTTGATTAATTTCGGCGACATGGAGGAGATGTCGAACATCGTGTTCGCCTGGATGCTGGACCAGATCGCGCCGTTTGTGGGCATCCGCGAAAAGACCATCCAGGATCATTACACGGACCGGCAGGCGACGATCGCGACCTTGAATGCGGCCCTGGAGAAGCAGAAGGAGATGGCCAAGACCGAGTCCTGGGGGGAGTACCTGGGTCGCGGGGCGAGGTGGCTTGGGTCCGCCGTCATGCATCCCCTCACCCCGGCCCCGTGCACCGACACGCGCCACTATACCTGGGGATTGGGCAACATGCCCGACAGCTTCTCCAACATGTATATCCCCAATGGCAAGAAGCCGCGCGCGCCCAGTGTCAACATGTACCGCGACGAGAAAAAGAAGACAGGAGTCCTCGGTGCCACCTGCGCCTACATCCACCCGGTCGTGAACTACCGCGTGCAGCACAAGAAGGACTACTTGCCCATGGGCCTGACACGGGAGCAGTACAGCCGCCAATTGGTGGGGGAGAATTATTTCTACACCCTCAATGGAGAGAAGTTGCCCGAGTGGAGTCTGGGAGGAAAGGGTTCCTATGAATTGTTGGCCCTCCAGCAGCATGAGGAAGCAATCGGGTATATGGCCCAGCAGAACCACCCGGGGGCGCAGTTGCTTTGGGCTAAAGTGCAAGCGGAGCGGAAGGCTGAGGCCGATGATGCTTAGTATACACGCTACTATCATGTGAAAGAGGAGGGGCAAGGGGAATACAAAGATTCTGCCTCAGGCTCAGGATAATTTCCTTTGGGTGTGTTGTCGCGGGATGAACTCCCAACCAAACGCTGCGTCGAGAGCCCCGCGACCGTTGTTTTGCGCAGAAGGCATTGGACTTTGAACTTTCAGCTGTTGAACTTTTTGAACATTCTTGGGATAGCAGGAGTTTTGGGGGGTGGAACTGGTCGATCACGGGATTTATATAGGTTTTGGTCGTATAAGCAATACATATGCTCTGTAACGTTGGCTAGCCCCATGAGCTGAGTAGGACATTTCACAGACCCTCTTGACTCCATACTGAGGCTATCAAACTTAGTTGATGTTCTTGACATGAATCTCCAAAAGAATGACTCACAATTATTAGACTGCTGTGAGTTGCTCGCTATCCCCAGTAGGGCAACCGCCATCAGCCATCATGGATCCATTTTGGGGAGGTCGGAAATCTCCTCCACCTCAATATGCAGCAAATGCAGAGTGTGCAAGTATCAGCCATGGTGCTTTGCGTGAGTGAGAACTCTATAGTCGAAAAGCTAGTCGAGACATATCCATATGCTTCTCTGTTTCGATTCGCCCAGCTCTCACAAGAAGATTAGGGCAGCATGGTAAAGGAGGAGTCCCACTGGCCCGGGGCCATATCCGAGCGGGCGGAGTGGAGGCGCGGCCAACCAGGGGAAAAAAAAACTCCCCTTGCACAGACATATTCTGGCCGCCTTCTACAACGCCTATAAAGATATTTCTCCTAGAAGCCCCTTTTCGGGAAGCATCCGAGTTAGCACATCTGACCCTTAACACTCTTCTTTCTGAATGGCCCCCAGGGAAATCACGCCATCAACTCCAACCCAGCCAACGACGTCCTTTTTGTGGATTGTCGCTTTCTCCGGGATCGCAGATGTGGTACTGCATGCTAGCCAGGAGCTAGACCTCAAGCTTCAGGGAATGGGATTATCATGCCGACGGTCGGACTGTTGAGTCGAAACTGTGCAAGCTACGCAGATTTAAGCTGGAGGAAAACCTAAAGACCTTCCGATTCCGCGGCGGTCATAGTGCAGCATCAACATAAGTAGATTAATTAGACGAGCGAATTACCCAAAATGAATGCGATCAACGGCGCTAAGAGCTATACGCGGTGGGGACTATAGCCTGCAGCCTCGTCGGAAAGGCTTACCTTATATTACTTTGGGGGTTAGCTTCGTCTGCGGAAATTAGTCCGGAAATGGGATTTCTGGGGTCTCTAGCTGATTCTGTCTGGAATATGTAAGAGAACTTTAAATCAGTCCATACGGGGTCTTTTCGCACGTGTGGAAGTGGGGGGAAGGCTACGTAAGCGTCAGCGGTGGATCGTGGAGGATCACCTCATGGACAGGGCTACATTAGCCGGGCCGGTGGCTCAAGTATGATATTCACTGTTAAATTGGGGAAATCCCACGCGATGAGGCTCCTGTGGCTCATGTGCCCTTTTGGCCCCTTCTTTACCCCCTCCCCTGTCAATCAGGTGAGGGGTGAGTAAATTGAAAAAGCAAATAAGAACGGCGGTTGGCGCCTGCCCCCTTGCATACTTCACCTTCTTCTCCACTTCTCTTCAGGTCACCGAAAGTGTCTGAGAGACTCACCCAAAATGTCACTCGTTGACCTTCCTAATGAGATCCTGGATGCTGTATGGTTCTATCTGGGTCTTCCTGACTGGTGTGCTCTCCGCCTGTCATGTCGGGTGCTATATTCGAAATCGCTGGCGACGTTTGTGAGCCGTCATGTCAAGCGCATCAGTGTCCTCATAACATCTGACGGGCTTCGAGAACTCGAAGCCATCGCCACCCACGAGGTATTTCGAGCGCACGTGCAGGAGCTCTGGCTGGTTCCCGAGGTGTTTCGAGGCCACTACGATGTTGACTACGATACTTTCGTGCAGGCCAAGCTCATGGCTGCGGGGTACTTCGACCAGCCCCCAGTGGCGCACGGCACACACAGTTCTATCACTGAGCTGGTACGATGGGCGATCGACAACCTGCGAAGCGACTACGAAACGTATCAATCCGCGGTGAAAGCCCACCTCAAACTCATCCAAGCCGACTCACTCCCTCACACGCTCGCGACCTGCATGAAGCAACTCACGAATCTCTCCACCGTCGGCCTAGAAACCTACCCTCCCTCCGCAGCGGGACACAAACACCCGCCCTGTCTTGGCCGTATGGCCTTACGCCGCAGACTCAATCACCACCCATTTGCTAACCCACACATCCCTCACAACTGGGAAAGAAGCCCAGACTACCTATGGAGTGAAGAGAATCGCAGCATCCGGGCGCCCGTCTTCTCCGCCCTGCTGCAAGCCATCCCGACCTCCACCGCGCAGATCCAACAACTGCGCACCTGCAGCGAAGGCGAGCACTGCGGGATTCCCCCCGAACAACTCACCTTAACGGACACCCACTACACAACCCTCCAACCCCATCTCCAAGCCCTTCAAACACTCGATCTATGCCTCCAATACGCAGACCCCCACTCCGACACGACCGAGTCCCCGCTCCTGCGCCTCCTTCTCGCCGCCGCCCCGACCCTTACCACCCTCAAAGTCTCCCAATGGAGCACGAAAGACGAGCTGCCCGCCGACCACTTCACACAATTATCGCACCACATCCACTTCACGCGCCTGTGCACACTCTCCCTCCACTGGATTGAAGTCACGCAGCCCAGTTTCCGGGCCTTCCTCCGCACCGCCGCGCCGACCCTGCAGACCCTCTCGCTCGTGAGCGTCAGCCTCATCGACCGCATCGACCTCCCCACCCGCTCGAACCCCTTCTACGACGCCGTCAACGATCTCTGGCGCCAGTTCTGCGACGGCATCCGCGACGACCTCCCCGGGCTGCGATCGCTGGAGATGAAGGACATGGCATACCGCGGACACGTGCTGCGCATCGAGGATGGAATGCGTGCAGTCAGCGGGAAGAAGCTGTCCCGTCGGGTCAGTGCAGCGGTGGCTTTGGCATACGACGCGACGCAGGCGGAGGTGGGGTTGGCGGCGTGGCTCAACCAGCTGCAGCTACCGGAGCACCGGTCGGCGAGACTGGGGCAGCCCTTGCCTGGTCGGTTTAGTAGTATGGCTGCATGTTCGGATCTGCTGCGCTTATGGGGATCAAAGACGAAGAAATGAGCATGCTGCTCGGGAAAGGAGGGAGGGGGGGGGGTCAGTCGCTGCGTGTTTTGGTCGGGTAGCTGTGACAGCAAGAAAAGGGTTGGCGTCTGGGATTGATCTTAGTATGGTGGGATGTCGGTGGTTTAGGGAAACTTGATGCCGGCTTAAGGAGCGAGGTGGCCGAAGGGAAGAATAGTCATTCAGAACGGCAGATGATGCATGATTGTATGTAGTATACCTGGTAGTAATTTGCAAACAAAGATAAGCTTGAATTATGCTCTGAGACATTTCTTGCTTGGCTGCGGGGAAATTCCTCCAAACAATCCAGCCAGCCCCTTTTTCTGGGGCCATGCCATCACGTGCCCGGGATTGCCGACAGGGTCTGTTTGACTTTGGGGGGCTGTCGGAGTTGCCGATGACGACGAACGATCACTAGGGTAACGAGTATGTACGGTCTATTCCAGCCCAGTGTGGTGCTCTACCTGGATGATACACCACTACCGACCGCTAGGTGCAAACGCCGGGTATTACTTCGGGTATATCGCTATCCCTGAGTCCAGATTTGCAGACGCTCGGGATAGATACCATCCCAAAATGCAACACTGTTCCCAAACTACTACCTCGGAATATAGCTTTCTTTGCAAGAGATCCAAGAGGGCATCAATTGCCCCTCTGGGGAAGTGATGTCTCGTAGAGAGGTAGACTAGAAACAACCAGACGCAGTACTACGCTACACCGTTCCAATCTTCCATTTCCCAAGTCTTACGGTCCCTTTCGGGTGGCTATGCGTAGGCTAAAAACCTAGCTGAGCAGAAAGTGATCGGCTTTCGGGTATCCCTGTCCTCTTACCTTTATTGCAGAATGGACATTATTATTTGCTTCACACAGACAAGAAGCACATACGACCACAGGGTGTGGAAAACAGGGCTTCCCGTCCGCTCAGCCGTACTTAAGCCACACGCCGGGAGGTTAGTAGTTGGGTGGGTGACCACCAGCGAATCCCTTCTGTTGTATGTTTTTGCTTCTAGTCCTAGTTCTCTTTGGTCAGAGGAGTGCAATGCGGGTACCAGATATATCTCTTTCATTTTTTTCTCTTCTGTTTCACCTGTACCGCTAATTGCTAATGTGTTTCCGGCCGGGTGGAAATGTATATCTCCACTGCGAGTCGGCTGTAACCTGAAGGTGATATGTCGGATCAACCTGGAAGATATTATTTATGGTGAGCCCGTTCCGGGCCCTTATATGCGTTGGATAGTCTCAAGCACCGATTCAGAAATCAATCAATCCCAAGCAAATAGAATTGTGTGGTAAATAGAACAATCTTTCCCGCTCCCACCACGCAAGTGATATCTGCTCCAGCCGCATATGACCCACCGATCCTAAGACCCGAGCTGAAGTCCTCAGCCGCACCACACCATCCTTCTGACGCCCGACGACTAATTGTAAGATCAGTAGCGGCACCAGCGGGCTCATCCCCACGTGGCAAGCGAAGATCAGACGCCAGAACAAGAAGAATAGGGTTTCATCAGATCTTTGATTCTACCGTGGCTAGCCGGCTAGTGCACTGTCGCCACAAGGCAGAAATCATTCACCGACAATCCAAACATAGTCCAATATAGATAAATAAGCAGCCATTCGCCGCATCTGCTGCTCGGCAACGTACCTACTCAGTACTAAAAGACTTTGATGCTTCTTCCATATTCGTACCACGGGATTCAAACTTGCAACCATGGTCTCCTGTGTGATTTCTCACCATCTGGTCAGAACCTGGACTGTTACTAACCTGCGATTCAGACAAACCCAACCAATTATTATTGAAGTCGGGTATGCTACGCTCTCCTTACATATCACATTCCCTTGCGATTCCGATAGAGCGAAGCATATCAATTTGACCACAAACGGCGTAGAACCTACGCTGGATTTGCCAGTGACGATGCCCCTCGTGTGATATGTACGTCTCCTTAAGATCTTGATCTTCCATGCTACGTACACTTACCTTCAATAAACAGTGAACGAAGACTGCGGACTGTAATCACCCACCATCCCAACCTGAGTTGGGGAGAAAAGCCCCCCCCGGCAAAAAGGAAGGAGGGCCTAACTGAAACAACGCCACCCAACACAGACCCCCCATCCTCGAAATCTGACCGGGGGGCCTGGCCGCGATCCTCCAATACGTGTACAAAGCCCTGCAGGTCGCACCGGCGCACCACCCCATCCTGCTCGCGATATCGCCCACGACAGCCAGCTGCCAAGCCCAAGTCGACCTGGCGCAGATGATGTTCGAGATATTCCACATTCCGGCGCTGGAGTTCGTGCCCGATGCGTTATTGCTTGCGCAGGCCGCAAATCGTACGACCGCGGTCGCCGTCAACTTTGAGACTTCGTCGCCCTATCCTGTCGCTGTGGTCGACGGGGTGGTTGCGGGATCTTCGACCTCGGTGCCATCCTCTTTGACGAGAGCTACTCATGATGTGCTCGTCAATGGTGCTTTTGATCCGGGTGTTAAGCAAGTCTTGCTTGGCAATATCGTCGTGGTATGTATACCAGTATGGGTTTCTTGATCACCTCACTCACGGTTGGCTTAACTCTCTAGCCCGAAAACATGAGGCACCCGGAAGAGTCGGTTGGTCTAAGGCAGCATATGACTGCCGGTATGAGCAGGGATGTGGCTGAAGGAGTTAGGTTCGTCGAGCCTGAGACTGGCGAAATCTCCGTCTGGAGAGGCGCGGGCCTCATGGCTGCTATCTGTAGCGGCGAGAACCGTTGTGTGGTGAAGGCGGACTTCCAAGATAAGTTGCGCACGCATGATACGGAAGTTGTGTCTCAGATCTTTTCTGAGAAGGGCTATACACTATACAGTGCTAGGTAGTTCGTGAACTGTTCAATACTGGTTGTGTGCATCATGCTCATTTGACGGATGAGTGCGGGTTGATGTTGTGGTCGGGCTTGAGTGAGCATCCCCATGCCTCGTGCTGTTACATATATTCTTGCTCTCTTGGATTCAATGTGAGTATCAAACACCAACCTTGACAACATGATCTGCACGATATGAGATCAAGCGTTGAGTAGCAAAACTGTACAGCTGAGCCCGGGGACTGATTGTGACGTAAACAAACACCACGTCGGCTCGCATCCCCGCCCTAAGTGGGGGGCGATCGGCAGTACCATACCCGCGGGCTTGTTTAATATCGTTCGGCGAACGGGGCCATCGCTCTCAGCCACTTACAACACTAGAAACTCACCTGGCAGCTGTCGATCTGTTGACCTGCCAGTTGAAGAATACATGCATGATGTTTGTGTGGATGGGAAGAATCTCCTCGGGGGACAGCTGTCGTCCCAAGCGGAACAAAGGCCCCACTCATGACGACAAGGGTTCCAGTTAGTAACCTTCCTTCGAACACTACACAGTAACTCTAAATCTGCGCCATTGGCAGGTACTCGGAACTATCAGCCGCCCCGGTTGCTACGAGCTGAACATGATCAACGCCACAAGCGCCGATCACGAACTGCCCTCCGCAAATCCCTACCAGATCTCCAACCTCGCCAAGAGCACTGACGTTCACGCATCACATCTACATGTACATGTCCTGCGAGATCTGACATAATGGGGTAAGCGAGGGTGATAAATATCACGAGCCTATCCCGCGCTATCTCGCTCGCAGCAGATTCCCTTTCTATCCCCATCAACCATTCATCCCACGCAAGACTATTCCAGATTATTCCTATCATTTCCCTACTCGACCCTAGCCAGAAAATACCCACTTATCCCACCGAGGTCAGCCAAAATGACGCAACTCAACGAAAACGACAAAATCGAACTCCAGGTCGCCCTGGGCCCGCTGGGCACCGGCATCTACTACATCTGTACGTTGCCCTCACCACCGCCCAGACCCCATCATCCCTTCACCCAAACCCTACTCTCATAGAATCCCTACCCCCTTTCCAACCACAACTAACCTTAATCTCAGAGGGAACGCATTCGCCCCCTCCGCAGCCTCATGGCACCGCACGGGCCAAGAGACCGCGGGCCCCGCGCTGCCGAACTGGTGCCTGGCGTACAACCAGTCCGACGACCTGGTGTGGCTGAACACGCAGGGCTACCACGAGGGGTACTTCGTGGTGAACAGCGCGCCGGGCGGGGCGCATTTCGTGTGGGCCGAGTTCGCCGTCAAGGCGCGGGACCACGAGGCCCGGTACATGGTGCTGGAGCGCGGGGTGATCCAGAGCATGGGGGGCCAGGCGGCGTGCACGCACGAGGATATGGTGGAGTTCGCGCGGCGGTGGGGCGGCTACGAGGTCACCGGGGACGAGAAGGAGTACTTCCTGGGGTGTATCCGGGCGGCGACGCAGAAGCGGGATCCGATGGCGGCTTGAGTTTAAAGAGAATAACAATGAATTTAACGGGACCTGTAGTGGTTACTAAGATTGGTAAACTCCGGATGATGCCAGTATTCATACCACCCGATGTACTTTTGATATTGCTGTCGGCGGCCTGATGCCTCGGTAGCCAGGCTACTCACCACTTGCTACAGCCATATTGATGGTTCCTCGCTTAGATAGCCTCCCATGGCCGACAGCTGGATCCAATGCACATACACATCCTCCCACATCCTTAACAGCTACCACAAGAACATGGGAGCCTGTTTTTGTTTCTCCAACTGATATAGCTAAAGTAGGAAGGTCACACTGGAGGCAAGCCGTAAGCCGTTCTACGTTGCTATTTCAAATCTCCATCCTTACTCCTCTTGTGTAACCATCAAGTATAGAACTCTATCCGATAATGTAAACTGTCGGGTATATGAACATGTGATGAATTCAGATACGTGAGGCTATCTGAGCAAGGCTATCGTATGCCCCGTGGCGGGCAGTGAGCAGAATTGCTATATCGAGGCTTTAGAAAGGCTGACGCATACTTTCGGAGTTTCTGAAGAGGTAAGATATATATATCAATTCATACTTAGTGCCTGTAGCACTTGACCACGACAAACAAAAGAACAAACAAACACGTCCTGACATCCCATTAAGAAGAAGGGGCTGGGCCTCTTCTGAACGAAGAAAGAAGTTGTTTGGCGACGGCCCGACGGCCGACGACGGCGATGTTCGCAGTCAAAGTAGTCAATAGAGTCATAAGCTATAGTCGGCGTAGGGGAGAAAGGGGGATTTTCAGACAGCAGCCAGAGGACCCAGTCCCAGAGCCTGCATCACAGTACCAGGCGGACAGAAGGCGTAGTCCACGCGGAAAGCCAGGACATACTTGCCATTATGCGGCTTCTGCTTAGGCTGCACCTCGGACTGGTGACATCGATGGCATCGACACACAATTCGAAGGATGGGTCGTACGAAAGTGATATACAGTCAAGCCACACTGCTACCCAGTTGTGTACTGTACCTGGG